>NW_017729032.1:77320977-77344622 GCF_001723915.1 Gavialis gangeticus
TTGAGAAGCATCTATGGATGCAAGCCACTTTTTTGGTCGCTTTACTAGCTGCAGCATCGCGTTGCAGGCTCATGTTCATCTTGTGGTCAATGATGACCCCCAAGTCTCTTTCTTCCGTAGTGCTAGAGAGCATAGCACTGCCAAGCCTCTAAGGATGCTACAGGTTTTTCTTCCCAAGGTGGAGAACCTTGCATTTTTCAGTGTTAAACACCATCAGGTTCTTGTCCGCCCATTTGCTGAGCCTGTCCAGGTCACTGCAGGAATATGCCTGCATTTTTTCAGGCCAGAGGGGATGTCTGTGTGGTTACAAGCTGGCTTAGCCTAGCCAGGTTAGACTAACCTGCGAAGATTGAATCAATTCAGGCTCAGGTTTTTGAATGTCTGTCCGTAGCCAGGGCGGGTGGTAGAAACACCACAGCTTTGGGACTCTGGCAAGCAGCTGGACTTTCCCAGCCCTAAGAATGTGCTATGAATGTATGGAAGCATTCACTAGATGGAGTTAACCTGTTTTAGATTGGTTAACCCTTTATTGATCTAAAGTTCATTTCCTGAGGTGAAATAACTTAGATCGCATGCACCATTTTTTGGGCAATTTGAGCCCTGTGAACTCCTGCACAGTCAGGCATTTATATCAACCTAGCCCTGTTATGCAATGCTTA
Source organism: Gavialis gangeticus (assembly GCF_001723915.1). NCBI lineage: Eukaryota > Metazoa > Chordata > Crocodylia > Gavialidae > Gavialis > Gavialis gangeticus. Next base: position 77,321,637 of record NW_017729032.1, read on the forward strand.
TATATACCCTATGGGGCACATGTAGATTTCGCACATGTGGATTTGCAGTGCCACAAGCCCATCTGCAGTACCACAACCCGCACGTACTGCATGTGCACGTATTCACTGCTCCATTAATTTTAAGAATGGCAGTGTTTTTGACACCAGAAAATCCTGATCTATATATAAAAAATGTGCCAAATTAAAGCAGGGCAGCGTACATGGCTGCAGTGTGCACCACCTGAAACTGCAGCCTGGCCAGCCGGAGCCACGGTCTGTGTGCTGGCCAGGCTCTGCATGCCTAGATCACTGATGCTACATCCCCAGGAGGCCCCTAGGACCTCAGGTAAAGCTGCTTAGACCAGCCTAGGTGCTGGCCCCAGCCTCCCCTACCCCACCCACAATTTGCTGTTTGCTATAGCACATGTGTAGGGGCATTCCCAGGGACAACCGGCAGTGACACAAATATGTTCCACTACTGTTTGTCCCAGGGGAAACGCACATTCCCGCTCATGGTGTCATGCCTTAATTGTCCTGCTTAGTAGACAAGAGAGTTTTAAATCAAGCTGTTACTGTAACAGGAAAACACATGTATAGTTTATTATAATCCTCATTCATTTTAAGATCTACTATCAAATAAATGGAAAACAGTCGAATTATTTGGTCTGCAGTTTCTATGCAATTTGGGCAGAATTCTTTTTACTTTTGTGCACCCAAGTGGTAGTTTTCTAGTGACATAAGTGGTGTTTTGGTACTTACATACAGGTAATAATTCTGTTACCTCCATATGATGGATGGGTGAGTGAATGTAAGCAGACTGAGCAGGTCTGGCAGGGTACACACTGGTTGAGCACATACATGGCTATGTACATGCACCCATTCTGGAAGTGCAAGTGCATTGAAGTCCCAAAAACATAGGTGACCAAAGACCTCTGACTCATGGCTAATAGATGGAGAATGAGAAGAGCCATCTAATATTTTCACTCAAAAAGCTGAATAATAGGGGACTTGCCTAGGAGAATGAAACAAGTCTATGGTGTGGTAGTTAGAGCACTGTGCTTAGACGTCAGAGAGATACAAGTTCAACCCTCTGCCCCCCTTGCATAAGAAGGTTTAAGACTTCATAGATTTCATAGACAATAGGGCTGGAAGGGACCCCAGAGGATCGTCAAGTCCAGCCCCCTGCCCCAGGGGCAGGAAGTTGCAGGGATCATAGGATCCCACCAAGATAAGCATCCAAATGTGTCTTGAAGGTGTTCAAAGTGGGTGTTTGAACCACCTCCGGCGGCAGTCTATTCCAAACCTTGGGGGCTCGGACAGTGAAGAAGTTCTTTCTTATGCCCAGCCTGAATCGGTCACAGTGGAGTTTGTAACCGTTCAATCTTGTCATCCCTTCGGGCGCTCTGGTGAACAGACATTCCCCCAGATCCTGATGAGCACTCCTGATAAACTTATAGGTGGCCACCAGATCACCCCTGAGCCTGAGCTTTTCCAGGCTAAAGAGCCTCATTGCTCTCAGCCTCTCATCATAAAGTCTGTTTTCCTGACCTCTGATCATGCATGTGGCTCTCCTTTGCACCCTCTCTAGATTCATTATACTATTATCAGGTTGGTATGGAATGTGGGGGTTTTTGCCTTTTTCTGTAGTGGGGGAGTGTGGTCCTCTACCTGGGACCTCTTGAGTATATATTAAGAACCTTTTACCAAAGTAGGATGTTGGTTGCTGTGGTCCCCTTGCTTTACTTGTGGCAGGTTAAGGTTAAGGTCTTGTGTTGTCTCAAGGTTGCTAGTAATTTTACTAAGAGGTTAGATTATGGATTTGTATAAGATGGTTTGGATAGAGTTCATTTAGCTTTAGGCAGGACTAGATGATAAATGGAGGTTCCTTCCAGCCCTACTTCTCTAGGACTCTATGATTTCCTGGGTAAGTGCATTAACTGCTAAACTTTTGGCCATAAAATATGGGATGGCCTTGCTATCCCCCAAATTTTTCCAGACTTACACCTGTATATTGTCATGTATGTGCCTGGCCAGTGCATAGCCCAATGAGCATATATAGTCTACAGTTTCACACTTTTGCATCCCAAGTACATAATAAGGGCCAAAAATGGTCTACTACACAGATAGAAAACAGCCATGTAAGAGCACATAGGTAAATAAAATTCTTCCCTTAGTGTATTTCATAATTAGTAAATGTAGGATAGTTTATAGTAATTTAAATATCCTAATTTTCAATACATGTTGACAGAACAGAACTAGAGATAAACTGCACTATTTCTGTAGGTTCTCATGTTTAAGTAGCCTAAAATAAATATTTAGATACCAGGTCAGTGATTCTTAACCAGGGTGCTGCAGTACCTTTGGGTTTCATGAGAGCTTTGTAAGAGTGTTTCAGGATACTGAACAGTATGGACACAGGGCGCATCCAGATGAGCACATGTGTGCACTATGAGATGCTGCAGAGTCATCTGTGGTGCCACAAACCTTATGTGCTGCACATTCAGGAATTTGCCATGCTGCTAATTTGCAGTGCAGCAGATTTTTTTTAAACCAGGCAATCCCAGTGTCAAAAAACCCGTGCCTGAATAAGTGGGGCAGCACATATGGCAGCACTACGTGTCACTGGAGCCTGGCTGACCAGGTCCACGCTGGACCCTTGGGAAGCTCCCAGGACCCCAGGTAAGGCTACTTGGGCCAGCCCAGTGCTGGCCCCAGCCTCCCCAAACCCACCTGGGGCAATTTGCTGCAAGCAAGAGCATACATGCATGAGTGTTCCCTGGGGACAGTAGCAGCAGCACAACTATGTGCCACTGCTATTTGTCCCCAGGGAAATGCACATGCACACTCATCTGGACATGCTGTATTAGCACAATTAGGTATGCAGACACCTACATGTGATTCATAAGAGATTTCAAGTGGGAATCCATAGCGTCTAAAACATTCTGGTCTGTTGTGGTCTTTTGGAGTTCTTTGCCACAAAAAAATTGCTCTATTATTTTTCCATAATCAAAAAAAAGAGTGACAGCTAAGAGCTGGCATTTTCTGAGGGGAGATTTGAATCTAAAGAGGGATACTCTGAGTGTAAAAGGGTTGACAACCATTATAATCAGCCATGGGTCTGAATTTCTACTGTCTTGTGTAATGTGCCAAGTATAGTGAAAAGTGAGAGTTAACCACTGCTATTTTGTTGAATAGCATTTAGTATACACTTAAGGCAAGGTGCCAGGATGTGAAGAATCAGGGCTTGTATCATTTGCTAAGGACTCGTATTACATTAAATGAAGAAAATAAATGTATTGTAAAAAAAAAATCTGAAAATATTTTAATATGTTACACTCCCAGCTTTTATATTCTATGGCTTCTTAAAAACATCCAGGCTTAGAAAGGTCTATGTTAGTAAAAGGCCATTTAGACTGTGGAAAGCTAGAAAGTAGCTTTTTGCCTGCCCTTCTTTAGCTGAACTTTCAGAGGCTAATGAATATACTGATGAAGTCTGCACTTCTCTACACCAACAAGTTTCCTACCTACCAGGATAGTGCTGCTTTACCACCCCCTGTCTAACGATGCCTTGGTTACATTTGTAAGTTGAAATACTGGCAGTAGGCTAATTCATTTCAGTGCTCTTATATTCTTGTACATTTCAAAATTGAAAAAGGAAAAAAAATAGATTATGAAAACCTAAAAGGCTTTAAAAATAATCTAAGGAGAAGTCAAAATAGTAAAAAATATGAGATACCCTTCTCTGGCATCCTTTTAAGACAGAGATGTCAAACTCACACTGGGCGCTGGGCTGAATCCAGATGTTGGGACTTCTCCCAGGTCCCATGCTGGTAGTGGGAGTCTAGCAGCAGCAGAAGCAAAGTAGGAGCAGCAGGTGGCTGGGAACATTAGTGAGGATCAGGAGGCGGCAAAGGTTCAGGCACAGCAGTGTGTATATGGTGGCTGAAGGGTAGTGATGGCTGTATCTGCCGGGCCCTTGTTCACCCTAGCCACCAATAGCCATGTCCATCAGGGTCCAGGCACCCTGGATTCTGCAACAGGTCCTGTCCCAGGCCCCACTCCCAGCTTCTGGTTGTCCACCAGTGGATGGGAGTGCCAGCTGCAATGGCTCCACTGGCCAGATTTGACTTGTGGGCCATATGATTGACATACCCACTGTGTAATGGAACAAACCTTATGTCTGTCCACTGTCAATTATTAGGACACCCCTTATCTTAAATTCAACAGCACTATCATATCTACAAGATGAGAGCTGAACAAAAAACAAACCAATAAAAAATGACAAAAAATGACGGTGACAACAACGTGCTAAAATATTGTGCGTTGCTTTCATTCACTTTCATTTCCACCTGAAACACTTTGTAAAGGCCTTATGTTTCAACCTTTGCCAAAAATGGTAAATCTTAACATCACAAAAAAAAATCCAAATATCTTTGTAATGAGGATGGAGGTGGGAATTGAGAGAGTGGGGAAGAGAGGGGACAGATGTTTTGGAGGTGGCAGATGCTGCTTACACCTCTGTAGCAGAACTGAAATACTAGGGACCTGCCATATTATTGCAATTGGAGGAGAGGAAGGAAAGACTGGAGGACATCTGAATTAAGCTCTCATGCTTGAAAAGCTTTGCTGGAGGTTTGCCAAGCTTAACGTGGGATCAAGAATGTAAAACTGAGACAGCTCTGCTGATAACTAGTAATTCCTTTAGTCTAAGGTGCTGCTCATATCACCTCCTGCCTGGATGAGATCCAAGCATCTACAGGCAGTGACAACACTAGGCAGCAAGGAGCCACCAGGTGCTGCTGTTAAATCTTGAATCTCACAGTTCCTTGTGAAATATTTTACAGTCCTCTTCAGTCATGTTTCTTTATTTAATCCATCCCAAATATTTTTAAGGCACACAAGTGAACACTGGACTGCTATTCTATGCTTAGAAGGGTAGACTAAAGGAAGTGTAGCTCCGGATTATATGCAAGTTGTTTTGCACAGTGCATATATTTGCAGTGTGGCAGTCACTTAAAATTTCTTTTGTGTATTTGAAGAACCACCTGTTTGTGTATTCAGGGTTTTTTGGTGGGGGGGTGTTTTTCTTTCTTTCAGTCTTTAAAAAAAAATAAAAACAGGCTTCTCATCTGTGAAACTAAAAGCATACACATTTTAACTATGATATAAATATTAATCACAATTGCCAGTCCAGACTGAGTATAACATGTACAAATATGCAACAATTATGTAAAAATGGAAGTTATTATGAACAGTAATTAATACACTGTGTTACCAGCAGACTAGAAGCACTTTGCTCAGCATCCACTGCTTTAAAGACTGTATCAAACTGGCAGTAAAGTGTGTACCAGATTCAGTAAAGCAGATCATAAGCCCTAGGGTTGCTCTTCTAGTGGTGACTAGCATTACCATCCACAACATGTGTTGCAAACTTGTTGGATTTTATTTGTGCTGGAATCTTGCTATATAAAAAACAATATAATTGCTGATTTACCACCGCTGTTCAATCTAATTTACTTCTTAATGGTCCATTTGCATAGCAGAATTTGCATTTTATTTCACAGAAAATGTTATGACTCCACCTGCCCTGCTTGGGATAATATACCAGGAAGGAGAAAGAGAATGGTACAGGCAAGGAACGCAGATCGCTTACCTTTTCCAAAATACATCACAACTGGACAGAGAAGAGAATAAGCACAAAACCTGCATACCAAAAAATAAAGCATTTATGCCTTTCATTCTCAGCTTGCTTTACCTTCCACAATACAGAAGAAGTAATTTTCAAATATGATACTATCACGTGCCACCATCCCTGTAAAATCCTATTCATTGTGAAGAATGTGACAGATAAGTGAGAAGATCTATACAGACATGTGGTGCCTTATCAAACCATAACATCACTCCAGCATAACTATCCCTTTATTGACTTGGGCCCAGTCCAAAAGCCTGAGATCACAAGCACATTATAAGGTACTACTCTCTGCCCACAGTAAGGTGATCAGAATAATACAACGTAAGGGTCTGGGTTTGGTTTTTTTGGTCTACAGTGCAAATGCACTTCATTATATTTTTACTCGTGCTTCAAGGCTCAAATCCTGACAGCTGTCATTATAAAGGTGACTCATTACAGTTATTTTCAGTCCCTCAACAGATGGATAGGCCTTTGTTTCCCAGGGATCACTGACAGGTTATGATTTTCAGCAGCTTTTAATCATTTTAACAAAACTTATACACATCTGTCAATTACCCCATTCAGTAATGTTAATAATACAACAATCTGAGGATGACAGAGAACACTTTTTTTTCTTTTCATGAAGCCACAACTTTTCCATCAAGCTTAGAAGAGCAGAATAAAAATACTTTTGAATAGTTTCTTTTTTCCCCCTGAGCAATGAATACAAGTATAAGTATTTATAATAGCAACAAATTTTATTTTTATAGTACCTGTCTATGCAGCTTTCTTCAGTGCCTCACAACCGGCATTAAAACCATGAATCATTAAAACATACAACAGATAAAACATGACAAGATAAAATCACATGAATAATTAAAATGAAAGTCACTGTGTAGAACTGATAATTTTGTTCAGGTACAAACTAAAGTTCGCCACAGTGGCACATATTCAGATCTTGATGTTGAACATTTCATAGACCAGAGGCATAAGAGACAAAGAGCATATATATATACCAACCTACATATTTATTCTGCCTTCTGCCCCCCAGCCCAGCTCATGTTAATGCTTAGGCCCAGCTCTACAGACCTCTGTTCACACCATTTAGCTCATTGCAATGCCACTTTATAATGGTAAATGCATTAAAGCTACCTTTCATTTATCATTGAATTATGTCGTAGTCATGACTTTTGCTAATACAACCATAAGGTTAAATGCTTAGGTAAAAGTCTTAGCAAGATCCACTTCTTTTCATACTTCACTCATCACGTTTTCATAACCTTTAAAGTTATCTTTTTTTTATTTTAGCACCTGCTACAAAAATCTTACAATGAAAATGTAACCACATGGGTTAGACTATAATTGCACTGTAACTACAGCATAATTGCAGGGACTAGTGTCAGAAAATGTATCACTCATTGCCTTGTTTGAAAACTGTTCTTGTGAGGTGGGAGTTTTCAGGATCAGACTTTTACTTTTACTAATAGTAGCAGTAGTAATAGGCAACCATCAATCTTTTTGGGTCTTGGTGTATGTGTAAGAAGTCACTGAGACTGTCAGCATGTGCACTCAGGCAGGAGTATCTGCAAACCATTTCCACTTTAGACCATTGAGACAAAATCCAAAGACCAGACCAGACCTGCTGCCTTCATATGTATGCCCAGGAATCAAACCCAGATCTCCCACATGGTAGAGAAAGACTCTACTATTGAGCCACAATAGCAGAAAGTTAATGGTAGTACTACAGCAGTATTTGAATGCCCCAAATGAGGCCAAGACTATATTTTGTCAGTTTACACACACTCAAAGAAAAAGACATAGTCTGGGAGAAGAGTAACATTACCACCTCCATTTCACAGATTGGGAGGTGAGAGACACATTTTTATATGGCTTAGCTCATACAAGAAATCTGTGCTGGAGCTGAGAATTTGAGTGAGTTCTCCGGAGTTCCTTGCAGCACCTTAAGCACAACGCCCTTCCGTGCCCCCCTCCCCCTTACCTTTTGAGGCTGATGTAGATCTTGGGACAAAAATGGGGTTTTAATCCACTTTCTAGGGTGTATTGGTACTTCACAAATATTTACCATGCTTCCCAGTCTTTACAGATTTGATATGTTTTTTCCTGCCATCATAATGGCATCAAATTAGGCAAGGATGGTGTTTTCCAATATCTCATCAGGAACCTCTTAAGGTCTTTGACTTGTCTGTATATTTTCTTGGATAGACTATGATCTGTGGTCAAATGCTACTCTGTAAAGTAAAACAAGTGGCAGCTGGCACCATACAGTTCTGTTATAATGAAAACATGAGGTGGCTGCCATTACGCAGTCCTGCACTAATGAGAACAGTAGGAGGCTAGCATTACAATGGTCTAATGAAAACAGGAAATGGCTGGCAGTAGATTGGTATAATGAAAACAGGAGGTGGCTGGCGTTACACTGGTACAATGAATAAATTAAGAGATCTGGCCTAACCAATATCATCTACATTATATATGACCCCAGTACACATGACATAGACCTGCTCCACTCAAAGTCAAGCCAACAATAAATGGAGAATGCTTTGGAAACAGAAGGCTTAATTTTGCTGCAACTTATATTTCATTTTCATGAAGGCAGATGATTGAAATGGGAGCATGATAAAAATGGCATGTATTTAGACAGATCTTCCTTGTCTCCCAGAAATACATACATATCGATATAATTTATGATGACAAACTGATTAGAACTTAAAGGTTAAAGGGTCTTGACTACAGTCCATTACTACAAGGCTTTTTATTTTACTTGCCTGATCGTTTCATTGTGGGCTAAGTATCCAATGGCTACTAAATACTTTGGGGTGTTGCATTTGGCATATAGAAGGAGAACAAGGGGAAACATAAATGCTGAGAAGAAAAGAAGAAGTTAGGCACAAAATCAATCATTCAACTAATGGGCTTTCTACTCAGAACAAAAAGGTCAGACATTTTTTGTTTCTTGCTCTTCAAGCTAACCTCTTGAGCTGAGGTTTTTTAATTATAACTGCAGAAGAGGGTCTTGTATGTAGCTCTCAGACAATAAATATACAGCCATCTTCTGCTTTATGGTGACTTTTACAACCATCAGGCACTGATTGATTCCTACTCTCCCTAATCTGGCTGGATTCACCATCACATTCAAATAGTTCAAGGCAAGTACATTAAGATACTGCATCAGTCCACTTGTATGATACCTTTCAGTTCCTCAAATCGTCATTTTTCATCTCCAAGCAACCACATCAGTTTGGACATCTTCCATCTGAACCAATACACAAGGTCAAGCAAGAAAATGTTGGAGCATGATTTTCAAAGCAGTAATTAGTATGCTGGAAAGTTCCAATGTAAAATGTCATTCTTCCTGCAGCCTAGCATTCGGCTGAAAGCTTCAACTTCCCTGCTCAGGCGGCAGTGAAAATATTCTAGTCAGGTACTACCGAGTAAAACAGCAGTGTGATGCAAATAAGGAACAGATAATCAAATCAAACTTTCTAATCAAGTTTTGGCTATGCTGACGCACTTATTTCTCTCTAGCATGCAGTCTGCACGTTGTTTTACAACACTGCAGAATGAGCTTCAAGAGTAAATACTCAGGAGTTTAGAGGCTCTTTCATGTGCCACATATATATGAAAAGTTAGAAAGGGAGGAAAATCTTATCATGCTGCTTCTACCCTGTAATTTCATTATATGTAACCCAAACTAGTTCTAGCTATATTCTGCATCATTATGGTCCCATTGGAGTGTAGGGCACGTGGCAGGTAGAAGTGACAGGGTGAGAGCAGTTAAGTTGATGCCAAGTTTCTCTCTCCCTCATCTTCAAAATGAATAAAACCCATCTATTTAAAAATACATCCTTATGCCTTCAGGACCAGATGCCAATCTCAGATGTGTGCCACAGGTATCAACACATCTAAAAAAATCTGCCACTGTGCATTTGCGGGTGCAAACCACAGACATGGTTCAGTCAAGATAGGAGGCACGTGTGCCATGCATCTGAGATTAGACTCTGGCCCTCAGCCATTAGTGCTGGCATCCCGGGAACTGACTCTGTCCTTTGCCAAACTTCTGCTGGGATTTGGATTCATTAAATCTGACTCACAGCCTTTAAATTCCCACTCCCCCTCCTCCTCCCCCCAGGCAGTATCTCTTTGAATTGTGGGGCCTGCAAAACATGCAGGTGGCAGTCAAATTATGGCATTGCCTGTATAAGCAAAAGAAATAGCAAACACAATTTAGGAAGCTGGGAGATATTTTACTACGCTAAAGATTTTCTGTCATTGGCTACAGTGGGCTGTTTACCAGTATGAACTTCAGCTCTTAAACCTTTTTATTTTGTTCATTCCCTGAAAAGACAATAATCATATTGTCTGATACCCAGCCCTTCACACCCTCCTGAAATATATAAAAACTTATAAATATTGCATACTGTAAATTTGCTTGACAGGTCTCATCACTTTGTAAGCAATATTTTTTATTACCCAACTTTGTAGTAAAATGGCACTTTGCCCCATTTTCAAACCAACAAATTTTGTCAGTGCTGGCATCTTTATTACATTATTAAATATACCAGTCAATACCACCTGGTGTAATTGAGTCCTGTTATGTGATTCAGATAGTTGTTTAAACTATGGATTTTCAAAGTCAAATCATCTGGCAGAAAGAATATTGTTTTAATGGAATTTTAGATAAATACATATTGTATCGCTGTAACTACTAGTTCTCATTTATGATAATGAATTGACCTTTCCTCATATTATACTCAAAATCATTTATAATTGTGTTGTCTAGAAACACCTGCATTAAGCATGTGGTACAGCTTGATTTCTGCTTTGTGCTACATATCAAACCAACACCTGACAATCATCGTACAACGTGAATGAGTGTGACAGAGCAATTATTGTGGAGAAGATGGAGGAACTCAGCCAACAGTTTTTTTTTTCCTCTCTACCTAAAAGTACTTTAAAATAGTAATGGGAATGTATTCTCTCTTCTCTCTTTCAAGGCCTAAGCAAATAAGAAAGTGTGATATCATGAAGAAAGTAGATTGAATGTTCTCTGGTGGAATGTTAAAATGAATTTTAAAAACCTACCAGGGAAAAAAATATCATGGAAAATAAGAGGATTAAAAATGAGCCACCCAGTTCAGATAAACTATCATCTGATTCATACCTTACCGAACTGCATTAGTCTGAAATGAAGGCATAATGCTATTTTACCATAAAGTAAGCTAGTGAGAAGTTTTTCATATCCATGGACATTTGCAATTTTTAATTTTGGCTGGTTCCACTGTAAGTGGAAATAGTAACATAAAAAGCACCTTTTAAAAGTGGTATTTCCCAAAAATTTTTTGCAGATAATCTGGATAAGCATTTAAATAGCAGGTGCTTATCATAACCAATATTTTTCATTTCAGCCAATCTATTTTTCATACTACTTATTTCATTTAATCAGTCCTTTTGTTAATAACTCTTCTTTCAATTTTCAGAAATTGTCCATAGGAGACCATTTCAAGTCACTAAAATTTGTTTCATCATCAACATCAAATATTTAGAAACTGAGAGATATCAAAGTCTTTACCACCCTTGACTTACCCTGACTTGCTGGTATACACAAATGCCATTTACTACAGTCATACAACCACAACATGCTCTTGTTGTAGCAGGCCTGTCCTCTTCCTTCCAAATCAATATTAACCTAATGCTAGTTTTTTGTTGGCGAATAGTGACACTTTGTCCTATGCCATCTTAAGACATAGGACCCTAGGGCTTAGGTAATAAGCTTCCACTTTGACAGGACCCCTACGATCCATCAGCCAGTATGGTATGTGCCCTATATGCCAGGGCACAAAGTGAAGAGATAACCAAAATGATAACACATTGAATGTGCCCGCAATGTGCACTCATCTACAGTCACCACAATAACTGTTGCATGATAAAATGAATAGAGGCCACTAATCAAAATAGTCCCAAGGCCTCCAGAATCCTTAAGATAGCCATGATTATTATTATATGTGCTGGTTTTTTTTGGGTGAGACACAAAATTGAGTGAGCGACTGATTATGATCCTACGGCAAACTGTGTTCTGACTAAATTTTTATCTGGGTTATTAATTCTGTAGGAATTACTGTTTTCTCTACATCTATATTGGAAAACAAAACAAAACAAAACAAAACACTGACACCATTTTAAGGCAATGGTTCAATTACACTGCTTAATAAGTGAGTAACTGTTAGTGTGGACAGCGTTCTGATACTTTCAGCCCATGGCCAAGAAACTGTATTAAAAATGCTTGACTCTAACATGCTCAAGTGTTTTCACTATTGCTAGTAAATGTGTAATGGCACCATTGCTGAAAAGGCCATACAGAATATTTTAATGTAGACACAGCTTCTGTCTGAACTGTGTCTCTTGGCAGAAATACAGAGTGGGAGAAACATTGTTTCTGTACTTTCCAACACCATGGAGACACATAAAACTGTGGAATTTTACTAACTTGTTCATCCTAGTATGCAATTTGGTGTTGTTGATGTAATGGACATGCAAAATATTATTCTTTTTTTCTATCACCAATTCCTTGATAGCTTGTAAGCTTGTTCCTGCATTTTACCGAGGATATAAAGGGCTGGATGAATTAACATTCCAGCTCTCACAGCTGATCTGAACTGGAGTACCACAGTTTACTATGCTAATTTAAATCTGCTTAGTTGTTCACACTTTAGTGCACAGAATTAATAGGTCTTAGAGTAGAATAGCATAAAGAATGTTTCCCCTTATCTGTTTTCCTCTATCTGCCCCCACTTGACCAGCAGGAGATTTTATTAAGGGGGTGGGCAAAATAGGACCCATTGGCCAGATTTGGCCCACCAATTGCTTGTATCTGGCCCATTGCTGCCCCTGTGGCCCACACTGCAGTCCTACCTGCACCCACTCTGCACCTGCCAATGGCACCATCCTGGCCCCAGCCCCAGCCCTGGCCTTGACTTTGGTCAGTATGCACAGCTTTCTGGCAGAGCTGCCTTCCACTTACTCGGCCACCCGCAGGTGGCTACTCATCACACTGGGCCAGCAGAGTGGATGGAAGGCAACCAGGAGCTGAAGCTGGAGCCCCACCTGCCGGGGCAGGAGACACCTAGCTGTGGCTTCCCCCTTATCTGGCTGGGCATGTGGTTCCCTGCACTACCTGCTGCCCGGAGTGGTGCACCAGGGACAGAAGGAGGAGGAGGGAGCCAAGAAGTACCTGGGTGCAGTAGTGGCAGCAGGCATGCAGGGAAGCATGTGTGCTGGCCAGGGCTGGAGCACTTCCATTGGTGGTTGAGGGACAGGTACAGGTGGGGACATGGCACAGACTGCCCCAGGATGGAGTGGGCAGGGCTTAATCCCATATGGAGTACTGTAGGGGCAGCCAGATGAGGGGAGAGGGGGTGAACTGCACCTATGTCTGCACTTATGCCTGCACTTAACTGTCAAACAAACTCTGCTGCATGTGCCTCCTGCCCTCTCCCTCCTTCCCCCCACTTCTGACCAGCTCCCAGGACCTAGCACACAAGCAACTCCCCCCCGCCCACACACACATGCACACATAGACACACCTACCACCCACCCCTCCACATACCACCTTACTGCCCATACATAACATACAAGAATAAGACTTTATTTTGATCTGTTATGCTATTGCTTCTATACACATGACTCAAAAAACATAAATCAGCACAAAATTATTTTTTGAAATAAAATTAAAATATATGATAGTAAATGTTTGATTTTTAGCATATAATTTGTTAAAATGATATCTTCTGAGAGATTTTATGTGTGCAGCTCTTGACAACTCACCAAAACTCCCTAAGTGGCCTGTCAGCTGAAATAATTGCCCACCCCTGGGCTTTTATGACTAAATCCCCAGGATTTAAAAAAAACTGCTTGGGTTGTGCACCCATTTGTTACAAATGACTATCACAACAATCGCTCTTATTACTGAGGGTTGATTCATGCCCTCCTAAAAGTGTAACATCTGTAGATAATTCCCTTGAAGGGCCAAAATGTCCAGGGGATGTCCAGGGAAATCCATCTCAGAATATTTTTGATTGTTCAATGGGAGATTAATCAAATTCTACTTTCATATGGCATTTCTATATCCACTCAGTATCACAGCAGGAAGCACCTCAATAAGGCATGCCACACTTGTCCCATGTACATTATCTGCTGAAGCAGATGTACTTCAGTAACCTTAGTGCAGTGCTCCCTGGAATGGCACCAATTAGTATGGACATGCTTGTAGAACTCTGTGCCACCATGCAGGAATCAAGGAATATTCCTTGTAGCTTAGCCATAGTTGATCACATGGCTCCTTCTCTGAAATTTGTGGTGAAGGAACCCAGAAAGATAGCAAGGGAAAGATTAAACTTTCTGCTACAGAAAATTAGGTTAAAACACCTTTAAAACCCTCTTTGAAAAGGTGATGGAGTTCCCTGTCTCATGCTAGATGTCCCTATCTGGTGCCTGGTAAAAATGAAGCTGGGGGTCCTAAGGAATATAGTATTGGTGCTTTGTTCTGGTTCAAACAGCTGCTGGCATGGGACCTGCTTCAGTATCCAGTCTTGTGGCAGTGAGAAATTAGGTGCTTAGGGGTGTGCAAAACGGGCTATATTTGATTCAGATTCATCCTGAATTGGGGACAGTGATTTGATTAGTTGATTTGGATCACTGTCCCGATTTGATTCAACCAAATCTGAATATGAAGATTCGATGCTGATTCAGAAAAATCAGTGATTTGGCCACAGACACTGCTTTAAATGTTTTTTCTACATACCTCGAGGTACCAGGCGCAGCTTGTGAATGCTGCAGTAGTGGGGCAGATGGAGAGTCCCACAGGAGCATGGAGGGCCCCCCCTGCATGCTTGGGAGCAAACTACTGAGCATGCTGGGGGGCTTCCCCATCCCTCCCGGCTCAGTGATTGGCCATGGGGGGGGACCCTGGGTGCCCCCCCGACCCAGGAGGCACCAGTTGCTGAGCCAGGAGGGCACAAGGGGGCCCTCCCCTGTGCATTCAGTGGTGGACCCAGAAGTGGACTGGAAGTACTTCTGGTCCACTTCCAGGTCTGCTGCTGAGCATACTGGGGACCCCACTGTGCTCCTGCAGCATACTCCATCCATGCCACCACGTAAAAAAAACATTTAAAGCTGTGTCTATGTCTGAATCATCAAAACTTTCTGAATCTCTCCAAATCGATTCAGAGGGTTCAGTTTTGATTCAGAGAGATTAAAGGGTCTCCTGGTTTCTTTTGGATTTGGAGGTTCAGCCATCGAATTGGGCCAAATCTCTGCCGAATCGAATCAGCGACCGAAGCTTCACACAGCCCTAGTGCTTTCACTAACATCATATCTTCCGTATGTAAAAACAAGGTGCTAAGAGTTCTGTCATTAATAGCAGGTAAAGACGTACCTGCAGATACTTTGTCTGTAGCATCGGATCAGTTCTTGGTACTGGCAAATTCAATAATTTCTAATTAATAATCCAAACCTCTCTCTGGCAAGTTACATTCGGTACCACAGTGTGACTTTATGCTTCCATTGATACCATATATTTTTTCAGTCCTGTCCACAGGCCAGGGTAAACTTCTATCTACCTGAGTCTATATCTACACTCATGCTTTTACATTTATTCTTTGTATGATTCACTGAAGAGTGGGAATGCATCAATGATCTGTTCTCTAAGCCTCATTCTCCTCTCCAGAACCTAGTACTAACAGGAGGTTAAGAATATTTTAGCATCCTCAATTTAGATTATATTTCAGTTAACCTGTGCCCTTCTCCACTGGAGTCCTTCTTCTTTCCTTTATAATAGTCACTGGCTGTAACATGATCCCTGAGAGCCACATGTCCAATATCATAAAACTAAGTACTTCCCAAAGGGAAATGTAAGGCAACACCTAAACAACTCCTAATGAAGATTTCTCAGTTTGCATCACCTGAAAATGATGATCATTCTGAACAGGAAGAGATCTAACCATTTTGCATCCTGCCATCGTCTCAATGAGGTAACTGTGGTATGGTTTCCTATTTGAAAGCTCTAGGTTTATTTTATGAATTATCTGAGTACCTAAAATTTCACACCCTGAAAAGAATCTTTCTGATTTAGAAAGCCCTAGAGGAAGTACATGAATCTCCCCAAAAGTTATGGGTCATTCCCTATAGTTCTATGCTAATAAAATAACAATTACTTATTAAACAAGTGCCTGTTACGTGCCCACCACTATTTCTCTTACTTAAAAATATATATATATATTCCATCACATCTTCACCTGAATTCCCTAACAGTTACTTTAGCCAAAGAACAAACAAAGTGAAGCTCAATAAAAACTTTTGGTTAAAAAGGCAAAAAGTTTGCATCTTTTTAGAACAAATGTATTTGACGATAAATGTAAAATTCTGTATTTCAAATGAGCAGGTTCCCATGGTGAAATATGATTTCATTAATTATAATGAATTAACCAGAGTTACCAATGGATTACCTCAATAAACAGGAAATGAAATATCATGGTAGTCATAAATTATAGCAAATTGGGAGTGAAGTCTTACTTTATAAATGGCATTGATCGCAGTTGATATTGCTATCTTTGGCAAATGCAACAGAAAGTGAAAGTTCGCCCTGTCTTCAGCACTCTCACATTCTAAAAGAAGGGCAAGAAATGTCAGAGGATTTATCCTCTGAAGGCTACTGTCTCTTAGTGACAAGACAGACAACTAAACACACTAAATAGTTTTCACACTTTGTGCTTTAGAACTATTCATATACATAAAAGGAAGTTTATTAAAAATCAGTTATTAAAAGTGAAAGACAATTAACCCTACCTCTTATCATCAGTGTTCTTCTAAGACACCACAGAAGCATCACAAGATCCAAAAGACCTAACATGCCTCCTCCTTTGTTAGCATAATTAAACAGGGATTACACATGTTCTGAGCCAAGGAGCGATATCCATTTTGAATATCCATTTTTACTGGGCTTCTGACAGCTGTAGTCTCAGGTGCACTATTATTTTAATGCCTGCCAGAGGCTTTAGTCAATCAGTCTTAAATAATAAGAAGATGCTATTTACAAAAGAAGCTTACACGTCCAAAGAAAAAAAATCGTGTCATGAACAGTGTTATTTTTGCACTCTGAAGTACACATAGGCAGATATATTGGATTTAATTTATATTTAATTGAAGATATTGGGCTTCTCATTCAATTCACTCAGAGTACACTAGGTAATAATTAATACCTTCCACCAGCTGTACTCTAGTGTGATGTCCAGTCATAGCAAGATTTCTAAAAGTTGTTGTGAGACTCTTTCTGCCAGTATTAAAACCAGAACCACTATGGGTTCTCATAACTCTGAGCCCTTCATTCTAGTGGAGAGTTTCATGTTCATCTCTCCCTAGCCCTAATGTCATCAAGTAGAGTCAGGAAAGTAGAAGCTCTGATAGAAGATGTCGCCATATACATTTTTTTCATCAGTATGATAGAATTTGGCTGAGATGAATTGATTAGAAATTTCTACCCACATTGGTAAAAAAAAACATTTTACAAGAGAGACAAGACATATTAAGAGACCCAGGGAAATGACTGGAGGACGTTGCAATGCCACTGCCATTGCCTCTGTTTTCACCTGTGAGGTTTCTGTCCAGGCAGGACTGCTCACCATCAATGCTTCCACCCAGGTCCAGGTTTGGAGCTGTGGGGATTGTGGCTTGCAGGTTGCTTCCAGTGACGGCCAGGTCAGGAAGTACCTGCAGTGTGAGTGGTGCCTCCTGGTGGTGTGTTTCAGAGAACAGGCAAGAGAACTACAGGAGGGGGTCATGAGGGTCCAAAGTATCCTCTGCCATAAGCAGTTTATTGATTTGATGCTGGAGGAGACATCTGGGACTGTGGAGAAAGAAATGCCAGAGGCAGCACTAGAGAAGAGAGAGGATATGGACACCCAAGATGGTGGAAACTGGAGGCTTGTGACATCTGGCAGCAAGCAGAGATCTTCACTTCCACCTACAGTTGTTTATGTGGAGAATAGATCTTCAGCCCTAGAAGCAGTGAGGAAGGAGCACTTTACTTTGGTGGAGGAAAACAGGCCAGGCCTCACCAAGGTGGGAAGGATTGAGATGACTGCCACCAAGAAGAAGCGATGAGTGGTGGTGGTTGGAGACTCCATTCTGCGGGGGATGGAGGGAGCCATCTGCTGACCTGACCTGTTATCTCGGGAGGTCTTCTGCTTGCCCAAAGCCTGGATCTGAGATGTCATGGTTCATCCAGCTCTCTGACTACTACCCAATGCTTCTCATCCATGTGGGCACCAACAATACTTGCAGGGGAGACCCTGAGCATATCAAAAGTAACTATAGGGCTCTGGGTGCAAAGGTGAGAGGGTCTGGGGCTTAGGTTGTGTTCTTGTTGATCCTTCCAGTCAAGGGAAAGGCCTGGGCAGGAGCAGGTGCATCTTGGAGATTAATACCTGGCTGTGCAGGTGATGTCACCAGCAAGGCTTTCACTTTTTTGACCATGGGATGTTCTTCTAACAAGAATGATTGCTGGGAAGAGATGGGATCCACCTGATGAAGAGAGGGAAGAGCATCTTTGCAGACAGGCTTGCTCCCCTAGCGAGGAGGGCTTTAAACTAGGTTTGCCAGAGGATGGAGACCAAAGCCCTAACGTAAGTGGGAAAGCAGGATACCTTGAGAAAGAGCAAGAAGGAGGGGGCAACAGGGGAGATGCTGTCATACTTCCAGAGAAATCAGGGCAATCAACTAGTTACCTCAGGTGCCTGTACACAAATGCACAGTCACAGAACTATGACATGATTGGAATAACAGAGACTTGGTGGGATAGCTCGCATGACTGGAGCACTGTCATGGATGGGTACAAACTGTTCAGGAAGGACAGGCAGGAGAGAAGAGGAAAAGTTGCATATGATTGCTCAGAGCTCCAGTTTGAAGCTGGAGATAGGCCTGTTAAAAGTCTCTGAGTTAAGGTTAGAGGGGAGAGCAAAGGGGTGATATCATGGTGGGGGTCTGTTACAGACCACCAGACTAGGAGGAAGTCGTGGATGAGGCTTTCTTCAAACAGCTAACAGAAGTTTCCTGATCACAAGCCCTGGTTCTCATGGGGGAATGCAATCACCCTGACATCTGCTAGGAGGGCAATACAGCAGTGTGCACACAATCCAGATAGTTGTTGGAGAGTGCTGGGGACAACTTCCTGGTGCAAGTGCTGGAGTGGCCAACTAGGGGCCATGCTTTTCTTGACCTGCTGTTCACAAACAGGGAAAAATTGGTGGAGAACATAGTAGTGGATGGCAACTTGGGCATCAGTGACCATGAGATGATTGAGTTCAGGATCCTGAGGAAAGGAAGGATGGAAAGCAGCAGAGTAAGGACCCTGGACTTCAGAAAAGCAGACTTTGACTCACTCAGGGAACTCATGGGCAGGATCCCATGAGAACCAAAACTGAGGAGGAGAGGAGTCCAGGAGAGCTGGCTGTACTTCAAAGAAGCCTTACTGAGAGTGCAGGAACAAACCACCCCAATGTGCAGGAAGACTAGCAAGTATGGCAGAAGATCAGCTTGACTAAGCAGGGAACTCTTCAGTAAACTAAATCCAAAAAGGAAGCTTATAAGAAGTTGAAACTTGGACAAAGGAAAGGATATAAGAGCATTGCTCAGGCATGCAGGGATGAAGTCAGGAAGGCCAAAGCACAATTGGAGCTGCAGCTAGCAGGGGATGTGAAGGGTAACAAGAAATGTTTCTACAAATATGTTGGTAACAAGAAGAGGATCAGGCAAAGTGTGAGTCCCTTACTGAATGGGGGAGGCAACCTTGTGACAGAGGATGCAGAAAAGGCTGAAGTGCTCAATGTCTTTTTTGCCTCAGTCTTCATAGGCAAGATCAGCTCCCAGACTACTGCACTGGGCAGCACAGTTTGGGGAGGAGGTAAGAAGCCCTAACTGGTGAAAGAACAGGTTAGGGACTATTTAGAAAAGCTGGACATGTATAAATTCATGGGGCCAGATGGGATGCACCCAAGGGTGCTGATGGAGTTAGCTGATGTGATTGCAGAGCCATTGGCCATCATCTTTGAAAACTCATGGCAATCAAGAGAGGTCCCAGATAATTGTAACATAGGATCCAGGGAACTATAGATCAGTCAGTCTCACCTCAGTCCCTGGAAAAATCATGGAGCAGATCCTCAAGGAATCAATTTCTAAGCCCTTGAAGGTGATAAAGGTGATTAAGAGCAGGCAGCATGGATTCACCAGGGGCAAGTCATGCCCGACCAACCTGATTGCCTTCTATAATGAGATGACCAACTCGGTGGATGTGGGGAGACTGGTGTATGTGGTGTACCTTGATTTCCACACAACACTCTTGCAGGTAAGCTAAGGAAGTATGGGCTGGATGAATGGACTGTAAAAAGGTGGATACAAAACTGGCTGCAGCATCAGTCTCAGAGGGTAGTAATCAGTGGCTCAATGTCTAGTTGGAAGCCAGGATCAAGTGGAGTGCCACAGGGATGGGTCCTGGGACCAGTTTTGTTCAATATCTTCATCAACAACCTGGAAGATGGCATAGAGTGCATCCTCAGCAAATTTACCAATAACACCATGCTGCAGGGAGTAGTAGATATGCTGGAGGGTTTCGGAGTGATCTAGACAAATTGGAGGATTGGACCAAAAGGAATCTCATGAGGTTCAACAAGGACAAGTGCAAAGTCCTGCATTTAGGACAGAACAATTGCATGTACCAGTACAGGCTGGGGGCTGACTGGCTGGGCAGAAGCTCTGCAGAAAAAGACCTGGGGGTTACAGTGGATAATAAGCTGAATATGACCTAGCAGTGTGCCCTTGTTGCAAAGGAGGATAATGGCATACTGGGCTGCACTGGTAGGTGAGTTGCCAGTAGGTCAAGGAAAGTGATTATTCCCCTCTGTTCAGCATGGGTGAGGCCACAGCTGGAGTACTCTGTTCAGTTTGGGGCTCCCCACTACAGAAAGCATGTGGACAAATTGGAGAGAGTCCAGTAGAGGGCAAGAAAAATGGTGAGGGGCCTAGGGGACATGACTTATGAGGAAAGACTGAAGAAGCTGGGCTTATTTAGTTCAGAGAAGAGGAGACTGAGAGGGAACTTAATAGCAGCCTTCAACTACCAGAAGTGGGGTTCCAAAGAAGATGGTGCTAGACTGTTCTCAGTGGTGGCAGATGACAGAAAAAGGAACAATGGTTTCAAGTTGCAGCAAGAAGTTTAGTTCAGATATTAGGAAGTATTTTCTCACTATAGGCTAGTAAAACACTGGAACAGGTTACCCAGAGAGGTGGTGGAAGCTCCATTTTTGGAAGTTTTCAAAACCCTTCAAGACAAAACTTTGGCTGAGATGATCTAGTTGGAGCTGGTTCTGCTTTGAGCAGGGGGTTGGACTAGACGACCTCCTGAGGTCCCTTCCAGCCTTAATGTTCTCTGATATTCTATCTCCTATCTTTACTAAGACTTCCAGTATTTTCCAGATGGTTTATATTAGGAACACATTTTTTTTCTGGATTAAAATTGGCAGAACACTTTACTCTTACACCTGAAAAGGTGTGTGTGTATTTATATATTTCAAAACATATAACATATTCCATTCCCCTGTCAAAGGAAGTCATACTAGTGCTAAAATGTACTGTTAAAAAATATCACCAAATACATCTTTCTTTAAGCAAAGGATGAGTCTCTATACCAGTAGTTTTCAACCTGTTTAGCCTCAAGGCTCCCCTTCATATCTTTTCTGAATTTTGTGACACCCCAGTTCAAAATCACTGAGACAGATCTAAATTCAGAAAAGATATAGAGAGGAGCCTTGAGGCTAAAAAAGTTGAGAATCACTGATCTAGTTTGTACTACATAAGAGTGGCAGGGGCAGGGCAAGACCTCACCCTGCTGCACCCTGCTTTTTCCACTATCTGCCCCCTCCTGATCCCTCATCTGTACCTTAAGGGCCAAGCCCTACTAAGGCTTTTCCTGCAGGGTCTCACACACCAGCAAGCACCCCATGGCCCTTCCTGCCATCCCAAGGGAAGACACCAGCAGTAGCAGCAGTCCCGGGAGGAGCAGCTGCAAACACTGCAGGAGTAGCTGTCACAGGCATAGGATGCCAGACAAGGGAAGAGATCATTTACCTCTTCACACATGGGGGTCTTGCTCTTGCACACCATGGCACATCCTTTGGGAATCACTGAATTATTCATCCTCGGTGCCTTTTACAGCATGGTAGTCCTTTCACAGCATGATAGTAGAACCCACCAACCCACCCATGCATCAAGCATTTTGCTCGAGAGTCACCAAACTGGAACACAGAAATAAACCCTCCTTTATATGTGGTATATAACAGGGGTCGGCAACATTTTTGGGCAAAGTGTCAAAAAACCAGGCAAGCTGGACTTGGAGTGCCAGGGGTGGATGGCAGGGGAACCCGATCCTTGTAGTGCAGCCCCAGCCCCTTTTTCTCCATGCTTCTCAAGGTGCATGTCCAGCTGCTTGCAGCCTTGCTGCAGCCTGTGCAGGCCCCTGCCACCCACCACAGACCCCAGGTTGCTCACAGCAAGCAGTCACAAGCTTGCAAGTGGCTGCATTGGGGTCCAGCGCCCCGGCCTGGCTTCTTGCCAGCAGTGGCTGCATGTGCACCTCGGGCCACATGGCTTGAGAGGGGCTTGAGAGGGGCAGCACAACCCTGGTCCTTTCCCTGCTGTTTGCCCCAAGATGCATATGTAGATGCCACTGGCCACTGATCCAAGCTGTGGCTTTAGACCCCAGTGTACCAGTTACAGCCTTCCAGCTGCTTGCCACAGTTGGCCCAGGCTCTGGGCAGCTGCTGCTTGCCATGGAGCCCATTGATGCACACTCTTTTCCCTCTTTTTTGAACCCCTATATGTTATGACGGGCTGGCTGGCAGCTACCTAGCCCAGGGGTTTTGAAAGGGCAAAAGATGATTGGAGGACTTGGGATTCCCTTTTCCTCACCAATCTGGTAATGCTTGGGCCCAGGGGTTTTGAAGGGGTAAAAGATGATTGGAGGACTTGGGATTCCCTTTCCACACCAATCAGGCCCCAGAGACTCACGATTGGTGAGGAAAGGGAATCCCAAGGGTGTCTGGATTAGCCCCTTGGGTCACCTGGAGGAGGATAAAAGGGGCAGGAGAGACCAGAGAGGGACAACAAGGAAGGGGTATCACAGAGCTGGTAAGAGCTGAGCCAGTGGGGCAGGAGCAGTGCCCTGGAAGAGCCTAAAAGAGCAGGACCTGCAGGCAGCAGTGGGACCCTTAGCA
>NW_017729032.1:77344779-77347211 GCF_001723915.1 Gavialis gangeticus
CTCTGATTTATGCCTGTTATGTTCCCAGTATTAAAAGGTATATGGTTAAGTCCCCATCGGTGGTCTGGCTCTGCTGTATAGGGGAGAAGAGTCCCTACACTTCCCACAGCGCTTGTGCACCTGCTTTGATCCCTTCAGTTGGAAAGCGGGTACCTCTTGGAGTACTGCCCGGGTTACATTATTATAGGGAAACCACGGTAGAGAAGGAACAAGAATGGAAGGTGATTCCACATGGTCCCTCTATAGCTTTGGACAGTTGACATGCATATATACACACCAACAAGATATGGCTTGCAAACATACTCTGGTTATAGGCTCATGGATATCCATGCACAAATATGCACAAGAATACATACAGCACTAAGATACTTGAAAGAATTCCAGTGACTATACAGGTAAGTACCTTTTCTTTATTAAAGCAAAGGGTGATTGGGTTGATTTTGTACCTAGGATGATAAATGTTTATGGCAATTTTACAGGACAGTTATAAAAGATAACAATCATATGAAAACATAAATGAAATGGTACGCTAACAATTATGCAACATATCATATGATTAAAAAAATAATTGCAGTTTGTTGATGCTATGCCAAACTTTTTTTCAGCTTGAACCATGCGTGAAGTGGCAGTGGGTGCGGGAGAGATAAAGTGAAGCTTGTACATAAGCCAATCATTCTGTGATGGTGCCTCCAGCAAACCTCCATTGAAAACAACATTTTGTCTCAACTGAACTACAAAACAAATTTAAAAAAAAGGTTAAAATTGGCATCTTCTATGAACCTGTGCATTCTTCTAGTTTGGCAAAATTCCTAACAAGGATGTATGAAGAGGCATTGAAGTGCCTTGTTCTCACCTTGATGAGCACTTAAAATGTAATTTACTGTTGCTCTCAATTACTGTAGATTCCACAAGTGTTTACTATTTTTGGCATCTGCAACCTCACAGCCAAATGATGATGAATGAATGTAATGATTTATTCTGTTTTAACAGGAATCTGGTGTTAAGGCAAAATAAGATATTTAGACTAATCTGCATGACTCCTGCTTGAAACTTTAATAAACTGTCAAGATGATGTGCTAACACTACAGTGAAAGAGATGCTCCAAGATGACAGACTTTTTCAAGGAAATAAGTTATTTCTTTCAAAAATGAGACAAGAAAAGTGGCATATTTCACAACTGTGTTATTTGTATTAATTATGAAGCAGTCCCTCTTTAGTTGTGCAATTAAGCTCCCATCTAGTACCCCAGCAAAAGGTTCAAGCACTTAGAAGGATGACAACTGCTGTCTGCTTGCCTCATTAGCATCTGATTTCCTTTTTTCCTCTAAGCATAAGCCACAAAGAAAGTTCATCAACTTTTCCCTTAGCCTTTTAGGTATTTTGCCTGGTGTATTTTTTTTTCTTATGTCCTGGCCTGAAAGGGAAAGCTTTGTAGATTTGGCTACAACGGCAACCAGAAGCAGAAAAATTGTGATAAAATAGCAGCCTCCAGCTATTTATGAGATAAAGTTTTTCTTTGTTGTAGATTACTTTCCAGTCTAGGAAAAGAATACAAAATATGGCTTAAAATGCCAAAATTGCTCTATATTACTCAAAAGTCTCAAGCAAGGTAAAATTCCCTCCTGCTGCATGACACCTACATAAAGAATCAGAATCATAGAAAATTACAGTTGGGAACTCAGGAGGTCCTCTAGTTCAACCCCCCAGTCAAAGCAGGACCAACACCAACTAGATTATCCCAGCCAAAGCTTTGTCTAGCTGGATCTTGAAAACATCCAAGGATAAAGGGCGACAGGGATCATCACCTGCTGGAATTCATCATCCAGTGCAAGGTGGCAAAGGCCTGCAGCAAGGCAGCAGCCCTGGACTTCAGGAGAGCAGACTTCAATGAGGTAAGGATAATAGTCAGGGAAGCACTGAGATCCCAGAGGGGAGGGGAGTTGGGTGTTCAAGAAGAGTGGTCGTTCCTTAAGGAGACGATCCTCCAAGCCCAAAGGGAGGTAATCCCAACACGGATCAGAGGGTGTAAAAGCCCCCATGGCTTGCCAAAAGCATACGGGAAGGTCTCCTAGCTTAAAGGGAGGTGTATACCAAATGGGCCATCACCAGGGAGGACTATACCTCGGTTGCTCGGGGCTGCAGGGGGGCGGGCAGTCAGGAAGGCCAAGGTGGAGATGGAACTGGGACTAGCTACTCGGATGAAGGACAACAAGAAATCCTTTTTTAAATACATAGGGGGCAAAAAGAAGGTACCGGGTAATGTGGGGCCTCTCATGCTAGGAAATCTGGTCATCACACCAGAGAACAAAGCTAACCTATTTTACAATTTCTTTGCCTCCATTTTCCTGAGCAGGGACCAGATCAGCTCCCCCCACTGGGACCCCCACAGGCCCCAGGGGAGGCTCACCCAGGCCTAGGGTCAGTGAGGATCT
>NW_017729032.1:77352211-77359568 GCF_001723915.1 Gavialis gangeticus
GGAGTACTGCATCCAGTTCTGGGCGCCGCCCATTAGGAGGGATGTGGACAACATGGAGAGGGTCCAGAGGAGGGCCATCTGCATGATCAGGGGCAGTAGGGCAGGCCCTACGAGGAGAGGCTAAAGGACCTGAACATGTTCAGCTTCCACAAGAGAACATTGAGGTGGGATCTGGTGGCCATTTACAAACTAGTCAGGGGGCACCAGCAGGCATTGGGGAAGTCGCTGTTCCCCCAAGCACTACCAGGAGTGACTAGAAATAACGGTCACAAGCTGGCAGAGGGTAGATTCAGACTAGACATCAGGAGGTGCTACTTCACTGTCAGGGCGGCTAGGATCTGGAACCAACTTCCAAGAGAAGTGGTGCTGGCTCCTACGCTGGGGGTCTTTAAGAGGAGGCTAGATGAACACCTTGCTGGGGTCGTTTGACCCCAGTACTTTTTCCTGCCGTGGCAGGGGGTCAGACTTGATGATCTGCTCAGGTCCCTTCTGACCCTAGTAACTATGAAAGATTCCACAACGTCTTTAGGTACCCTGTTCCATTGTTTTACTACCCTCCTAGTGAGAATGTTTTTTCCTAATATCCAACCTAACCTTCTTGCTGCAACTTGAAGCCATTGCTCCTTGTTCTGTCATCTGTCACCATAGAAAACAGTCTAGCACCATCCCCTTTAGAAACACCCTTCAGGTAGTTGAAGGCTGCTATTAAAACCCTTCTCTGTCTTTTCTTTTACAGACTAAACAAGCCTATTTCCTCAGCCTCTTCTCACAAGTCATGTTTCCCAGCCCCTAACAATTTTCATTGCCCTCCACTGGACTCCCTTCCATTTGTCCACATCCTTTCTGTAGTGGGGGACCCAAAACTAGATACAATACTCAAGACTTGGCCACACCAGCCCCAAATTATGGATTAGTGTTCATGTCATGCCAACTGTCAGTATCAGGTCCACACCAGGAAACTACTGATCCTCTAAGCAAACCAAATTCTGTAAACTTTTTGAGAAATCCCACTGTCATTGCCACCAGCCACCCAGATGTCATGCAGTCCTATGGCTTGCATGCCATTGAGCCTGCACTCTGAATTCTACAACTTAACATTGGGTGAATGTTGGCTGCCAAGCAAAGTGCCAAATAGAAGGAAAGAATCATTTCCTTTGTTCTGCTGGCAATGCTTCTGCTAATGCAGCCCAGTATGTCGTTAACCTTCTTCACAAGGGTACACTGTTGACTCATACTCAGTCTACTGTCCACTTTAACCCACAGGTTCTTTTCTTTAGAGCTTCTGCTTAGCTAGTCAGTCTCCCATCTGTACCAGTGAATGGGTGTGAGAAGGGCACCTGGGGCACCTATCACCCTAAGAACAGAGGTTGCCCAGGAAGCAGCCAGCAGGTGGCAAGGGGGCTGATTAGAAGGTCACTTGAAAGGAAGAGGTCTGGGCTTGAGCTAGATAAGCCCAGGCCCTGAGCTTGTCAGGGGGTCTACCCCTGAATGCCACAGAGAGAGGAGCTCCTGGCAGCAGGGCCATTGGTGACACACAGAAGTTGCACGCAGGTGCACGTGCACCCCCTGAGATCAGCCATGCATCACCTGGAACCATGAGCTGCAAAACCAGAAGTACCACTGGAAATGCACTTCCAGTTTTGCTGGTTTCACCACTGGCTTGGGGAACCCCTCCCTGCTGGTTGGCAATTGGCTGCTGGGGGACACCCCCATTATTGATTTGGTACTCCCCCAGACTCAGGAGGTACCAGTTGCCCATGAGTAGGGCTGTAGCAGGACTTTGGAGAGAACAGCTGTCCCAGCGGCCCACAGAGGGTTTAGATTGAGAGTGTGGTCGGGGGTAGAAAGGTAAGAAAGATTTAGTGACTTAACAAAAACAAAACTACGCATAGTAACAGGACAAATGATGACAGACAAAAGCAATTCACATCGACAACTTATTGGCAGTCCCTCTGATGCCTGATACACAGCAAGTTCCTCTTTTCACAAAGTTCAGCGAAGCAGGCATCCCCAAGTAATGCTGTCCGAGGGATACCAGGAAGGACCCTGGAATGCAGTTCTTTGGCTCCTCGAGGTCCACTGGCCCATTGATCAAGGCAACAGCTAACTAATCCTTTCCACAGACCTGCACCTTCCTTCTGAATGGTTTCCAGATATTCCAGCTAATTTATAGCTTCTGAAGGACACGGATAATGTACGACCACTCAGATTCCTTTTACTTCAACTGTCCTTAGACTGACCAATAGCAGTACAAGCCTTGCATTCCTTTGATAAGGTAGTTTTAACTGTGCCACAGGGCCTTACTACTTCTAGGCTTTGCTAAATTTACTAGGCCTTACTTTATACAAGGCCTGACTACATCTTAAACTATAATTAGGATTTAGCAACAGCTTATAGCTTAATATCTAAACAAATACAGAAAAACACTTCATAGAGCCTTCAGCAAGCACCTTTATCACACAGACATACTTTTCAGCTGCCACAACAGCTGAGCTGAATAAGCAGCACTGAGCTCAGTACTCAAGAGAAGCTGGCCAGGCTTTGGAAGAGATAGGCCTGGAAGCATAGGGGCCAAAGGCCCAGTGCCCAGGATGGGTGAGGCAGGCCTTGGAAGAGATAGGCCTGGGGTCAGAAGCATGACACAAGAGGGCTGCTGGTGAATGACATGGTGTTTGAGGAAGACACTGAGGGGGAAGTATGGAGATCCCATCTGGCCCAACAAGAGAGAGAGCAGAGGGCTAGAAGGACAGAGGGCCTGGGCCCTAGAGGAAGAGAACCAGAGTCCATTGAGGGGTGGAGTGTGGGGCCCAGGGCAGGCCTCGGCAGGGATAGGCCTGAGGCCCACTCCACAGAGAAAGCTTTAGCTTATAAAGGACTAGGTATTTGGGAGAAGGTCCAGTGCTTGGGGTAGACCAGGAGAGTCCAATGCCTAGAAGGGACTAGGCACCCAAGAGAGTCCAGTGCCTGAGAGGGTGAGGACAAGGGTGGTCCAGTGCATAGGGGACACTAAGGTGTAGCAGAAGAGTCCAGAGGCTGGGGCTGGGGGCTACTCCAGTGCCTGGGGCCATCAGAGGACAGAGCATTGAGTTGGGAGCCCATGGCCTATGAAGGGCATAGGTCAGCAGGTTACCTGCAAGACATGGGAGTGAGTATTCAGGAGGATGGACCCCACAAAATTAGCCCTTAAGGCAATGACCACGAGCACCTATGGTCATAAAAATAAGACAAGCCTTGGGAAGGAAACACTGCAGCAGCCTCCTTTTCCTTAGAATTAATACCATCAAGGCATGTTGTGTGAGTAACAGGGAGAGGGCCCCCACAGGGGAGCCAGGTGGCAAGAGCCACCAGGGGACATTGCAACTACCCCTGGGACAGGCACATGCTAAAATGGGATGGTCCTGTGCTAAGTGCAGGACTTTGCACTCATCTTTATTGAACTTTGTGAAATTTCTTTTGGTCCAATCCTCCAATTTATCTGGGCCTCTTTGAATCCTAGCGCTACCCTACAATGAATCTACTACTGCCTCCAGCTTGGTGTCATCCGAAAACTTGCTAAGGGTGTACTCCATCCCATCTTCTAAGTAGCTGCTGAAGAAGATATATTGAACAATTGATATTGAGCCCTGGGACACTCCACTTGTTACTGGTTGCCAACTAGACACTGAGCCACTGATTACTATACTTTAAGTGCGACTATCCATCCCGTTTTCTGTCCCTCTTTCAGTCCATTCATCCAACTCATACTTCCTTAGCTTTCCTGTCAGAATGTTGTGGGAGACTGCATCAAAAGCCTTGCTAAAGTAAATATATATCATGTCCACTGCTCTCCCTGCATCCAGAGCCACTTGTGTTATCATAGAAGGCAATCAGGTTGTTCAGACATGACTTGCCTTTGGTTAATCCATGAAGATTGTTCCTACTTACTTTTTTCTCCTCCATGTGCTTAGAACTGGATTCCTTGAGGACCTGCTTTAAGATTTTTCCAGGGACTGAGGTAAGGCTGACCAGTGTAGTTCTATGGATCCTACTCCTTCCATTTCTTAAAGATGAGCACTATATTTGCCCATTTTCAATAATCCAGGACCTTTCCCAATTGCCATGAGTTTTCAAAGAAAACGGCCAGTCGTTCTGCAATCACATTGGCCAACTCCCTCAGCACCCTTGGGTGCATCACCTCCAGCCCCATGTACTTGTACACCTCCAACTTTTCTAAATAGTCCCTAACCTGTTCTTTCACCACTGTTGGCTGCTCACCTCCTCCCCAAACTGTGCAGTAGTCTGGGAGCTGTCCTTGCCTGTAAAGAGAGGTAAAAAAGGCATTGAGTACTTCAGCCTTTTCTACATCATCTCTCAGTAGGTTGTCTCCCCCACACTTTCCCTGATCTTCTTTTCATTGCTCACAGTTGTAGAAAGAGGTATTGGCCATTTTATGTGGCTTGAATGAGCCTTCTAAACTGAGTCCCACCTTTTAATTTCTCTGATTATTCAGCACAGAAGCACATTCATTGCAAATAAGGCAGAAGACCAGCTCCAACAACACAATACATGTTATTTTAAACTTGCCTTCTGGCCTCCCAGCTATTGCATTATATATTTTATACCAACAGAGTTTTACTATAGGCTTTAATAGGAACCAAATCAGAGCAGATTTCCAAAAGTGACAAGCACTTTGGGGTAGTTGATTTGGGTGTTCTCATGAATAGTTCAATACTCTTTGAAAATTAGGCCCCATAAAGGTGTTTCAGAAAAAATCCAAAAACTGAGATTCCTGAAATGACTAATCATTTTTGAAAATTTAGTCCCATGAATTTACCTGTCATCTAGAATACATACAATCAGAATTCAGAAAATAAGGAATGACCTATAACAGAATTATATTAGTAATAACAATGAACCTATCAGTCTCATCAATTGCTATCTCTTTTTTCTATCCTTTACAAATAAAACACTTGATACACAGCTGCAATAACACATTTAAAAAGTTATATAGATAATGAAAATATTCACATTGCACTAAGATGACCAATAAATCCCACAGTTTGAAAAAAAATATTTACTGGGTTGATGCATACATTGCCAAGAGAAATTCCAAGCCCTACATTATGTAGCAGATCAAGCTAGATGATTAGTATGGCATTCTCTGGCTTCAGAATCTATGAATCTGTGAAACCTTCATGCTTTAGGGCATATGGCAATTTCTAAATGATGGAAGTCAAAAAGAAACTTCCTCCATAGGCAGATTATACCATAATATTCTACTTTGGGCAGTACAGCAATGTCTGTTGAACATCTGGTATTGGACACCTCTGAGACAAGACATCATCTTAGAAAGACTACTGAACTGATCCAATATGTGAATTGTTCAGACATCCAGGAAACTATATAGAATTTTTTTTCTAAAACCTTTTTTTTAACAAAGGTTTCACATGGAATCTCACTTAGTCTGTTCATAAATATTCCCTAATTACATTTGCTTATGCAATAGTAATGCATCATTATTTAAATACTAATCCCTGGGGATTGGTTCACATTTAGTGTGCTTTTTATAGTACTATGTTTTTTGCATTATTTCATTTTGGAGTATTTGTTATCTTCAGCAGTTTAAAGTTTGGTACCTTCAACAGTTTAAGGTTGTTCCAAATGTATGTAAACATTCAGATGTCAAAGAAAATATTTAAACACCTGTACACAGTTTGATTATGTGTTTCCTTCATTTTAGTGCTTGTAGCATTCACAGTAAAATACTGTAATATTCTCTGCTCATGCTCTGGGACACTGCAGATTGTAATGGCATCAGGTCAACATTTGGGTCCAGGACAGACATTGCATAAACCAGTTTGAGCCAAAACAGTTAAGTCTGACACTACATTCAACCAGGTTTATCTCAAACTGGTTTTGGCCATTTTCAAACTGGTTTATGTGCACTGAATGTCTGTTCTCTTACAGGTTTAAACCAGTTTATGTCTTGAACATGGTGCCAGGAGCAACCCAGGTTACCCTTCCCACCCCATTTTGGGGATTGTTGCACATATATCAGGAAGGGTTGTGGTGTAACTATTAATTGAAATGGGTCTGGGGGTGCTTATTTCCTCAGTAAGAAGACTGTACACCTCAGTTAGAAGACTAAACACAATTTAGACAAACTTTTTGGGTATAAGGCAGTTGCCAGGAGTGTTTTCCTCCCACTTCTAAATTTTTCAGCACCACTGAAAGGATCCTAGTGAGTTCTCTCTGCTATGATTCCTCACTCCTCAGTGAAGGTTCTTTTCCTTCTTAAAGGGTCCATGAGAAACCACTGAAAAAGGCCTACAAGTTGTAGCCTGGAAAGCAAACCTATTTCTATACTGTATGAAAGCAAGGTATTAGTGCTAGCACTTAAAAACTCAGAGGGATTCATAAAGGCAAATGTAGTTTGGGGAAAGAGAGAGGCCCAAAAGAAATAGACTTCTGGAGGAAACAGAATTCTTTGGACTGTGGGACCAACCAAGATCAAAAGTAGTATTGCTACATTTTCCAGACCTAGTGACTTTCTGGGATTCCTAGTGATTTTTGACAGCATCAAAATATTTGAGAGCATCAAAACATTACAGTTTATTATATGCAATGAACGATAAACTGTCCAGTGAGTTTTTGTGTAACTGATCTGCAAGCAGATATGTCCAACAAATTGGGCTCAGAATTGTAAAAGGGCACTGTCCAAAATCCTGAATATTATTCCTGAATGGAGGGGAAGCTGAGGCAGATAGTGGTGTATCTGTATTTTGTTCTTGTGTTCTTTAATGTGAAGACGGTTTAAGAAAATGAAAAAGAAATCTCTTTTGTAGTGCCTTTTCTGTTTCAATTATCACAAATCCTTGAAGAGGTGAACTATCATAGAATCATAGAAGTAGGGTCAGAAGGGACCTTGTAGATCTTTAAGTCCGACCCCCCGCCTGGGCAGGAGAAAAAAAACTGGACTCAAATGAGTCCAGCCAGGTAGGCATCAAGCCTCTTCTTAAAGATCCCCAGGGTAGGAGCCAGCACCACTTCCCTTGGAAGTTGGTTCCAGCTCCTAGCCACCCTAACTGTGAAGTAGTTCTTGTGGATGTCTAAAATAAACCTACTCTCCAACAACTTGTGGCTGTTATTCCTTGTTATGCCAGGGGGTGCTAGGGGAAACAGTGTCTCCCCCAAACCCTTCTGGTCCCCCCTAGTGAGTTTATAGACAGTCACCAGGTCCCCCCTCAGCCTTCTCTTGTGAAGGCTGAACAGGTTCAGGTCTCGCAGTCTCTCATTGTAGGGTCTGCCCTGTTATCCCTGGATCATGCGGGTGGCCCTCCTCTGGACCCTCTCTCTGTTGTCCACATCCCTCCTGAAG
>NW_017729032.1:77364568-77388627 GCF_001723915.1 Gavialis gangeticus
CTGGTTTCTACTGCCTAAGTGCAGCACCCTGCACTTGTCAGTATTGAAACGCATCCTGTTTATGTTAGCCCACTCCTGTAACCTATCGAGATCTTGCTGCAATCTTTCCCTCCCTACTAGCATGCTCACCTTACCCCAAATTTTGGTATCATCAGCGAATTTAAACAGGTTGCATTTCACCCCATTGTCCAAATCGCTGATGAAGAAATTGAACAGCGCAGGCCCAAGGACCGAGCCCTGAGGGACTCCGCTGCCCACTTCCCTCCAGGTTGAATATGACCTGTCCACCACCACCCTCTGAGTACAACCCTTGAGCCAATCTGCAATCCATCTGACTGTGTAGGCATCAATGCCACAGTCACCTAGTTTTTTAATGAGGATGGGGTGGGAGACAGTGTCAAAGGCCTTGCTGAAATCTAGAAAGACTACGTCCACAGCGACACCTGCATCTATAATCCAGTGTATCCACAAGCTCTGGGAAAGAGTGTGCTTAGGGTCTCAGCTCTGGGAGAATGATGCTAGGAAGAGAATCTGAACCCTGAGAATATGCCTGGAAACTTAAAGACAGAAGCAGAAGTTCAACTCTGCCCAGCTGCAGAAAAAATTACAAGTACAGGAAACCCAAACACAGTATCCTAGTGAGCATCCTGAAAGGGAACTTGAGAAGTACTTTGTTGATTTTACATAGCACACCACGTAGCCTGAGATGGTAATAACTTTAGGTCATTTCCAGCCCAAGCCATATTGGAACCAGTGATTACCTAAAGGCAAAAAGCCAAATATATCATTGCTGACCCACTTCCTCTCCAAGATGTGTACACAGGTGTAGCAAAACCACCAGTTTTTCTTTTTTTCTTTTAAAATGCATTCCCTCCCCTTCCCCAACTATTTCTGACTTTTTCTCTCCCTCTCTATTCCCTATAGATAAGTATAAGTAAGGTAATATGTAGGATAAGCTTTAACATTTTATTTTAGGTAGTAAGTTTTATTTTTCTCTCCCCTCTTTGCAAATAAGTGCCCTGCTGTTTTGAAATAGATATCCGCTGTTTTATAAGTGATAATTATTATGTTTATATTGATTTTTTTACTTTTATATTGTGTGATTACTGTTTTAGGCCTATATATGTAAGTTAGCATAAGTCATGTCAAGTTTTCATCTTGTAATGTCAAGCCTTCATCTTACCCCCATGCCCGGTTGTGTAACCTATGACGCATACTACCCCTCCTATGTAACTTGGTTCCTGAATGAATGGGGATGAATGCGGGTGCTTGAGAGACAATGGAAGTAGGTCTAAAAATAGTTCCCTCTGAATGACTAAACCATCAACACCAATACCTGGACTGAAGACCCAGCCATTGGAACCACCCTCAGCATTCAAGAAACAAAAGATGAGGCAACCCACCATTGTGCCAGGCTGCACATGTTCAGTAAGAACACCTGGAGCCCCCTGGAACAGGACTGACCTTGCCTGGATAGGCCCTCCCTATAGGAGATCAGAGGTAGTCTACCCCATAAAAAGGGGTAGTGAAGACTGACTCCTTGGGAAGCCTTCTCCATCTGGCCCAGCACCATTCCACACAATTTATCCACCCAGAGGCCCTGCCGGTGACACCCTTCTGGACAACACCTGCTGGACAGGGGTAGTGAAGACTGACTCCTTGGGATGCCTTCTCCATCTGGACCAGCACCATGCCATACCATCTAGTCATTGTTTAACACCATCTATCCACCCAGAGGCCCTGCCGGTGACCCCTTTCCAGCCTGGATAGGTAGATATCACCCCGTACCCCCTCTTCAACCAAGGGCTTGGACTCTGTTTCTCTTCCCTACCTGGACTCCAACCCTTCCACTGAGTCCCTTTCTCCTGTTGCCATTGTGAGCGCTTGTGTGTGTGTGTGTGTTTGTGTGTGTGAACCAATAACTTCATGGGGCTGTGTAGTGTTTTGTCTGTTTAATAAACCTGTTATTTTGAAACCCGAGTTGGGTTTTTGTCTGTTTCTTGACTGTTTCCTCCTTGCCACCACTTATCTGCACCCCCATTCTCTAAGCTGCCAGCCTCAGTTTCCAGCCCCAAGCTCCCAGGTTTCTGCCTCTCTGTCTTTCCCGGCTGTCTTCTCCTTGCCACCACTTATCTGCCCTCCCCACAGCCCCACTCCCAATATCTCAGCTGTCTGCCTCAATTTCCATCCCCAATCTACCTTAAGTAACCCCAAGCCTCAATTCCTCAGCTAGCTTCTTTCTAGTCTACCGGTTCTAATCCTGGTTCTGGCAACTTTCACTCCCTACACTTTAACTCTCTCTCTCTCTCTCTCTCTCACCTTAACCTTCCCCCAAGTATTCCAGGTACCCCAAGCACACACATACATACTGTACCATCCAAATTAGGAACTTACCTGTGTGCAGGTGGGTTGTATGTGTGTGAACTGGTGAGTGTGTGTGTGTGTATATATATATATACGTGTATGTGTGTATATATATATATATATATGTCATTGTGTGCATGATATATGAATTAGTGATCTGTGTATATGCACTGAGTGTGCGGGTATGGACAGTTGATTTTTGTCTAACTTTTGGGGTGTATAGTATATGTGCTTGAATTGGTGATAGGTATGCATGTGCCTAGGATGCTTTGGATGTGTATGTGCCTGAGTGTGTGTGTGTGTGTGTGTGTGTGTGTGTGTGTGTATGCACCTAATTAATTTGTTTATTTGTATATGTGCAATTGTGTCACACCCTCCATCTAACAGTGCAATATTGAGATCCTGAGAGTTGGCCTGACCCCACAGGGCAACAAAGGATGTTTGTACTAAAGCTGTATTGGCTCTTGTAATGTTTCATGTAATGTACTGGCAATCTTTAAATGTACCGTGCTATGTTTCCCTCCATTTATGATTAAATGTAGCTATCTATATTACACTAAATCAAAGTCAAATGTCTGGCACCCTAATGAGGACGTATTCTGATACTACTTCTCTGTGGTTTTCTTTACCTGGGAAAAAAGTTGAATTGATAAAAAATGTCCAGTGTATTGTATCAGGATTCCAAACCAGAGTCTAAATAATGATGTTGGAGAAGCCCCTTAGGAAAAGAAGAAAGGATTTTCATTCTGAGGCTACAGAACAACAGTACCTGTGCTCCAGAACCACTATTCCCACATCCCAGAGCAGAAATGGCCCTCAGAAAGTCTCATGTACCTGTCCTACACAGTGTAATGGCCAGCAGAACTTCACAGTAGTGCCTTTGTGAGCTCAAGTTTTCCCTTGCACCAGAAAGGCATCTATGGGGCATGTATAAAGGTGAGTCCTGGTTCATCAGCCTGGTTAATTTTTTCCCTCCTGGTTGGTAGAACCTGACAAGGTCATCTGCATATGGGAACAGAATCTAGCCCTAAACTTTACAAGGATTTCTATTCAATCTTGATACATTTTCTTTTTGGAGATGGCAGATAGACTACCTGAAATACCATAACAGTACCAGTTAGTATGTGTATGTGTGCAAGAGAAGGAGAGAGGGATAAAGAGACTCATCTGGCACTTAGCATGTTGAAGTTTCTTTCCTTTAAGTTGTTTACCTGTGGAAGCCAAAATAGTAATTTCAGTGTCCTGGACAGAGATGCTGGTGAAAGTTGGAGAGTTAGGGGTATGAAGTACTGGTACCCCTTCTAAATTGATGATCAGGCTGATGCCCCACTCACCCTACTCTAGTTACACTACTGTAACATTATACATTAAAATATAAACACTTTCTTTTGCCATAAGTTGAACAGATCATCCAGTTTTTAAGAGAGAAGGAAAAGCACTCTATCACACAGCTACAAAAATTGTTGTGGCTTATTGCTGTTCTTCACAACCGGTATCAAGAAAAAAGTGAATCCACTGCAGATGATATAGCAAAGTTAAGAAGACTAGTTCAACACTGCCAGTTTGGTTATGACTTAAGTGATGCCCTAGGAGATTCATTGCGCGTCTTGCACACTAATGAGAACACACAGATGCAGCTTTTAACAGAAACAGACTTAACCTTAAAGTGCTCAATTAAGACTGTGGTTTCCACGGAGACAGCTGTGAAGGATGCAACAGAGTTGCAAAATAAACAAGCTCTAGAGTGTGAGGCACATAAGCTAGCCATGAAAGCAAAGGAAAAAGCAATGAGCAAACAAGGTATGACTTTGTTTTCATCATTGTAATTCCGCACATGACCTCAATATCCTGCTTTAAATATAAATAGTTCAGAAATAGCAACCATAGGGGACATATCTGCAAGATATGATGTACAGCAGTAAGGGATAAGTATATGAAGATAGAAAATGCACTGTGTGACAGATATTGGCAATGGATGTGATTCAAATGTTATAGACTACATGTTACCACCCCTGGGAGTTAATAAAAAATTGGCACAGGATACAAAGTAAACTAGTATTGCATACTAGATCAATGATATGTGAAATATATAAGGAAAAAACCTCTATTTAAAAAAATATTAAAATTGTGAAGTCAAATCCTCATAATATAGGAAGCGCCACCTTGGAGGTTGCCTGTGAAACCTTAATTTTGCTCCTTATATATGTGGTTTATGACCAGGGATCCTGGTTTTCGCTGAATAAAATAAATCCCCAATTTTTGGTTAAAAAGGTAACTCCAAATCCACATATTTTCTGAGATTTAAATGAAACACCACCATACAGATATAACGATATTGTGTGTGTGTGTGTGTATTAGTGGTGTTTCATTCTAATCATAGAAAAATGTGGATTGGGGCTACTTTTTTAAACTGAAAATTGGGGATTTTTTAAAATCAGAGAAAACCAGGATCCCTGTTTATGACACAAACTTGCATTGCATGATCACAGACTACCTCTTCCACAGGATTCCTGCTTCATTCAGCACATAGAATGGATGTGGCTTATTTAATGAGAAGCTATTCAATATTTTCTTTTGTCCTCATTATTCAGTGTGTGGCCTGAGGCCTATTTACCACATTCTGTTCTAGCCTGCTCTGAAGAACAAATTATTAATTTCCTCAAGGGATTTCTAAGGTGTGTGCCACTATGGTATTGAGTGCTTCATAAACAATTAATTTATCTTTGTGACAATCCTGTGGGATGAGGAGTATTACCCCCATTTTACAGAACTGAGAAACAGACACACTAACATTAGGTGCCCACATAGGAATAGGAACAGAACATTATATGTTCAAAGCACAGCTCCCTGACTCTGTTGGAGCTGTGAACTTCCAGTATTTCCATAAGCTGGACACTAAGGCCATGTCTACATGAGCATTGACCTTTATTTCCCCAGGTGACAAGAAGCAGTGGCATACCTAGGGATCTCCCAGGGTCAAAAAATGCCCCCACACTGCTACCTTGCAGTGCGAAGAACACCTGGGGGTCATCATTGACCACAAGACGAACATAAACCTGCAATGCGATGCTGCGGCTAGTAAAGCGACCAAAACACTGGCTTGCATCCATAGATGCTTCTCAAGCAAATCCTGAGACATCATTCTCCCCTTGTACTCGGCCTTGGTGAGGCCGCAGCTGGAGTACTGCGTCCAGTTTTGGGCTCCACAATTCAAAAAGGATATGGAGAAGCTTGACAGAGTCCAGAGAAGAGCCACACGCATGATCAGAAGTCAGGAAAGCAGACCTTACGATGACAGGCTGAGAGCCATGGGGCTCTTTAGCCTGGAAAAGTGCAGGCTCAGGGGCGATCTGATGGCCACCTATAAGTTTATCAGGGGTGACCACCAGGATCTGGGGGAACGTTTGTTCACCAGAGCGCCCCAAGGGATGACAAGGTTGAACGGTCATAAGCTACTACAAGACCATTTCAGGCTGGACATAAGGAAGAATTTCTTTACTGTCTAAGCCCCCAAGGTCTGGAACAGCCTGCCGTCAGAGGTGGTTCAAGCACTTACACTGAACACCTTCAAGAGCAAATTGGATGCTTATCTTGCTGGGATCCTATGACCCCAACTGACTTCCTGCCCTTTGGGTGGGGTGCTGGACTTGATGATCTTCTGAGGTCCCTTCCAGCCCCAATGTCTATGAAATCTATGAATGCACGGTGTGTGGTGCCACAGACAATGTGGCAGACAATGCACTGATGTGTGGTGTGTGGTGTCACAGACAAGTCTGTGGCACCACATGGCCATGCTCATCTGAACATGGCCTAAGACATCAAATCAGAAAGGTAGAAACAAAATTACAGTATGTCTATACCAACATGTACCGGCAGGGCCATCCTCAAATACATCACTCCAACTTACCTATTACATCCATAGTGATAGAAGTTATAATTTAGAGAGGCTCCCTAACAGGAAACTGAGGAAGTTAGGAAGATTGGGAGATGGTCCCTTAGTTAGATTAGTTAGAAAGAGAGACCAAGGATCTGCAAAGGTTTCCTACTGCTCCATAATGAAGTTCTTTGTTTAGTTCTTCTCATTCATGTATGCCTGTGCTTATTGAACCTGATGATCACTACAACCCCACTGTGCACTCCAAACCTAGAAAAGTAGCTGTGAGGCTGCTCTGGGGTTGTCTGCAGAGCCTGCTTTCAGGCATGTCTGAGACTCAGGTCTCAAGAGTGGCTGCAAAGGGATGCCCTGGAGCAGACTCGCTGGTGCATTTCTAGATTTAAGGTGTGTGAGTAGGAATGGGCAAGTGGAGGGTGTTTGGGGGCTTCCTTGCCAGAACCTGACATCGCATTGTAGATTTACTCTTTATGATTATCTGTGAAAAGATGTGCTTCAGATACCTTGCTTAACATCCTACAGGGTTTCTGCAGGAGAGGCAAGGATATAATTCAGGTTTTCAGTTGCTTTATCCAAGAATCTGCCCTCTCTCTTTTTGTACTCCCTTGTTTCATTTGCCTCAGACTTTCACATTTCTCTATGGTAAATAAAACAGGGAACTGGAAAATAAGGGCTTTCTTTACTTTACTATCAAGATTCATTCCCAGACCACTGAGTTGTGGCTACTGAACAAGGTAACATTTCTTTGTGGGTTTGAATTAAAATTTCACATACAATATTAATTGTAAGATTTGCAGACTTGCAGTGCTTCACTTACAAAAATGTCTTTCTAATGTAATTTTGTGTATGTATAATTTCCTTGGCTATAAAAAAAAATGAAAAAAGAATCCCAGAAATTCTATCATATGTATGCATTGAGGCATTGGTCATTAGGTTTAGGTACCTTACAGTCTTCTCTTGTCCTGATAAATTAAAAAATATAGTGTCATCTTTCTATCTCTTTACGCAACCCATATGCTAATGTATAATTTTGATGAAATTGATCATGTATCCCTACTCTTTGTTTTCTGTTTCTTAGCCACTTTTGCTCCATGGCAATATTTTACCTGAAATCCTATGATTACTTAGCTTCTGTCATGGTCTCCGGAGTGTAACTATATCCATAGCCTTTTGGAAGTCTCAATAAATTACATCAACCAGTGCTTTCTTGTTTGTTACTTTATTGACACATTGAAAGAACTCTAATATGTTATTAAAATGCAATTTTCCTTTGCAGAAAACATGAGGGAAAGACCATACCTATTTATGATCTTCCAGATGTTTTGCTAGTCTGTATTTAAATATAAGTTTAATCAATTTAGCAGGTACAGATGGAAGGGTCTGGATGCTAATACTGATCTATTCAATAAAATGAAACCAAAGATACTACTGATGCCTGGAGTTGGAAAAAATGACAAAAAGAGGCAAAGTAAGTACAAATGACAAGTAATAAATGCAGCGGGAGGTAATGTTAGTCATGTTAGAACCTTGTTACATGGTAATTTTGGGCAGCTCCTGGAGCTTTTAACCTGTGGATTGTCCACACATTAACACCTTAAAATGGTTTTAAGCACTCTACACAGCTCAAAATTATGCCACTCCAGGGCAGGATTATCTCTGATTTGCAATAGACAGCTCCTCTTCTACTAGGATATATTCACTCCCCACAGATGTGTCACCCAAGTTGAAGTCCTCCAGCATCCCAGGATCTCTTACACCTGCACCCGCAGAGCAGGGATTGAAACCTATTCTGGCTTACCAGCCCTATAGGCTAGGGACAGACATTCAAAAAGCCTGAGCCTGAATTGATCCAGTCTTTGCAGGTTAGTCTAAATGTTCAGCACATGCCTGAAGCGGCTCAAGCCAGAAGCTCAGGGGCCCTAGAACAGCCCTCCCTTCCACAGGGAAGCTGAGCTAAGGAGGGGGAGCATGGGCAGGCCCTGGCAGGTCTGCCCCAGTGGCTCCCTGACAGCCAGGAGCAATCGGACACAAAGGGCTGCCACCCCAGAGGGGAACTCTTCCCCCAACTCCCACTCCCCCACCACTGGGGGTCCAGAATGGGGGATTTGTTCAGTGTGGGGGGGCTCTTCTTCCTCCTTCTCCCCCTCCTGCAGTGGGGTCAGGGGTGGGGGTTTTGTGAGCCTGCCTGGCCCCAGAGGGGGTCTCTTCCCCCTGCTTCTCCTCCATAGTTGTGGGGTGTGAAGGGGGAGCTCTATGGGATGTTACCCAGCCCCAGAGGGGGACTCTTCCTGCTACTCCTCCTCCTCCCAGAGGGGCAGTGGGAGCATGGGCTGAGCTGGGCAGGGTGTGGATGTGTGGGGCGTGAGGGAGGTGGGGGGTGTAGGGACTCCTACACACTCCCCACATGGCATGCAGCCTCCACTGCCTGGCAGCAGCAGCAGGTGAGGATGTCAGGGCACTTACGCCTGAGGCAGGTGCCGCACTGGAGCCTGCTGTCTCTCCCGCTCCTGGCTTCACAGTCCCCGCTCTCTGCCAGGAGTGAAGGGAGCCCCACCCCCTCCTTCCCCTCAGAATCCAGTGCAGGGCTTTCCCTATGTGAGTACAGAGCTGCAGACATGAAGCATGGAGCTGCGGGGACAGAAGCAGCCAGCTCTGTGCTGGGGGCGAAGAGTGCAGCCCTGTGCAGCCTGCCCGTTTGCTTCTATCGCTGAGGCTCCATGCCACGCACTTGCAGCTCTACCTTTACAGAGGGGAAACCGCAAGTTGGACTCTGCAGGGAAGTAGGGACTGGAGTTCCCTCCACTCATGGCAGAGGGTGGGGACTGCGCAGCCAGGAGCAGGGGAGACAGCAGGCTTCAGTACGGGGCTTCCCCCACTGCAAGGGCTGGAGCTACAGGTGCGGAGAACAGAGCCTCAGGGATAAGGTGAGCTCCGCTCCCTCCTCCGTGCAGCACTGCCTGGAGATGCACCTGCCTCAGGCATGAGTGTGTAACCTGGGTGGTACTCCAAGAGGTATCCCCTCTTCAACTGAAGGGATCAAAGCAGGTGCACAAGCGCTGTGGGAAGTGTAGGGACTCTCCTCCCCTATAGAGCAGAGCCAGACCACCAATAGGGACTTAACCATATACCTTTTACTACTGGGAACATAACAGGCATAAATCTTAGGTTATAGTGGACGCTACAACACCCCAAGGGGGCAAGATTCAATAAAGGTTAGACACTTA
Organism: Gavialis gangeticus; assembly: GCF_001723915.1. Lineage (NCBI taxonomy): Eukaryota > Metazoa > Chordata > Crocodylia > Gavialidae > Gavialis > Gavialis gangeticus. The sequence continues at coordinate 77,374,049 of NW_017729032.1, forward strand.
TAATCACTGACAAAACAGGGTTAACAAAATATAAAACACAAACAGCAGAACAAACAATACGGGTTGTTGAAATATAAAAAGGCACAAAATGCAAAATGTCAAATAACAAGGAAATATAGGGCCTTGGTACCTGGAATGGGAGAAAGGGGGGAAAACTCAGTGGCCCCTTTTCACTGCAAGAAGATTTGCTTCTTGTTATCTCACTCACCCCAAGTCACCTCTGCTGGAAATTGAACCCCACTCTCCCACATGTTGTGCAGGAATGCTGCCACACAGCCACCACTCATAGCCCAGCTCCAGCCTGCTAAGGGTCTTGACTTTCCCAGAGCCCCAGCCAAACATTGAGATGCCTGGCCTCTGATTGGAGGAGCTGGAAGCAGAGCTGGGAACCCCTGAGGTCGCTGCTCAGATCCTTCCTGGAGTGGGGGAGCCTCTCCTGCTGGCTGCAGCCTCTCCTCAGCGATCCTGGAGCCCAGTGGGGCCTCTCCTGCTGGCCACACGCTGCACTGCTGAAGGTCCCACTGCTGCCTGGAGGTCCTGCTCTTTCAGGCTCTTCCGGGGCACTGCTCTTGTCCTGTTGGCTCAGCTCTTACCAACTCTGTGAAGCCCCTTCCTTGTTGTCCCTCTCTGCTCTCTCCTGAGTCAGCCCAGGCTGCCCCTTTTATCCCCCTGCAGGTAACCCAAGGGGCCAATCAGGACACAGGGGGGTGAGTCTCTGGGGTCTGATTAGTGTGGAAAGGGAATCCCAAGTCCTCCAATCATCCTTTGGCCTTTCAAAAACCCTGGGCCAGGTCACTGCCAGCCATCCCATCACAAGTGCCCTGGCATTCCCACCTGCTGCCGCTGCCAGGTAGTGGGGGCTGCACACCATCGGGGAGTGTGTAGGGGTCCCTACACTCCCCACCCTCCCTCACACACCCACACCCTGCTCAGCTGAGCCCGTGCTCCCGCTGCCCTTCTGGGGGCAGGAGGAGGGGAAGAGTTCCCTCTAGCATGGAACAGAGCCTCCCCCTGCTGCCCCCCCCAGGGCCGGGAGGCATCATATGGAGCCCCACCCCCTCCCAGCTCCAGGGCTGTGGGGGGTAGGGGGAAGGGGAGGGGGAGGAAGAGTCTCTATCCAGTGCCTCACAGAATCCCTCTCCCCACCTTGAGAGGAGGAGGTGGAAGAGCCCCCCCTGCAAGACAACCAACCCAGCATGGCCCTGTTAAGGTGAAGGGGGCAGGGAGAAGGGTTAATTCCTCCCTTCATCCTTCACCTGCAGCTGTCATCTGCCAGCTCCAGGGGACACCACTATAGCCCCTTCCCCTGTGCTCCCTGGCAGACAGGCAAACCCCAGCAGTGGTGGGGAAAAGGGAAGGAGGGAAGAATTAACCCCCTTTCTGCCGACTTTGTCTTAATGGGGCTAGCCAGTTCCTGCTCCGGCTATAGAGCAGAGGGGAGGGGTGAGCTCTGCTCTATAGCCCCGCCCAGCCCAGAGAGCATGCTGGGATGCTGGGGGTGTCTGATTTATCTTAAACCAGCAAGGTATCTGGGACAGACATTGCATAAACTGGTTTGTATCAGATCAGTTAAGTCTGATACTGCATTCAACCAGGTTTATCTCAACTGTGTTTCAGCCACTTTAAAACTGGTTTATGTGCACACAACATCTTTTCTGGTACAGGTTTAAACCAGTTTCTGATCACTTAAACCAGTTTAAGTCTGTCCCTAGACCTAGTGGCAATTCACAACTACACCTCTTAGCCCTGCCTCTGCTCAGTAGGCTTCTAGTGGCAAATCATAGCTGTGTCAGAGGAGGTTTCTAGACTAAGGGCCTTGTTACACAGCAAATTTAGGCAGCTTCTGAAGCTCTTAAGCCCTGGATTGGTTACATGTTAACACTTTTAACTGATTTAAAGTACTCATTCACCATAAAGTTATGCCACTCCAGGGCTGGATTATCTCTAATCCAACTAATATTGCTCACATTGTTAAGGCGTGGCCACTCCTTACACCATTCTACCCAAACTGAAGTCCTCCAGTATCCCAGGATTCAGTGGCCTTTCCTGACAAGTGGGGATGCTGTGGTGCAATGGGGCTGGGCACGGTGCTTTGTCCGTCAAGGAACATTGGGCAGAGACAGACTTGAAGCACCCAGCAGCTGTAGTGCCTCCCACCACCACCCAGACAGGCTCACAGTTCCTGCTGATGGCAGCATGAGGGTGGCTGGCTCTGGGGGGAAAAAAAAAGGATTGGGCCCATCAAAGCTCAGGCAGCACTCAGCCAGCTGGCAGCCCAGCTGGCATTGGTGCAGGGGGGCCAGCTCTGGGGAAAAAAGGATCAGGTCCTATACAGCTCAGGCCTGATCCTTTTTTTCTCTGGAGCCTGTGCTGCTGCCAGCTAAGATTTTAGCTGGCCAGGTACCAGCTAACTCTAAAGGGACCAATCCTTTCATTCTCTGGAGCCCTCCTTCCCACACCTCCCCTGCCCAAGCTGCTGGCCAGCTGGAAGCCACCTAAGAAACAGCTTATATATGCTCCTAGTACTGCCTACATTGACTAAGCCTCTTGTGTCAAGTCACAGCTGTGCAGGTAAAGGACAACCAGAGATTATTTGTTCACTTTAACATGTGACTGTTCCACTAAGCAGAACAACACTAAGCCTATTAACATTTGTGCGTCTTACAGTGTAAGGTGTAACAAGGCTTTAAGGGTGTGACTGCTCCAAACTCCAAGCTAGCAGCAGAGATGTATAGAATATGCTTGTATATACATCTCTGATTTAGTAGATCTATAAGGTACAAAAATTCTCTACCTTCTGCATGTAATAAATGAAGCATATAATTTAGATCTGTATGCCACAGCCTGTATGCTTTGCCTGTTTTTTGCTGAGAATGACTGAGTTTAATTAGAATGAAATGAAGTTGCAAGCAAACAGGGAGCATTATAGGGATAGAACCCTGCCCCTGGTCTGCTTCTGTATTTTACATAAAATGCTCATTGAATATAAATCTGTCATAATCCTGAGAGGAGGGACTGGATTCCAGGATTTCTCCTTTGCAGCTGAGTTCCCTAACTACTAGATACATAGGTAGAGCCTCTTTCCTTCTTGATCTCCTTTTAGTCCAGTGAAGTTTGTATCTTTTGCTGTAGTGGCATAGCTTCAACAGGAGGTGGGGAGAATACTTGTTTATAGACTACTGGTACTGTCATGTGGGAAATGTAGGCTTGGCCTCCATCAGACGTTGAAAGGTCTAGCACCAGATCTCACACTTCCTGAGTGAATAACTAACCACTAAGTTATTATATCATCACATATTTAGATGAAAATGGCCATGAGGGCTCTGTTTTGTGCAGAACTCAATGATAGCAGTTTAAATTTGGCATGCTTGGAGCATGCCTACCAAACTGAATCACTCTGGGTTCTAAAATTTCCTCTGTGTAGTTTCTGGATCCAAATAGAAAATAGGAGCCGAACTCCTCAGACCAGCCAAAAACTGAGCATGCTGTGAAGTCAGACTTCAGGGAGATCTGGAAATTTCAGGTGGCTAATGAGTTTAGGTGCCTCCAGGTTTAAAATTCAGATGTCTTGAACAAATAGCTGAACAGCTGAACAAGGAATTTTTAAACTGCAGTTATGGAATCAGGTGGCCAGAACTCCTGCCAACTCTTGTTTTAAGTGTCTAAGTCAGGTTTTGGATCTGACCACAAGTGCCTAAATATACTATTGAGGCTCTGAGCCATAGTGTCTCCCATCACCTGTTTTGCTTTTGTTCTTACTATAAAGGGAATGTCATTTCTTAAAGCCTCTGGGCCCATACACAATTCTTTTTTTACAACCTAAAAGCTGTATGCATACTGTCAACTTATGTAGGAAACCACTGAAGTCATTTGAACTTGTCTAATAGAATACTCTAAACTTGCTACAAGTTTGGCAGCATAATAGCTTAAAATAGAAATGCTCTAGGTAAAAATATATAGGAACGTGGAGGAAGATGTACGACAGTAACTGGATCCTGATTTGAATACCTACTGTAGAATATGGAATGTCCTACCCCAGTTCTTCACTACAAATGCATAATGATGTTATAAATATTTCAGCACTGATATCAATCTGTCTTTTGCTTTGTAGAACCAGTTCATATTCTACAGCTTTCTAGAACAGCACCAGTTGCCTATCTTTCCTCCTAACAAACAAAAGCTGTTCAATTCCTAGTAATTTTTCAAGTGAGGCCATTCATAAGCAGCCAGAAAAACTGAATCTTCCTTGTTAATGTCATAATTGGAATGTCTAGCTGAATTTCAGGTTATTTACATCACAAGTCGTGGAAAAAAGTAACATGGAGTTTTATCCACTCAAGAACTGATCAGTGTGAAAAGCTTCATGTCCAAACCTAACCCCTTAATTATATTTTCCTTCCATATGTGATGTTATAGTGAAGAGGAAAGATTTACTAGACTACATTGCTGAATAAAAAAATCAGTGATGGCTCCCTCTGTACAGGAAATGTACACTTGAATAGAGAAATGGAAATCAGATACATACTTTGCCAAGAAAACTTTGATGCTGTATTTTATACAAATAAGATTTTTTTTGTCTCTGTTCACTGTAAATGTGATTGCCTGTTTAACACCAGTTAAGGTCAATATTGTTATTTCACCCCAACATCTGTTTTACTGATAAAACAGTTTCACACAATTAATTCCTTTTTATTTTAAACATACATCCAGCTGGAAATCTGCATAGGAGATTGTTATAACCATCTTTAACAACTAGTGCAAAAAGCCCTCTATGAATTAAGGATAGATTTTATATATATAAATCTGATTGTGTGCTTCTTTCCAGTAAAACCTGTATTTAAAAGCAAGCAAAGAGCTCAAGGAGGCTTCAAATTCTTCTAAAGGCATTTCTATGCTCTTCGGGGACTTAAGATTGTGGTTGTGATATATGAAGTTGGAAAAAAGAAGTTAAATGCTGGAAAGCTATAAACTGTAAAGAGAATTTCATATCTAATTTAGGAGGTTTGGCAAGTGCTGCATACATTGATTTTATAGTTATTTTCTGTCCTTTTTGTAAAGTTAAAAGGCTACACAGAGTACTGTAAAGCATATCACAACCTCTTTCTCTTCTCTTTTGTGGATATATTCTGCGTTTTGGACATTATTTTACTGTCAATACTTACATCTGTTGTTTAAAATGCTATTTGTGATACAATTGTTTTTTAAATGCAAATACATATGTGTGATCTCTAGAGAAACTGGTAAATTTTACCAAATGGGCATCCCTACATTACAGGCCATCTGTAGCTAGTGAAGAGAGGACTAATCCCAGCCAGCTGTGATCTTCCACCACTATATCCATCATTTTGATCGGCTCTGAAGAAATCAACAGCACTTGGCTTGAACTTTTTCAACTTCAATAGGTTATTATGGAGTGGTGGAGATGTACTGGCTAAAACAATGGTATTATTTATCCAAATATAAGCCCAAATTCAGTGGCAAAAATCCTGTAGAATTCAGTAGAAGTAGGATCGGGTTCTTAACTAGCACTGATTAATTTTTTCCAGGGTTTTTTCTGCAGCCCTATTAAGGCATGAGGATTGTTCACATATCTATACCACTGAAGAAAAATCAGGAAGCATTACTATTGCATATGTAATTGTGCGCTAGTACCAGTAGAAAAAAAATTGAACTTTTCAGAACAGTGTGTTCACATTCCAAAGGCATCATTGCTAAAGTAGGAATTATTATAAAGTAGTATTATAACAAGTGATACTTCAAGATCAGGTTAGAGGAACAGAGAAAGAAAGGAAAAGAAGGACTAAAAAGAGGTAAATTAGAGAATATTTCATAGAAACTCCATTGCTAGGTAGCAATTCATCCTGAAAACTTATTTATATCACAAACCTTTCATGAATAACTCTCCCTTACACTCTTATCTCACATCATTTTTCTTTCAATAGACTCCGATTATAGAATTTTAATTATATTCTCCAGTGTAATGGGTATAGAGTTTGGAACTAACAAGATAGATGCTAAACATAAATGGACAATCATCATGTGCCTAATAGAGTACTCAGTACTTTATTTTTACTTGATCACTACATGGGCAAAGTCATATATTTCAATACGTAAAGACTGTGGGCAAGATATAAAATTGTATTTATGAACCTGAAATGAAACTTAGACAAAACATATGTACCTCATTTCAACATTACAATCCTAGATACCAGCTCAGCTGCTATCCAGCCATGGAGATGTCTAAGCTCCATGAACAGCTGAGTTTTTTTATCCTAAAATTCACCAGAGGTCTAAAGCTCTACCTCCACACATAACCAGTCTTACCATATGTCTAAGCCAGAAGTGTATCTAGAAGCTAGCACCCAAATACTATTTTATACCTAAGAAGTCATTGCCACCACTATTCCAAAGTGTCCATTTCTCATTTCAGGCAGATTATCTTGTTCCACCCAGGGGTATGCAAATTTTGCCATTCCCTCAATGGGCCAAGGTCAGGAAACCTTATGCAATTTTCATTCTGTCCACAGAGGCTCACGCAGCTCTCCCAATCTTGAATGAATGTCTAGCTAAGAAACAGCAACATCAACTGTAAGTAACAATGGAAAGGACAATGGTGCTAGAAGTGCCTTCCACAGTTTGACCAGTAGTCTAAAGGTTAAGCCACTTGTTTAGGATATGGGAGATCTAAACTCTATGCCCTCCTTTTCCAAGGTGGATTTTAACATACCTGCTCCACTTCCCAGAAAAATGCCCTAATCACTAGGCTATGGGCTAGGCAAAACCCTGTTTAATCTAGGCCACTGGACTGAAAGAAATGCAAGATTCAGAGGTCTTGAAGCAGTTGGCTGATGAGATTGTAGAGCAACAGGCCATAATCTTTGAAAACTCATGGCTATCGAGAGAGGTCCCAGATGATTGGAGAAGGGTGAACATAGTGCCCATATCAAGAAAGGGAAAAAGGAGGATCTGGAGAACTACTCACCTCAGTCCCTGGAAAAATCATGGAGCAGATCCTCAAGGAATACATGACTAAGTACTTGGAGGAGAAGAAGCAGCAGGATCAGTCAGCATGGATTCACCAGGGGCAAGTCATGCCTAATCAACCTGATCACCTTCTATGATGAAGTGAACCACCTAAGTGGTTCAGCAAAAGGTTCATGGACTGCCTCTATGTTTCATCTAGACCTAGGTGGAAGTTTCAGGTTATGATTTCCACATTTACAGAAACACCAGTAAAAGACTGCTGAAGGTAACAACTTCAGATTGGAGCACAAGTTGTAGTGGGGATAACTTGGAGGTGGCGCCAGGAAGCCCAATGTGCTTGGGGAATTTTGTGAAGTTCTGAGCACTCACTGCATCACTGGGCTGCAAGCAGCAACACCAGGCACGTGGCTTTTCTAATAAAGATCCAAGTTCTTGCAGTCAAAATGCAGTCCCTTTATTATCACACAGAGCTCTGTGCATGGAACACTGGAAGACTCTACGTGATGGACAGGGCCCCAGACATATGCCTATTTTTGCAGTGATTGTCACTCTGAATAAAGTGCCGGTTGCTATGAATCAAAATGTCTCTATTCAAGGCATAGAGAACCAGCACGTACCTCCATTTTAAAAATTCTAATTATGGATGCACAAGCGTAAATATTAGGTGAGACAATGCATGGTATCACTGGGCACATTTACACATGCTATTAATGTGCCTGAATAAACTCCAGTGCAGTTTGTGCTGGAACCAGCTGCTTCCCAGACACAGCATCTTACTGTGTGCCCAGGACCATAGCAATTTGAGCTGGGGTGCAGCATCCCAAGTTTGGCAAGTGACAATGTCAGGCAGCCGAGGGGCTGGCTGGGGCACAAGAGTGATACGGTGCAGGGCTAGGCAGTAGGCAGCCCAAGCATTGTAGCACCCTCTTGCCCTAGCTAGACCCAGTAACAACCTACTATATGTGTTTGAATGCATGTAATTATTCTGTTGTAGGATCGTACTTGTCCCAGACAGTACCATCCTACAGCAGAGTTAATTAGTGCACTGCACCCTAATATCACACATATAGACTGTGACGCTGAACTGCAGAGATAGTCAACTCCACAGTAAATGCATATGTAGATGCACCCACTATGACATAGCCTCTCTGTGTTTCAGTTCTGGGTAAAATCTGAATAGCAGACATTCCTTACCTCATAAGGGCACTGAGAGAGTAAATACCTCAAAAACAGTAAGGCCCCTAGTTCTGTGAGGAGAGGAGCCCCCATGGTCTTAGGTAGATAAGCTACAGTTTTAGCTAAAATATAGCTCAGGATTCTATTAGTAAATAAATATATTTTGAAAGCAAAGGGAAAAAAACACAGATGGCAGGTGTGTGGGTGAGATCAATGAGAGAGAAGAGAAAATCCTCAAAATAATCATTTTTGGGTTTGTCTGTCATTTGCAATTTTCTTATCAAGTCTGTTAAAAGTTATGCAACCTCAGAAGTATGCACTCACCACACTTCCACTGATTTCAGTGGGGCATAAGTGATTAAATATCTTTAGGACTTAGGCCTTAATATGTATGGATTCTGTGCTGCTAGGTGTCCATGCCTTTGAGGTGTTCAATGCCTTGTCACTGAAGTCAGTGCAGAGTCTGGGTCACCCTCCCTTTGCCTGGTTGCTCAGCACTCTGCAGACGCAAACCTACTGCAATTACAGCTCTGATGTTATGACAAATGTCTTTTTTCTGGCAAAAAAAAAGAGTGAAATTATAAGCCAAATATTAAAAGAACTAAACCAGAAAAGGGAACATACATTATGCATGTTCTCCTTTCTGGCAAAGCTCTAAGGTGGACTAGCTTTGAGAGTAAAACCCTGATATGCTGTAAAGCCTAAAGAACATTTTAAAAATCTGAAAGAAAGCCAGGGCAGAAAACAAAAGTGAATAGTGATAAAAGGCAATGGAAGGCCAGAGACACTTGGAGAGAACAGCAGGATTCTTCTCTAATATTTTATGCACACTCTGCTTTCACCCAAATCTACTTACTTTGCTAAAAATACATGAATTGATGGCAGACTAGCCCCTTCTGGTTACAAAATTCAGTGAGTATCTTCTGTAAGTGCTTAAACCTGACTTTGCAAATAACAAGACTTTTGAATTTTGAAGAATCTACTACAAAGCAAGATTTCCCCCTGCCCCACTTGAAAGAGTCAAGGAACTGTCTTTGTGACTTTTCCAAATTAAAAGCATTGCTTACTTAGATGTCTGAAGAGAGCCAAGACCTTTGTATTGATTTTTATAAAAGTATTTTTTTGCCTGTGTACATGCCTCAAGACTGTTAGGACCCTCTCCCAGTTTTGCACCATTACCTTTATTTATTACATTTACAGAAATGTTCTCTCTCTGATGTGCAAAACCCATGACTTTCATTAGCTGCAACACCATGATAAGGATCAACATTTTGTTGCCATTAAGTAAGGGACAAGGAACTCTTTTCTAAGGCCATACTGCCTATGAGAAATGTTACCATATATAGTATCACAACTATTTCAGAAATAAAAAGTAGCTGGGTAAATGGACAGTAGGAAGTATAAGTGTCAAATGATTTCCAGACTATCTTTCAGCCCAGAGGGCATACTCCTGGCCCAACTGAAGTTAACTGACTTCTACTCCAGTGGAGACAGCATTTCATTTGGAAGACTATGTACCACAAAACGGCATTACATGTTGAAACACTTCATGTACTAAGAAACCAAGAATTACCAGCATAAGTTAAGTGGGTTGTGTGGGCCAAGTATAGAGAAGAAGTACACTATAATAAAAGAACACCATTGAAATTTATCTGAAGGAAAAAGTAACAGAAAATGACCATGACCCAACAGACTGTCATCTGGGTTCACTTGGCCAAGAATGACTATTTACTCATGAACTCCAAAAGATCTCTAATGTCCAGGCAGTGTCATCAGGTCCATGGTCTTAAGTTCTCACATACAGATTCCTCTTCAGTAAACTACATAGAATTCACTTCATTAACAATACTGTAGGAAGAATGAAAGGGTGAATTGACCCTGTAAACATTTGAACCATGATTTTGAAGAGTCTAAGTATTTAATCCTTAGACTCAAAGCACTACATAATGCCTTCTGGTATTCAAATCTGATTTTGCTTTGGGCATGTATTTGCCTTTCAGCATCTATCTAAAGGCAATAAAACAATACTTCTTTTGTGGTGAACCATAAAGACTACTGGAGAAGCTGATTTGAATAACTTAACTGTCATCCGTTCTCATGAAATCGTAACCTTTGTTGTTCTCATGCGGTAAGTTGTTACCCCATGTGAGGTAGTATGCCTAACTGTAGTTTTATAAAGGTATAGCTTATCTACTGCTTTCAAGACTAGGTTGCTAGCAACAACAAAATTTCAATTACCAATTTATTTTAGTGGTGATCCTAACTCTTGTCTGCCACATCTTGATGGAAAAAAGAGGGTTGGGTTTTTTTTGTTTTGTTTTTAAATCAGGAGGGATTAATTTAAATACCACTAAGTAACCTGACATAGGTTAATTTCTCTTGCAGCACTGAACTCCTAAAATCCACCTCTAAGTTTATGGAAATTCTGCAATTCTTATTATAAAAACTCACAGTGATTATTTTTTTTCTCTTTTAATTGTCTTTTATTGTTCACGTTTTCTAAAGAATTTTTTAAAATTTCTTTTAGGTATTTCAGAATTTTCTTCTACAATTCCTAACTGCCAGCTTCTTCAGACTCTGGTAACATCAATGCCTGGTCTTTCTAAAAAAATATAGGATAAACAACAAAACGAGAGCCTGAAGGTAAGACCCTATGAAGACAGACCAAGGGACCTGAGAATCTCTTTAGCCTCCACAAGAGAAGGCTGAGAGGCAATCTTGTGGCTGTCTACAAACTCATTGGGGGTGGGGGTGGCAACAGGGAATAGGGGATACTCTGTTTACCAGGGCACCCCTCAGGGTTATAAGAAATAATGGCCACAAACTGAAGGATAATAGGTTTAGATTGGACATAAGAAAGAAATTCTTTATGGTAAGGGTTGCCAAAATATGGAATGGACTTCTAAGGGAAGTGGTGCCTTCTCCTACCTTGGAGGTGTTCAAGTAGAGATTAGACAGGCTTAACCCCAGTGCTCTTTCCTGCCTGGAGCAGGGGGTCAGACCCGATGACCTACCAGGTCCCTTCCAACCCTAGAAATCTATGAAATCTATGAGTAGAAACACTTGCAGATTAAGTTATTCAGTCCACTCTTCCCTTAGGGATATGCCTATCAAATAAAGGATGTTTTTCTAATGTTTCACCTGACTATCTGCATCAGGGCTTCAATTTTTAGAGTCTGTATCAATATTCTCCAAATCCCCTTTGGTTTTTCTTAACATAAAACTTAAAGGAAAAGTTTTACTTGTTTCTGCAGGGCTCAGCAGTCTCCTACCAATTATCCTGCTCTCTCCATATAGTTACCTTGTTTCTATATCTCAATTACATCAACTTTTCTTCAGCCGGAGCATCTTTCTTACTAAAAAGACTCTTCTTCATCTCTCAGCCAGTGGCCTGTCAGCTCTCCACTGCTCCAACCATCCCACCCACCCACTTAGGCTCCGCTCCTTGCTCCCTTCTCTCCCATCCCCAGTTGAGCTTAGGGAGCGGTGCAAGATGCACAGGTGAAAACCCGTTGTGCCCCCGCAACCCAAAGCCCCCCAGCAACCTCCAACAGACATGGAGTGCCCCCACTGATTCCCAATACAGCCGGAGGTAAGTGGGGCCCATGGTGGGAGGGGCTAGCCCAGCTCAGCTGCAGGGAGGCAGCTGATTAGGATCCAAGGAGGGAAGTCTGCTGCTTCCTGGGAGCCCATATTCGAGACATTGTGGAAAAGATCCCTAAGCTCCTGTGCCTATACACGAATGCCAGGAGCTTGGGGAACAAGCAGAAAGAATTTGTCCTCCTGCTCAACACAAATAATGATGATGTCATAGGGATAACAGAGACCTGGTGAGACTCCACCCATGACTGGACCACAGGTATAGATGGCTATACCCTGTACAGGAGGGAATCAAGTGGACAAAAGGGGTGGGGGTGTAGCTTTCTATGTCAAGGAGAGCTACGCATCCCTGCAAGCTGACATTGGCACCCAGGGTGGATGACTGGAGACCCTCTAGGTTAAAATCCTTGGGGAACATGGCACAGGGAATACAATGGTGGGAGTCTACTACAGACCTCCCTCCCAGAATCAAGAGCTTGACCAGGAGTTCACCAGGGAATTGGCTGAGGCTGCACACTCCCAGTTCATGGTTGTCCTGGGAGACTTCAACTAAGAAAGACCAGGCATTGATGTTACCAGAGTCTGAAGAAGCTGGCAGTTAGGAATTGTAGAAGAAAATTCTGAAATACCTAAAAGAAATTTTAAAAAATTCTTTAGAAAACGTGAACAATAAAAGACTTCAACTACCCAGACTCTCATGGGAAGAGCACTTGGCCAAATCTGAATGGTCGCAAAACTTCCTCACATGCATGGATGAGCTCTATCTGATGCAAGAAGTCTATGGGCCAATGAAAAGGAAAGCACTGCTCAACCTGGTACTGGCAACTGGGAACAAGCTAATCAGTGACCTAATGATGGAAGGGAAGCTGGGTGATAGTGACCACGAGATGATCACCTTCACCATCCACCGAAAAGCAGGCAAGTCAGTCAGCAATACAGAAGTCCTCGACTTTGGGAAAACTGACTTTGACAAGCTTAGGAGGCTTGTCGGTGAGGCCCTGAGGGACCACAACCCCATGGGAGGGGAGTCCAGGAAGAGTGTTTTCTCCTCAAGGGAGCAATCCTAGGTGCAGAAGCTAAGTCTATTTCATCTCGGAGGAAACGCAGCAAAAGGGCACAGCATCTCCCTTGGCTCAACAAGAAACTAGTGGACCTCCTGCATCTAAAAAGAAAGACCTACAAAGGATGGAGGATGGGATTCACCTCCAAGGAGGAATATTCTGCACTGGTCTGGACCTGCAGGGAGTAAACCAGGATAGCCAAGGCTGTGACGGAACTCCAACTGGCTACAAGTATCAAGGACAATAAAAAGTCCTTTTTTAGATATGTGAGGAGCCAGAGGAAAAGCAAGGCCAACATTGGACCCCTGCTAAACCAGATGGGACAACTGACAACCGACGCCCAAGAAAACACCAACGTACTAAATGGGTACTTTGCGTCAGTCTTTCACAAATCCCATGGGATGCCCCTTCCCATCACATGACAGGGAGGCCCAGGTGAGGGAGATTCCTTGCCCTCCATCAGCGCTGACCTCATGAAGGAACACCTTCAGAGGCTGGACACCTTCAAGTCAGCCAGACCTGACAATCTACACCCAGGGTACTCAAGGAGCTCGCTAACATCATAGTTCAGGCCCTGGCATGGATCTTCAAGAACTCCTGGCGCTCTGGTGTAGTGCCCAAAGATTGGAAGAAGGCCAACGTGGTGCCTATCTTCAAGAAAGGGAGGAAAATGGATTCGGCAAACTACAGGCCCATCAACTTGACGTCTATTCTGGGGTAGGTCTTGGAAAAAATTTTCAGAGGTACCATCCTTAATAGACTAGCTGATGGCAATATCCTGAGGGACACCCAGCATGGGTTTGCTGCGGGTAGGTCTTGCTTGACCAATCTCATTTCCTTCTATGACCAGGTGACCTATCACCTGGACAAGGGAGAGGAGATTGATGTTATATATCCTGACTTCAAAAAAGCCTTCAATCTGGTATCCCATGATCACCTCTTGGCTAAACTAGCCCAGGTCTGCTGGTTGGGGAATTGGCTCTGTGGTTGGATCTAGAGGGTGGTGGTTGACAGAAGTGAATTGTCATGGTGCCCTGTGACCAGTGGGGTCCCCCAAGGCTCTGTCTTTGGACCTACATTGTTCAACATCTTCATTAATGATGTGGACATTGTTACGAATTATGCTTGTAAGCCACGTGCAGTTCTCTCTAGGCTGGGGCAATGATCACACAGAGCAAGTACCCAGAGTCAGATACAGAATCTTTATTCGCTGCAGTGAGGTGCCTCCGAAGGGGAACCCCACCTATCAGATACAACTTTCTTTTATACCTTTGTTAGTACATTTAGCATTGGCTTGCGCTTGCGAAAATACCCAATCATTTACTAACTAAACTTCTACTCTATCTAATCTGGTTACATTGTTCATGTGAATCCGAGGTTTAACCCTTGTGACTGCATGCTCTATATACGCTCGCCAAATAGTCTGCCTCTTCTAAAAACAATCCTTGTACCTCTTTCAAGGTTCCTTGTTGACCGGATTCAGCTAGTTTCATATCTTATCAGTAGCCCTTACACAGCACTTATCTTTTCAACCGTCTAGTACGTGCTGTGTCTGTTCCTATGTCTTGAGGTTAAAGGTAAAAGAAATGGCATTACTTCTATATTGCAAAATCCACACACAACAACATTGGAGTCAGAAGCGGACTGGCCAAGTTCACCGATAATACCAAACTTTGGGGTAAAGCATCCATACCTGAGGACAAGAGGGCGATCCAGGCTGACCTGGACAGGCTCAGGAAATGGGTGGACGAGAACCTG
>NW_017729032.1:77388692-77407680 GCF_001723915.1 Gavialis gangeticus
CCACCTTGGGAGGAAAAACCTGCAGCATGCTTATAGGCTCAGCAGTGCTACACTGGCTAGTACTATGGATGAAAAGGACTTGGGAGTCATGATTAACTACAAGATGAACATGAGCCTTCAATGTGATGCTGTGGTTAGTAAAGTGAGCAAAACTCTGGCTTGCATCCATTGATGCTTCTTGAGCAGGAAATCCCAGGATGTCGTTCTCTTGCTGTACTCAGACTTGGTGAGGCCGCAGCTGGAGTACCACATCCAGTTTTGGGCTCCACAATTTAAAAAGGATGTGGAGAAGCTTGAGAGAGTCCAGAGAAGAACCATGCGCATGATCAGAGGTCAGGAAAACAGACCTTATGACGAGAAGCTGAGAGCCATGGGACTCTTCAGCCTGGAAAAGCACAGGCTCAGGGGTGATTTAATGGCCACCTATAAGTTTATTGGGGTGACCACCAGGATCTGGGGGAACATTTGTTCACCAGAGCACCCCAAATGATGACAAGGTCGAATGGTTATAAACTACTGCAAGACCATTTCAGGCTGGACATAAGGAAGAACTTCTTTACTGTCCGAGCCCCCAGGGCCTGGAATAGCCTGCCATCAGAGGTCATTCAACCAGCTACTTTGAACACCTTCAAGAGAAATTTGGAAGTTTCTCTTGCTGGGATCCTATGACCCCAGCTGACTTCCTGCCCCTGGGGCAGGGGGTTGGACTCGATGATCTTCTGAGGTCCCTTCCAGCCCTAATGTCTATGAAATCCAGGTCTCTGCTCATCTCCTCTTCTCTCTGGGGCCATTCTAAGTTCATGGAACAGTTACTCCAGAAGCGCGGCTACTGGTGAGCTCTCTTTTCCTTCGCTGGCTCCTGCATGCTCCTGGGTAGTATCGGAACCATCCTCTTCTCTTCTTCACACCCTGCAATTCAACTGTGTTGGTCTTATGGAGTAACTTGTTACCCCACCTGCGTGAACAAAATGGAACCAGTGATAACAGTATAAATGCACAAAAAACTATATATTGAACGTACAGATTATTTGAAAGAGTATTTATGATGATTTGAACCCAAAATATTACTTAACTGGAACCATGAACAAAATTTACATTTTTTTAGAGTTTGAAAATGTGAGTGAAGAATTTAAGTCTGCAGTTCACACGGTTTTCAAACTACGAATTACTTCCTAAAACATTTCAGAAGTGTTTTAACTAAATATTGCCTTTGTCACAAAGCAGCAGTGATGCACTGTGGTGCACCCAAGAAAATCGCTTACAATTGTTTCATTGTTTCTGGGTTTTCTGATCATCTGTCCTTGGACAAAAAGCACAACATCCACTTATGCTTGCAGAAGTTTCTACTGGGATGCACTGTGGCAATTTTTAAATTAGGTCAGCCGTACCAGACTTGATGAACTTAGATTATGGGTATCCATCATACTTCATTTTATCTGTCCATTGATCAACTGTTCTCCAAGCTCCTGCCAAAAAAAAAAAGCGCCGTCTTCTTAAATGTGATCTTTGCTTCCAGTTTGCATCGTGGCCTAGCCAAATGATGAGGCTGGCAATGGCAGCCACATCCAGAATATTGAAAAATAGTGTCATTGGCCACCTGTTGATTTTCCATCTGCAGGTGGTCATATGGACTAAGTGGTCAATTCACCCCATCCTTTTTTTATTGTAGTCATGGATGATGTTCAGCTTTCTTTATTTTCCACCCACTGACAGGTTATGGTGCATACTTGACAGCAACAGCAATCAAAAGCAAAAATGGATGAAAAAGTTTCTCTTGTTTGATTTGATTGCATTTCATTTGGGATATTGGCCTTGTTTTTCCTGAATCATACCCACATAGGTCAAATCCTGCTGTAGCAGTCTTTCTGCCATGTCAGTACTTGTGAAGAAATTGTCACCTACAATTTCCTTCCCGTCTTGTACCAGGGATGAACCAGTTTTTCAATGACCTTGGTACCAAGATTACCTTGGCATGGAGCTTCTGGTTGCTTGCCCAGGTAAATGTCTCCAGATAGAGGGAATGATGTTGCTGCATCACAGCACCACCAAATTTTCAAGCCATATTTGGCAGTCTTGCTGGGCATATACTGAGTGAAGGGACAGAGACCCCTGAACACAATGAGCTGCTCATCAACCATCAGGAATATATTTCTGGAATATACCATTTCCTGAGCTCCTCCACAAATTGTGTCCAAATAGCTATGAAAGCAGCAAGCTTGTCCACAGCTCTCCTTTCCTCACGTGTTGTTGTCAAATCTCAGGTGCTTGGTGAAAATTTGTTGTCAAACCTCAGGTGGTTGGTGGTCTGACAGAATTGTTTTAAATTCATGGTGGCACAGAAGCAAGGAAGCCCAGTGCGTTGCTCCCACATCTCCTTCAGTGCTTCATGACCACCATGGTATGGACCAGTAGGAAGCCAATGTAGGCTTTCAGCTCTGTTTTGTGGAGCTTTTTCCACTCCCCATGGGAACATATGAAGGTTAAGGAGAAATTCTTGATCAGCGCTATTCCATTCTGTATCTATAAGACCTAGATTGACATTTCAGTTTTCCCCTAGCTTCTTGTAGCTTTTTGTTTTTACACCACACAGTGGAATATTTTATTTGTACTTATCACTATAAGGGAGATATTGAAGGGAAATATTGAGGAAGAATAATGTCTGTCTGTCTGTCTGTGTCCCTTTTTCCTTTAGCTAAATATCTGCCTGAGAGAGGCAATGAGAAAAGGAAAATAAAGGGAACAACTTTAAAAAAGTGCTGTTATTTTATGTTCCTAATGGTTTGAAAGGACAAAGTGTGGGAGTGAAGACAAGTAATACTGAGAAGGATCATATGAAGATATGGAAAGTATGACTGCCTGATTTTCCTTTTGTTTATCTTTTTTATGTTTTTCCTCCTCTACTTCTGCTGGAGGCATATCAGGTAAAATCAAATCTGCATGCTGTAGTGTGTGTGGACATAAAAAAATACATACACAACCTGCAGTTGCTTCACTACTTGTGGCACGCTGCATCAGATTGCTCCCCTGAGACAGACAAAATGTGCATTGTCTCCCCAAACTAGCATCAAGGGGATCATTATGCAGATGCTGTTATTCACTGAGCTTTGTTTGGTTTGGTTTGGTTTGGCTGAGCTTTGTTTGGTTTGGGACACATGGAAATGGGTCACAACTATATGACAGGGAGCTGGAAAAACATACAGGATGTTGAGAGTGGGTCTTTTAGTGTGTAGCTATAGTACAAAGCCAGGCACAGGGGAAATGCAGTACATAGAGAAGAAAGAAAATTTCAGGAAGAATTGTGCACTGTACTGTCTACTCCTGGCTTTATCTTCCCCTCCATCTTTCAATCTTGACCCCTGCAATCTGGATTCTGATTTTATTCATGCTATTGAATATGCCCTTTTAAAAGTCAACAATAACCCTTTCAGAATTTGCTAACACAGCAGAGATATAAACTTGCCCTGCATAAGAGAAGGGTCTTTTCTAACGGTTGTAGTAGAAGGATAATTTCAAAAAATGAGCTAATTAGTTCAAATAAAATATGAACCAGCTCAAACCTTCATCAGTCCCTTACCCTAAATCAGAAGACATCTGAAGTTTGGAGAAATCGGTCTAACTTGAATTCCTCAGTTTTACTTCTGTAGTTACTGAATATACCTACAAGAATTCTGAGCTGAGATAAAAAAAAAAAATCTTACAAGGAAGTAAGGCACCTAGGCACCAGGACAAGGGGTGAATTTTGCCCCCTGTGTAGTTCAACTCAATTCCAGCAATAAAGCACTGTGTTTTGAAGATATAATCAATGTGGCAAATTGACTTCAAAGGATGCTGGAATGTACAACTCCCTCTAGAAATCAGGAAATTTATTAAGGTACCTTAAAGTACAGATTTAGGAGTTTAATTTTAGGAAGTAATATATGAATGCTGTGGTTCTGCTAATTTTATTTTCAAAAATATTTTCAGATACTACTACAACTACTAGTACTACATTGATACATGTTTTTAACAAATTGCAGAATCTTCTCTTAGGCCAAACCCTGATTATTGTACCAGTCCCTGGTATGAGGTCTGACTTGCTCTCTCTCAAAATGGCAACAGACAGCCTCTTCACAGCTAGAATTGTAGCTCATCCTTTTCTTCACAGAAATGTATTCAACCATTACATTTGAAAAGTCTTTCAGTCACCAATCACACATTCATCCTCCTTGAAATTCCCTTTTTCAGTGACCTCATACAGCAAATTCTGCAGCACTCAGGGGTTGTGTCTACACGAGATGCTGACGGCGCAGTCGTTACTGCACAATAATTTAGTACTTATATAAACAATAATAAATGACCAAGCAGTAACCCAAGTTACTGTACAGCAGTGCCAACAAACACCTTTTTTGTAGCCTAATGCTACTGTGCAATAGTGTCGCATCACAGTTGTTGCCACGCAACACTACTGCACAGTAGTATTGGGCAACTGCACAGTCAGTGTCTCACGTAGACGTGGCCAGGGAATGCAGATCTCTGGTGGACTTACTACATTCTATGTACAGTCTTCCAAAATGGAAAAAAAAACCCCATCAGTTATTTAGTTGTGCTGTTTACGCCAATGTAAGTGGAGTGTGGCAGCCTTCTCCCTTATTCAGTAGATGTTACACTGGTTCATATAATCCATTCAGGTTTCCAGCTCCTTTTGGAAATGTTTCGTCTGTCCCTTTTTTCCACGTCCTCTAGAATTCCCGAGAGGACCCTTTCAGGCCTGAACACAGTTGTGTTCGTCTTCAGATGTTCTAATTTCTTGATCACCTGCTCTGGCATGAATCTTACTTCCTTCGATATTTTTTCTTGCTCTCCTGGGAAATTTATGTCTGTTTCTGACATCTGTCCCCCAGCCTTCTATGTGAACACAGAAGTAAAGAATTCATTTGATTGTGTTTTAACAATGTCTGTCTCTTCAGTCCATAAATTACCCTAGCCATCTCTTAGAAATTCCACAGTCTCCTTGAATGACCTCTTGTTCCTTACATACTTAAAAAAGTGTCTTATTATTTATCTTAACCTCTTCTGCAATTTTTTCTTTCTATTTTCTACCTTTACTCTTCTTAGCAGACTGCTACTCTTTCTATAGTGTTGGGTAATCTTTCTAGTTATCCTGATTTTTTAAAAATATCTTGTATTCTTTGTGATTCTTGATTACCTTTTCCACTTGCTGGGTGTTTTACATTGATTTTTTTTAAGAGTTTCACTTAGCATATTTATTGGTTGGATGGTATTCGTAGTGTATTTATTAGCTGTGAGGTGGCAATTTCATGAAAACTTTCTAGCAGTCTTACAAATTACTCTTTACAATTACAATTATGTAATGTATGTCTAGTGGTTAGATTAAAGAGTAGGACTTCTAGATCCTGTTTCTACTTTTGTCACTGACTTACTGCATCATACTGTGCAACCCTGGGGAAATTACTTTAGGTCAGATTATAGCTACCTCTGTGTGGATGGTAATATGGGGGAAATGGTCAAATGGACTGCAAATATCTTTTTTCCTTGAACTCCTGTCACTCAATAGCTAGAGGGTTTTAGTACAGAGGTAGCAATGAACTCCTTAATAGGAGACAGACCACATGTCACTTCCTGCTGTACCAATGGACAGAGAAACTGTATCAGTGGATAGCAGACATAAATGAAAGTGTCATAACTATTGCCCTGGATGAGTTTCCAAGCTGTTTTCAAGGTATTTGGATTCAACCCTAATACTGATGGGAACTGCTGTACTGAGCCCCGGAAATTGCACAAGAGCTAATGGGGGTTTCTTACAAATTTATAAAGAGTTACTGGGAGTTCAGGTCACAGGCCAATGGTCTTAGGAGATTGGGAACAAATGGGTGAGTACATTAGGATCCATACACATACGATATACATAATAGGTAAAAAAGCCTTAAGGTAAATACACTTAAAATAAATATAACAGGCAATAGATGGTCACCCAGTGGTAACACCTTTCAGCAACAGATAATAGGATAAGCAGTAGGAAACACTAACAATGAGATATTTACTCTGAGGGATCCTTGAGCAACTCCTAGTAGTTTCTGAAACCAGTCTCCTGTCCCACAGTACACCCAGTCACCATGCACCCAGGCGCTGCACTTGAGCCCTGCAGAATTTATCGTGGCCCACAGAATCAGTGCTGTTGCACACCTGGGCTACATACCCAGCTCTGCTGCTGTGGTTCACCAAGTTAGCACTGCTTTAGCTCCTGGGTCCCTGCCATGCATTTCACCCGCTCCTGTCTGTCCAGGACCAGCCCTGCTACAGCTCCTGGTCTTCTGCTGCATGTCTGGGTAGCTACTGCTCATCAGAATCAGGCCCACTGCAGCTCCTGCACCTCTGCCGTGCATCTCCCAGGTGCAGTCTCTCATTCCCACACACTCTCCCTCCTGCCCATTCCTTTATTTCATTCCCAAAATGCCAACTACCCCCTGGCTTCCTTTCCCTTTCCCCAGAAGCATGCTGGGAACTATAGGTCTGGCTGTGCAACTGCTGTCCATTACACTGCTATGAACGTTCTAATAATTAAAACAATGTGTTGTTATTAATTATCTAGCACCTACAGGATGTTTAGGTCCTTAACGGACAAAGGAAACATAGCAACAAGCAAAGTCAGCCTTGCAGGCACCTAAAAGGACTCAGGTGGTATTTAGGCATCTAAGTCTCTGTGTGCTCCACAGCAAACTGCCCCGGTACCCAGAAAGCTACCTTGTAATGCACTTTTTTTCCCCCCTAAACTGATCCCTGGATGTTCTCTGTGGATTTTGTATGTGGGGTTGGTAATCTTAAACGTGCCTACACACAAATCTCCCACTGAGGTCTCTATGCCCCCGGATCACTTCTAGGCAGTACCTAAATTCTGCAAAGCCCCGCTGCTCAGCAGAGGGGACACTTGAAGTCAGCTACTAAGCAGCATTTTTCACTATAGAATTTGGAATCTGACTTGACCAGTTTTTGGCTGGCCCTGGGCTCAGCTTCTCTTGTCCCGGGCTTAACCAGTAGGCCTGACTAAACACAACCTAGTCATCACAGGAGCCATGCACCTGATGGGTAGGGTAGTATGACAATCAGCCTTGGCATAGCAGAACCACCCAAATTCTGGGTGAGACCCAATTCTGTTTTATCTGCTCAACCCATTCATGGGCCACTCTGAGGAAGAAATGTGTCCAGGGAAGGGGAAGCTTTGTACAGAGCATGGCTTAGCCTGTTTACATCATGCTGGAAGTATGGTCCTGCTGATATGTTGCTCTCCTGGCACTTGCTCATAACAAATATGGACCCTACAAGTAAGACTGACTTACTACTTTCTATTCTAGAATAGTGTCTTGGGTCCTCTGAGCTCCTCTTCCTTTTCTGTAGATCCCAAGGGTATGTGTGTTTCACTTCTCTCCTCATGACAGGTCTTCTGCTGACAAAATAAGCCCAACCCATGCATTTCTGGTGCAGCACACCAGAGACTAGCAATTAAACAGAATAAATGGCTCAGGAGTAGCTCAAAAAGCCCTGAGTGCCTCTTCCAGTGCTGCTCTCAAGTTATCCTAAGACACAAGGTCAAGCACCCCTGAACCATGCACCCAGGGCTTCTCCAAGCCATCTGCTCTGTCCAGTTGACAGTCTTTGCTGTACCCAGCAACTGTGAGTGGATGGGACTTAGTCCGTCAGTAGCAAACCCAGGGGTGCAAGGGAATCCACATAGATTTGTGACAAGTTGACAGCCATAGGTTTCCCTTATCCCAGTCTGGCAAGATAGGGAAGTTAAGGTGTTTGTGATATTTTTGGTCATCAATGTTGCCTACATGTCTGTCTGCATCTTGGAGGAATGTCTGCTTAAAAATAGACTAGGGGTTGGGTGACTAGCATGGTTCACATCTGGTTCCTGGAGTCCACATTTCTAACAAGGACAGAAAAGACCTCTTCACAGACCGCATTTATAAATGCTCTTCAAGCTGAGTAAAATAATGGGTATCAGGGTGAGCTATATGCTGGCAGTGGGCAGTATACGAATTTGGCCCTCATGATTTTGGGTTGTTTTGATTTGTTCCACAGTAGTCTTAGACTGAACACTGACCATTTGGGGTCTCACTGTAGGCTCTGGCCAGGGTGCTTATAACTTTTCTCCTACCAGATTGAGGTAGGTGGAGGCTACTTGCACTCCTAATAGTCATACCAGCTCAGCAGGAAACTCTAAAACCTTGAAAATCACCTACTGCTTATCTCCCCACAGCTGCTCTGGTGTGTGGTTCAGTGCCAGTTGTGCTAGTGGCTCCAACTCATTCTACATATTTCCAGGTATAGAAACTGTGATTAATTCTACTATTCATTTGAGCTATGAACTTATGGCATTGGTTTCCCTTTCTCTTTTTTTTCCAGTGCGCTTCAGTCTCCCACATGCAATCCAGGTTTTCAGTGGCACAGGTCACTTCACTGAACAGCAACTTGGTGAGGTTTCCCCTGAGGGCCTAACTTCTTAATACCTTTCAAAATCTGGCTCTAAGAAACTTGCTGAAGATAATATAGAGAGCCTGTAGTTGAGCAAGGAATTAAATCTCAGCCTCTCAAGAGAATGCCCTACACATCATTGTTCCAAACTGCTGAGTTATTATTTACCTGTAGGCCCTAATCATACAAATACTTATGTACCTGCTTACCTTAAAGTACATGAGGAATAGAGCTCCTGGGAATTTTTGATGAAATGGCTTTTATCACAAAAATACTGATTTATCCAGACCTTTCCAGGTCCAGGAGAGGAATTTCTAATGAAAGAAAAAGAGAAAACAGTCTAGGAATGGCCAGTAGCCTGATGACCAGGGATTTCAGTTGGGATGTGGGAGACCCTTATGAAATCTCCCCTTCCTTTATGTCCCAGGTGAATGCTTTAATCACCAGGCGATCGGCTACGTTGTTGTGATGCTCAATCTTTTCTACTGGGGCCGTTCTACTTTGTTCTGCAGCAGTTTTACTTTTGACAAACTGGTATTTTCTAACAAAACTGTTTCACTGAGAAATTCCAGACCAGAAAGGACATTTCTATACAGCTGTAGTGAAGAGTCCCATTGAATTCAATGGGCCTGCCAACATATTGGTAATTCAAGTTAAGCATATGTGTAAGCCTTTGTCAGGTCAAGGTCTGAATGTAAATCCTACCTGATGTTGCAGTTATGACAACTGAGTGTTAGCTCTGTATTCTTTTCTGCAACAATGTTTGATTTGGATCATTTTCATTTTAGCATGATGGTCTTTTTGATCAGTTGATTTATTGTGGTATGCAGTAAATCTACTTATTCTTATGCAGTTTCTTTCATTCAGTCTCACATAATGCTTTTCTGGGATAATCAATAGCAAATTTTTAACGTCAATTTTCTTCCTTCATTATCTTTAATTGTTGGCATATTAGTTTTGTCCAACTATACCTCAGCCAAGGTCCTGTGTGTCATTCACTTTCTAATTATGCTTGGGGAAAATGCCAAACACTATTAACTATTGTGATGTCTAGTAAAGTTACCTGGCTGACTCATGTTGTGGAAACAGTGAGAAAACACTATCTGATACAGACATAAATCTGAAGGTGAAAACAACACAATACATGTTTGTGGTAAAATATATTGGACGATAAACTGAATATAAACAACAGGAAGAAGAACAATGGTCTCACAAAAATGAGGCTGGAGTTTGAGGTCTAAACAATTAGAGATTGCAATATCAAAGAGATTGCTCACAGCCACTTTCCTGCTGCCTTTGATTTGACTTGGATGATATGTTAGAGGAACACTATGAAGAGCTTTATAATAAAGTGAGGTTAAATGCATTTCACTGTTAATTATTAGTGATCCTTTTGCCTTTATAGTGCATCTATCATCTTTTTTTTCTTCCGCTTTATGATTTCATTTGGGAAACTCATATGAGATGACAATACAGTATTTTTTAACAAAACCTAAATTTACTAGTCTTAATCAGTGCTAAATGATAGAGCACACAGAAGCTCTGTGGGATCTCCCTCTTCTCAAGAAATAGAAAAATGTGGTCAGAATTAAGCAGAACAGAGGCAAAAATTGGTTATCTGTGGCCCTAGACCAGGGGCAGGCAAAGTCTGGCATGCGAGCCAGATAGGGCCTGCCGTGGACTCCATTTCCCAGCAGCCTCTGCCCACGTCACTGCACCTGGTTTCCATGGAGACACCAGGAGTGGAGGAGCCATGACAGTTTACGGCCAAGGTTTCCATGGGCACTTGCTCCAGTAGCACTGGCAGAGTGCACAGCAAGGTGGGAAGCTGCTCCGGGGCCAGGATCTTGTTGCAATGACATCATGGTCCAGAGCTGTGGTAGATCTGCAATTCACTGCCTACACACCTTGGGCAGGGGTGTGCAGGTAACAGATTGCAATTCTGCCCAAGCTGCACACCATGCTATCACCATCACAAGCTCCCAGGCCCACGCCTAGAGCAGCTCCCTGTCCAGCCACACACCCTGCCAGCGTTGCTGGGGCTGGTTTCCATAGAAAACCCTAGCCCCCTACTGTCATGGCCCCACCACTCCTGGGCCTCCATGGAAACCAGCTGCAGGTATGTGGGCAGAGGCTTCTGCAAAATGGAATCCAGCTGCCAGCCAGATTGGCCATTTTGCCCCCCTGTCCTAGAGCATATGACTGGTAGTGTGTTCAGCACTGTAAAGCACATGAAGTAGAGAGTCCCTTCTCCTGAGGTATTGCCATCTAAACCTGAAAAGTTAGGAAGACAGAGAGCAGCCCAGAGTTAATAATAATCCTGGATTATGGATCTCCCCATTCTTATGTGCATCATGGAAGAAGTCAGACTTTAGGGGGGACTTGAAAGCAGAACCATTTATGGTGTAGTTATCTGAAATAGAGCATTCTCTGTGTGTTTGTGTGTGTGTTTGTGTGTGTGTGGGTGGTGGTGGGTTATGCAGAATATATGATAAATGATGGAAGATCAAAGCCAGCTGGTCTAATGG
This sequence comes from Gavialis gangeticus, assembly GCF_001723915.1. Taxonomy (NCBI): domain Eukaryota; kingdom Metazoa; phylum Chordata; order Crocodylia; family Gavialidae; genus Gavialis; species Gavialis gangeticus. The sequence goes on from NW_017729032.1 coordinate 77,399,693, forward strand.
TGGGATTTGTAAAAATTTCTGTATTAAGGGGTGAATTGAGCCACTCTTGCACCCAGGAATCTTGGATGTTAAATGAGTCTTGCTCAAGCTGTTCTCCAAGATTTTAATTTTGGATGTGGAGGGGAGGGGGTTAAGAGACTTTTGTGTATAGGCACCTGTGGGTCATTTTTGTCCACAATTTAGTTAAGGCATTTTTCCTTGTTAACCAGGGGAGTGGGGAAGGGATGTATGTTACTAAAAATACAGAGCCACTGAAGAGCGGTGAATCAGATTGTTCCTGTAATGATTTGGATTGCATGGTTGAGTTGTTTGTCAACTTTATCAGTATGTGCACTGTTTAACCAGAATAGGTTGGAGACTAGGAGTTTTAGGAGGAATTTTATAATTATGAGAGTGGTTAAGCATTGGAACAGGCTATGTAGAGAAACTGTAGAATATCCATCCTTGGAAGTTTTAAAGAGTTGGTTGCACCGATACTTGGCTGGGATGGTTTAGTCAGGGATGACCCCACCTTGACCAGGGGGCTGGACTAGGTGGCTTTTTGAGGTCTCTCCTAGCCCTACTTTCTTATAATCCTATGTATAAAAGTGTATAATATATTTATGCCTCGTTATATCACCTGAGGTAACGAAGAACAATGGCCAGAAGCTGCTGGAGAATAGGTTCAGGTTAGAGATTAGAAGGCACTATTTCACTGTTAGGGTGGCTAGGATCTGGAACCAACTTCCTAAGGAAGTGGTCCTCACTCCTACCTTGGGTAAATTCAAAAAGAGGTTGGACGAACACCTGTCTGAGGTTGTGTGATCCCAGCGTGTGCTCCTACCAGTGGCGGGGGGTCAGACTAGATGATCTGTTCAGATCCCTTCTGACCCCAAACTACTATGAAACTATGTAGGTAATACATGGAATTTAAAATACAGGTGACTGTGCAACACTTAACCTGTAACGTCATACTCCGTGAGTCCCAGTATTTGGGGAGTGATATGCTTGCATTGTTGCTCATTATTGGACAAAGAGCAAGATCCACCCAATAAATGCCTTCCCAGGTAGAAAATATCAGGCATAAAGCCTTAACCTAGCAGAGAAAAGGATAACAAGAATCAGTAGCTGGAAGATAAAGCCAGATAACAACTGGCATCTTTTCTCTAATTTAACAGAGAATGATAAACTACTGGAAAAAGCTATCATGAAGAATTCTCCAATTCTTGGTATCTCAGATCAAGATTGACTAGCTTTGAGAAAACATGTTTTAGACAAATCCAAACTACTGGTATCAATATAGGAAGACATAGGTAAATAATAATTATAAATCCTATGGCCTTATCTACAAAGGAGATCACAGTAGATGATCTTTTAGCCTTAATTTTTATGAGTGAATCTAAAATTTATAATAAATATGAGCTTCTTTTCTTCATTATAACTTGTACTGCAAATAACCCTGACTGTGTAACATCAGGTAAGTGATGTCATATAGTCTCATACATTTGTGTTGCAAATGGGTATATGCCTACAAACTTGTGACTTGTAACTCCACACACGTTATTTCATGAACAAGGCTCTGGCTTCATGCCTCCACAGTGTTCTGGGACAATGCAAAAGCTATTAAAAAGAGAGATAAACCCTATGGTTGGCTTCTGTACAGATATATTGAAGGGAAATGAGGGGTAAAAAGGTGTCTGTTTCCTAGTATATTCAGAAAGAAGCATGAAGACTGTATAAATTGAAAGAAATAATAGTGTTGGAGTTTTGCTTAATAGTATTATTGACTAATAAATGACAAATACTTTAAGCCAAATTCTGGTCTTACCCAACTGAATCCTCCTTGACTTCAGTGCAGACGCAAAAAATTAACTGAGAGATTTGGGCCCATTAACTCCTGCAGTCATATGATTCTCTCCCTAAATAGATAATTCCTAGAACACAGGAATGTATTACTCTGCCAAATGAATGTGAATGGTTACAAATGGTCTGCTATATAATGACTATGGAAAAGCACTCATCTTTGAAAATGAAAATGATCAACAATTTATTGTTCCCTGGCCACCCTTATATAATTAAATTAAGCACAGAAGAGCCATGTGAATACTGGAGGTCTTTCAGCATATACAAATACTAATGTAATCTTTGGATAGAGGTTGGTTGTTATGAGTACATCTGTAGTCATAAATGCAGTCTTTGTAACTGTTCAATACAGGGATTCTGCAAATATTGATCTCTGCATAATAGCTACTTTAACATAATTTTTGTTTGTTTCCTTAATTATCTGTAAAATGTATTCATTATTTTCATTTCCATTACTGGTTGGTTTTGTTTTTTTTTGGTCCCATGAGTTCATGGAGACTTTTCTATTGTTTGTAAATCTCTGTTACTGAGATTACTATTTCAGTCCTCTAGTCCTTTTGCCAAATCTCCAATGAATTTAATATAGAGTTTGCATAATCAGAAATGCAAGATTGTACCTTTTTATGTAAAATCCCATAGTGTTTGGCTGTTATAGTCATCACAGTCTTTCAGCTGTATTTTGGAATCTTATTTAATGTCTATCCAGGAATTATTCTACACCTCCTTGCTTTACCATGCATAGGACATAGTGTTGCAAACACTTGTGAGTTTACTTTGAATCTCACTGAATATAGTGTTTTTCTTAAAGCCCCAGCATCTGGATACTCATTATTGTGATTTAATTATTGCATTTCTTAACAGGCTACATGATTATAAAGATAAACTTGAAACTAGGGAAACGTGGTCCATTGGGATACAAATAGAGCCATTGTAGATGGTACAGTTTAGAGTGGTGTTGGTCAACCTGCAGCACAGGTGCCACAAATGGCAGCCTCTCTGTAAGGAATATGACAGATCAGGGAGGAGACAGGCAGCACAGCAGCAGATAGGGCACTGTAGGCAGCTTATAAGTACTGCTACAGGGTCCTTCCTCTAGAGGCCTACTAGTGCCTACACCTTCCAGTCTCTCCCCTATTCAGTAGTCTTGCTCACCATGTGTCGATGTTAAAATTAGTAAGGAAGGCTACACAGAGGGTAAGGCAGGCCTTATCTGGTCTGATGCTCCCCCTACTTCCTCCCCCACAGTCTCAGACCAATTTTACTCTTGCTGAGCCCTCTAGATTGTTGGGACCCACTGTTTGGGGCCACAAGCTCCTGGCTTAACTCCAGTCATGCCCCATGACCTCAGGCTCCAGCAACCACAATATCCACTACATAGGCAGCTAGGGGCTTTGATTCCTGTTTTTCTTCTGACACCTCATGCCTTACAGTCCAGGCATGCTCAGCTAGACAAATTCATGTGGCCACAGAATATACTTTGACCTTCCAAATTTATAGTCTGGGCAAACTCTGCCTCATTTGGCCACCGACCACACTCTAGTCCTTATCCTCAGCACAGTTTCAAGTTCAGGATGTCCCCAGTTACCCCCTTTCAGTGGTCTCTACCTCCCCTACAGACACAACTCAGCCCTCTGGAGGAATATGAAAATAAAAATACAAGTACCAGTCCCAGTTCAAAGAAATGTCCCACATGGGGTTTCCTACCTTGGTGGCAAGTTCCAAGTAGCAAGGAAAACAAAACAAAGTATCTAGGGTACTTAGCTTGCTTCCTATGCAGGTTCCCAGCTTCTCTTCACTTGGGGCTGCCTCCCGAGTTGTCTCACCACAGTCTAGGCTCCAGTCCGTACATCACTCAGAGAAAGTTCCATCCCTAATGGTCTCCATAGCCAGAGTGCCTTCCTTCGCCCAAGACTTGGGCTTATACAGGGTTCTCTGGGTTGCATGACCTCTCCCTGGGTCATCATACTCCACCTGTGCCTCAACTCAGAAACCATACTGCTTCAGGCTCTCTTGCCTGTGAGTTTGCCTCTGGCATCACCACCAGGGCCCTGACAGAAGAGACACAGAGATCAAGTACAAGGAAGTGAGAAGGAATCGGGGGGGAGGGAGGAGGTGGGAATCAGAACAACTTAACCAGGAAACCATGGGGGAAGGAAATTCTACCAGGGAAAGGATGCACTAGCAAACATACAAAACATAAGACAGAAGAAGTTGGGAGAAGTGAGATGAAGGAGGGGGAAAGGGCCAGGTGCCCCTGGATTCCCTTCCCATTCTAGAAATGTGGTAAGCATCCCATTACAGGAAGGAAGCAGAAAGTGAAAAAGCAGATCAAACAAGGAACATAAGCATGTGAGCAGAAAGCGGAGCATTAGATCAGGCAGGGGAAAGGATTGGAGTGGCAGCTGGGGAGGGTGTGAGGCTGTTGTGGCATGTCTGACAAAAAAGATTGTCCCCTGCTGGTTTAAAAGGATCTTCACCTGGGCTCTTAAGTCATTGGGAACACAAACATGAAAACTATGGAGCTGCAGTGGATTCCCAAATGGCCTTGTATAACCTAATGGAAACTGGATAGAGCAGAGAACGTTAGCCAATTTATTCATTTGTCAAATTAAAAATGCATAAGGATTCTTACTACTTTTATTTTAATCACACAATGCATTTGTCACATTCATCTCTTCTTTACTTTCCTAAGCATTGACTGATATTAAAAACTAAACAGATTTTCCTTTTGGTCTAATCAGTTTACATACATTGTGTTTAAATTTTTAATATGGAAGTAGCTTTGAAGTAGCATTATTCACAGGTCTTTGTTAAATTGTACAATAAAATAGAAATGTTTATATGGCAAAGATGCTTTAGGAGGACAGTTGCATTTTGGTGTAAGTGTGAAAATTATTTTCTAATGACACTAAATTTTATAGCATTCTGGGTGGCTCTCATATGAGAATGTGTCTATTCGAGGTGAGAATATAGCACAGTTGCTGTGTGAATTATTTCTGTATCTCTTCATAATTAATCCATATTTATACAATCTATGTTTGCTAGTGTAGGCTTTATTCTATACTTGAAATCAGTTGGGGGCTAGATGGGAACAGCAGTTCATTTGTGAGCTGTCAGCTGCATGGCTGTGGATTGAGACTCCAATTCTACAAATATTTAGACGTACTTGACTTCATAGTGTAAGTTTAAGTCAATGGAGCTGCTCAGAAGTGCAGCAAACTGAGTATGTCTTTGCAGGGTTTGATCCTAATATGATACATTTTCCAGTATTGCTTGATCGTGTGATAGGCAGTTCAGTCAACATGCATAAAGGGACAGAATTAAAGTTCCTGTGAAAGCCTTCACTCCAACTTTACTAAGTTTAAGTATCATCCATCATGTGGTCATGTATTAATCTAAGTTTGGGAGGAATGCAGATAAAAAAGCAGTATAAGGGAATAGAAGAAAAAAACCAACAAAACAACCAAAATATAAGCCTATTTTTGTCTCCATGTATATACCCAGGACTGATGGGTGGAGAAGAGAATGGAGCAGTGTAATATGAGGAGTAAATACTAAGGATAATAGCTTTGGACATTTTTAAGGACCAGAAGCTTTTTTTTGCTTTGCAAATGCTTCAACAACATTTAACACAAATATTGTATTACTATATTTTCTCAAATATAAGATGACCCTGATTATAAGATGACCCCCCAAGAATTACATTTTGTATATGAAAAAATTATAAATTTAATACAGTTTCCAGGCATATATAACATAATTACTGGAGGTTTGTCTTGAATTTATCCTTCTCCAATTGCTATAGCAGGAACAACAAATATGGGGGATCAGGTAGCCCCTTTGCCTTCTGCCCTTCCCTGACTCCCCCCCAAACTTCTTCCCCATGCAGCTGTGGGAAGGAAGAAGTCAAAATGTAGTCAATGTAGTGGCTCACCATGCTTTGAAAAAGAGTCAGTGCCAAGTGAGGCTTCTCAGTGGGCACTACCATATATCTTATTCAGATGGGCTGCACGAGACTGTCTTTGTGCTGGGCTCCCATCAGCATTTCAGCTTTTTGGCTAAAATGTAGTCAAGCATTTTTGGCACCTAGACAGGGGTGTCATGGCTGGCTATGGCCCTCCTGGTGCTGGCCTGATATTGCAGTAGTACCTCTGGATCTGATGCCAGTTCCTTCCTGGGGGAGCAACTGCCCATATTTTAAGGGACACACACACACACATATGCAAAGATTCCCATTAGGATGTTTCTCCAGTATGGGCCCCATACTTCATAGTCATGCTCAGTGTTCATTGCATTTAATCAACTTCATGGTTGGTTTCTATCACTGAGTGCATGCTGCTTTTAGCACCTGTTCAATGATAGACAATACATTTAATGCAGTTTCCTTGAATGCAAATGTAAGGTGAGGGTTTTTTCGTCCATGCTGACTGGAGGAAAAAAACCATCTTGTATTCAAGTAAATATGGTAGCTCTCTTTTCTGAAATGAAAGTATCATTTCTTCTTTTGATACATTGCACTTGATGGGCATGTCTACATATCGTCCTACAATAATGTAGTGACATGCTACATCGCCTTACAGTGTATTATGGTGAAGTAGCAATCATGTGTGTCTACACATGATTGCCTGCTACATCACTATAGTAGCATGCCCCCCCCCCCAGTACAGCATACTGCTATGGCAATGTAGTGTCAAATTTTACCCAGGCACTGCAAGCATGGAGCAGGAACCAGTTGTACTGTGCATGGCTCAGTAACCACCTGTACTGCATCATGCTTTAATTCCAAAAGGAAGTATGAAAGCATGGTGCCATAGCAATGTTGCCATATGGTGGCATGCAGACACACTCTATAGATATGCACTAGTGTTCAAATCAGTGGTTGACATTTAGTAGTTTAGTTTAAACCATTTAAAACTCAACAGGGTAAAAGCTAGCCCAACTGAAATGCTGAAAGTACCCAAAGCACCCACCAGGAGACCCCAGAGCATGCATCCCAGCATGCTTTGCAGGCTCCCCTGTCTATCTGGAAACAGGTGAGAAAGGCCTGGGCCACAATCAGGGCCCAATTCCTACAGACCATGTAACCCCTTCTCCCCCAAAACAACCCCTCCTTTCCTCACAGCTGTCACGCTGGGGCTAAGGCTGAGGTAGGAGGGCTTTGGCTATGTCTGCAAGTGGAGCTGGAAACACAGGCTTCAAGTCTTCCCCCACCCCTCCTGCAGCACTTGAGAGCCCTGGACTTTGGCTATGGCCAGAGGCCCGGCAGCATCACAGACAAAGAGTGCCCCGATCATAGCCAGAGTCCCAGTTCTGGCTATGGTGGTGGGGAGCAGAACCCCAGCTGCACTGAAGCCAAAGCTCCCCCACCACAACCAGAACCCCGGCTCTTGCTGTAGTGGGGTTGAGGTAAGGGCTTTGCCTGGCTATAGCATTGAAAGAAAAGACCTTGCACAAAAAAAACCCTCCTGCAACCAAAAAGCCAGTTTTACTTGCTCTGCTTATGGGGCTCTAGGGTGAGGTGCCCTCTGAGTAGCCCTTGTAACCAGTGCCTACAATCCTGTATGGGGGGCTAAAGGCTCAGGGCTCTGAAGTGCCATGGGAGGGGAAATCTACTCCTCACAGCACTTCAGGTTGGTGCCTACAGGCCTGCATAGGGCTTCATGTGCAGGGTTCTGAATTGCTGTGTTGGGTGGAGGGGTCTTTTCCCCTGCATGACACTTCAGAGTCCTGCATCTGCAGCCCCAGTGGCATTTTAGATACTGTCTTTGATGTGCTTCATGTGGATAGGTAATCCCCACCATTCAGCACTTCAGAGCCCAGTGCCCATTGTGCTGCACATAGGTGAAGCATGGGTGGGGGCCACAGGGGGACATGCTTCCCCAGATTTCTACATCAACAGTGGGGAACAGGGCTGCAGTCCAGCTGGGGCCAGGGCCTGGCAGCAGCAAGGGTTGCAGTGGAGGTGGCACAGAATTGTATTCCCCCACTGTCAACACGTATGCATTGTCTATAGTTTTGTACATGTGGGTATAGGTGCTGGGCTGTAAGGGCTCTAAAGTACCACATGGTGGGAGGGAATCTACCGCCCCCCCCCCCCTCCACTGCCAAACTTGCATACATGGTACTTCAAACAGCAACTGCAGTCC
>NW_017729032.1:77412680-77414036 GCF_001723915.1 Gavialis gangeticus
GCTTGAAAGTCCCACATGGTGGGGGGGAATCTCCCCCCCCCCCCCCCCTCCACTGCCAAACTTGCATACATGGTACTTCAAACAGCAACTGCAGTCCTACAATTGGAATTGCAGTCCAGGGTGGCCCTGCCCTGAAAGAGCATGGCTTTCTCCAGCCATCAAGAAAGTCTTCAAGCTTATGTAGTGAGGTTGAGATCTCTACCACATCTGCTATTTTTTCTCTGATTGAAGTGCTATGAAGGCTTGTATACTGGACTTTCAACCAGTGGAACTGTGATTCTCCCTGTTAAAATGTACCACTTCAATGTACCCTATAAGTACTGTTAATTTGCAACACATTTATGGAGAAAAAGAAAACCTATCCTGTTGTGTTCTGCTGAGCTGAGGCTATGCACAATCTGTCAATTTTGGCTTATTGTTCAATGGTGAATTATTAAAGGGAAAAAATTAAATTGCAAAGTGTTTGCCTGAAAACTATGTGAAAATATTGTGTTGGGGAAGTGTGTGTGTGTGGGGGGGGAGGTATGACTCTTTTATATCCATTGAACTACCACTGCACCTTATGGGCATGTTTAGACAAGTGTGCACATGCCTCTTGCCCCATTTCAAACCCCTTTGAGGTGGGGCAAGAGGCATGTGCAGGAACAAAAAAATGTTTGCAGTGTGGGGAGAAAATTAGACCCCTGGATATCCAAGGGTCTTTAAAAAGTTAAGTTAAAAAAAGGGGGCAGGGCACAGTCCGGGACCATGCCCTGAGGCAACTGGAGGCTGGATCCTCCATGGAGATGCTCTGGCTGCCAGACCATCTCTGTAGTTGGCCCCTCGCCCTGGTGCTGAAACTTGTGGACTGGCAGACAGCATGCTGCAGCACCAGGGCTCCAGTGCCTGAAAGTGAGGGGTCGGGGGGGCTGAAGAAAAGGGCAGGGGACCATGCAGGGGTCCCTCCCTGGCTGTGCCCACTCCCCCAGACCCCCATCACTTCCCTGCCTGTCCCCTCCCCCCGCTAGCCCCCCCAACCCCCCTGATTACTTCCATGCCTGGCTCCTCCTCCCACCTGCCCATCTGCCCCCCTAAACCCTGCCCTTCCTGGCTCCTCCCCCTGCCAGCCCCCCCAAACCCCCAATCACTTTCCTGCCCAGCCCCCCTCCCCACCAGAACCCTTCCACCACCCTCCCCACCCACCAACAATAAGAAAGCCACTTACAACATGAAAACTATTTACAACTAGTTTTCAAGCCCAGAGTGGGGAGGCTATGGTTGGGAGTCTTAGGGGGAAGAGGCTAGGAGCAAGTGGCCAGCACCCCAGCCTTGTGCCATTCCCCCACAGGTCTCAGGGCTGTGACAACCCTGATGCCT
>NW_017729032.1:77414245-77423206 GCF_001723915.1 Gavialis gangeticus
AGCAGTCCAGCTGGCACAAGGGGTAGTGTCCCCAGGTACCAATTGGCTGGGCCCTGGAAGCTCCTAAGAGTGAGTAGCCCCCAGCTACTTGCCAGGGAAGCTTTTGGTACTGCTGGCGCCAGGACAGGGCAGCTTTTTATACTGCTGGGGACATCACAGGTAGCTCCCCCTGGTCGCAGATCTGGTAGGAGCCAGGCAGGGTTATTTTGCCCCAAGTGGCCACAACAATGTGCACATCCGAGCACATGCGTTGAGGCAAAAAGCCCCAGCTCAATTTTGCACCACTTCTATTTGAGCTGCTGCAAGTGCATGTGCTTACGTGTGTGGATGTGCCCTATGAGCTGAAAGCTTGACACCCCACTTTCCTTAAGACCACACATCATGTCCTATAATGCACCCTACTGTCTTCTCTTGCTTAGCCACTGCAATGCATCAAGAAATTTTCAAGGCCCTGTTGGGTCAAGGGCAGCATGCCTTGTGGCAGAAGCCCTACTAATTGAGGAAAGTGAGGACATATAATAGCTGGACAACAATTGCCATGAAGCACTGCAGTGCCTAAAGATGCCAATATAAAGATGGTTTAAAGATGAAAATATAACTACAGTGTTTCTGTTAAGTTAAAATATTAGTTTTCACATATTTTTCCCCTGTAAACCAACAATTTCCATTTCTCCTGTGTTGGCTTTAGGGATGGAGGAAGGAAGGGGTGAAAAGTTTACATTTTCTGTGGAAAACAGATGTACTTAATGAAAAATCCCATTTAATTGGAAACCTTCCTAATTTATCCAGAATTTGGTATCTTTCTTGTCCCAATTTGTACTGTCAACCCTATGAAAGGCTCTGCATACTAAAATCTTTCTGAACTCTTAGTATTTCAAATGCCTGCTGGAAAATCTCTGTATCTGCTGCATGTGCATTATTTGTTTTTGCTTCTGAGTTCTTTGAGGCATCTATATCAAGCCAGTAAAAAAAAAGTATCATTTCCTTTCATCCCTCTCAGTGTTCAAGAAAGGGCACTGCTTTCTAAAGAACTCCTGAATAAAGGTGTTGAAAATGGAGTTGATAAAAAGAACAGGAGTCAGGATCCCTGCTATGGCCATAGTTAGTTTTATATTGATAGAAGTAACTGTCAGTTCAAATGGGAATGAAATTGAAGAGTGTTCAGTTTCTTATTTTCATTTTTATTCTAACATTCTTATTTTCCACATTATAAAACCTACTTCAGTATTTATCTACTGAATTCTATCAATATCCAGGTACTATATGGAACTCTAAGCAGCAGTATTATTGAAGTCTCATTTCAACCATATTCTCTGCCTCTCCCAAGGATATATTGAGTTTTTTTTGTAGGATCATTTTTGGATATTGATTATAAAGCACCATGGGTATATATATGGTAAATTTGACACATATGAGAACCTACTCCCTGAAGCCTCACAACCAATGCATAGCTTTTTTTCTAAAAATTAGAAAGATGCCTTAACAAGATACAAAGGAGTTGGTTTGTAAATAAAGCCTGGAAAATGAGGTTTGATTCAACTCACAGTGTAAATTCATTTACGTCAGTGGAGTTACTGCTAATTTATACTTGCCTAAATAAAACAATAGTCAGAACCATGATTTTTCAGTCCACCAAATAAATATATATATTTCTGACCTTGCACCGTTATTATTTCTATCCTCACAGTGCTACCTTAAGAAGCAGAAATGTTGGGATGTCTACTCCAAGAGTACATAAAGGGAAGTCTACTCTGATATTTCACATTGGTGCGATTCCTAGAATTATGTGGACCAGACTCTCCCTCCGGGTGTCCTTGTTCTACTGTTTCTTTCCCCTCAGCTGTCTTTCTTCTTCTTGTACCTCTGCCTGTCCCCTTCCTCCAGGTGTCTTTTTCTCTCATCTATAGCACAACAAGACTAACTGTGTTGTTACTCTATTTGATAATGCTTGCTATATCATCTGTTCCCTTTCTCTGTTGAATCAACAAAGCAATATACAATGTTTTTTGTAAATGTACAACAATGCAGTTATAGGAAACAGATCAAATGTTGCCAGCACCAGGGTCCATGAATCAAGCTTCAGAATCATGAGATTGAATTAAAACCAGGTGACTTAAAATATAAAATAAAAAAATGTAGTTTGTTCTTTTTGTCTTGGTTTCTAAGCCTATATTCACATCATGCTGTCATCAACTCTGAGTGCTAGAAATACTTTCCTGCTCATATTTTTTTTTTAACTGAGAGCTGATATTTTAGACAACATAAAAGAAACTGTAACTAGAAGAAGCTTATGAAATATTGCAATGAACTGTGAGAGTTGATAACACAGCAGATAATGTGAGTGTGCACACTGGCACCTATATACACATGCATCTATGGATGTTTAGATAAATTTCATTGTTTCATTGATGTATTTGTTCTGGTCAAAGGGTGTCCTAACTGCTGGTAGTGTAAACTATGCTGTTATTCAGATGATAAATACATGTAACTGAAAGAAGTTCATTATATTAATATGTGCTCATATAAATCATTTCTAAATGGAGAACGGTTTGTATTATTCACTGACAAACTGCAAACACCGTACTGTGTGCTATGTTAACTGTTCCCAGGAAAGTGAAATGTTGGGTCTCTGGGGCCTGGTGTTCCTTACTGGTTGCTAAAGTTGATGTTTGTAGGCCTTCATATTTAGGGCTATATTCAGTCTGATGTTATTCCAAGGCTTAGTTTCATGTTGGCTGAAAGCAGCAACCTTCCTTGCCTACGTTTCTCATCCCTTTCTTCTTGGAATGGCTGAGACTTTCACACGTCTGCTGCTTTGCCATCTTGCAGTTTGCTGTGCAGTGAACGTGGAAGGATCTTGCCATAGGAAGTGTTTGTGCATAGAATACCCACTTTTTGATGCTGCTTCTTTCGGTCTTATGTGCCTCAGTCTAAGCTTTCCTCAAACAGAATATCATGTTTAGAAAGGGAATGTTATCAATTTGGATAAAAGGGAGTTAGAAGCATCAAATGGGAAGGAGTAAGCTGAGTTGTGGAAACAAGCTTGTGTTATCAGGAGGGAGGGAACCAAGAGACTGGAGATGTCAAAAGAGAGCACAAGGAGCTTAAAGTGAGGTCTGAAGGAGGTCAGTAAGAGGCAACATAGGCACCTTTGTCATTTGTAACTTTGACAGTTGTATAGTTCAGTATTTGCTTGCAGCCATTCATTCTGTAGTTGCTTCTGTGTGTAAAAATCTATTTGGCCTTTGGCATGCTGCATTTCATGGGCAGAGAGAGAGAAGCCATATTTTAATACAGTTTGTGAATACTCATTCTCTACCATAAGACAGTACCTTCTCTATAAGCTAATAATATATTGTTTTTTAAAACAGCTATGCTATGTATCTGAAAATACCTGACACACTGTACCTGCTGGTTTCTAAGTAAACTTAGCTCAACAATTTAACAATTTTGCTTAACATTTTTCTTCATAATGAATTGGTCCCCAAAATGTTGCATCATTTGAATTAAATCACAAATACATTATGCCTTGCTAAACATAAAGCCGAAGTAATACGTAACACAGCAAGAAGAAAATGCCTTTTGAAAACCAAATACTAACACTGAAAAGTGACCAAGACCCCTCCCAGACAACGGGTGCATGGAAAAGGCTACCTTGAACAGCAGCTGGACATGTGAAGTATGAGAACATGACACAGTATTAATTAGAGGGAGTACATCGAGTGGTCAAAAGCATGACAACAGGCTTGAATAGTTGAATTGCTATCTTGTGTCTATTATATTTAATTAGTATTACAGAATGTTCAGTTTTACTTTAATTAGGTAGAAAAGAATGCAGAAAATGCTCACAACAGGTACTTTGTGGACTGGAATACTGAACCTTCCCTCCAACTCCGACATCCATGTCCCTAGGAATACGTTAGTGGTGGATTTAGGCACTGCTTGTTGACACAGGTTGTAAACCAGTGTATTATTGTTGCAGTCTTTTTGATGTGTAACATATTTTTCTTGCAGGAGGTGAGCTAGAAATCATGCAATATTAATATTTCTCACATACAGTCAAGCCATGTAAACAGACAACTGAAATACCAAGCATCAGTGACACAGAAGGACATTAACTGGAACTTTTGCTGTTGCATATATAAACAGAAATCCTCCATGTGTCTGGCCTCAGTACTTCAGTATACTGGGAATATACTTCTTTAGCACATAAGCTCATGATGATGGTGATGATGATAATAATACTCTTTATTACTAGTGATATGTCTAAAGCAAATGCCTAGTCATTATACACCTTCATCAAAACCAAATAAATGTCAAAAAAGAGAGAGAAATCCCTAATAATAGAACACCTTTTTAAAGCTCACACAAATAAAAGCAATCAGTAAGATAGAACACACTAATACAAGTAAATGGGGGGAAAAGTAACTTATTGAAGATTTGAGATGATGCTAAAAGAATATTTGGAAAAGATTTTTTTTTTTTTTAATCTAAGAGTAGTTTAATTTAGATGGATGTCAAGATAGAGAAGCTCACTGGAGAAAAGAATTAATAATCACCTCCTAATCTAAAATATACCAGTGAATCTGACAAAAACAGGTAATGCCTGAACTCTTTTATCTAAAAAGATGAGGCTCAAGGTGGAGGTCTAATTGGGTGCTAAGTGTGCAGTAGCCTAATAACACTTGCACAATAGTGTGCCAGGCGAAACCTGTGCTAATACGCTACTTTGCAGTAGTATTAAACTACTGCACAGTTAGCCTGTAAAAACCTCTGTGCCATCACTACTGCACAGTATACTGCACATTGATTTAGTACTTGGCTATCCAAATACTATATTTAATGCAGAGTAACTATGGCATGTTAATGAACATGTAGGTGCACCCATTATGTACATAAATGTGAATGAGTACACAATCGATGCTTATATTTTTCAAGCTCATCCATAACTGCTTATTAGATTAAAGCTGCTGTTGACTTTAATGACACATGATCCGACCTTTTGTACTTTGGACCAAATTCTATTCTCATTTAGAATTCCCCATCAAAGTCAATGGACAATTCTATGTGTGCGACCAGATTTTGTAAATCCCATTCTATAGTTATGTTTCACATAAAGGTGTACTCTTTTAAAAGTAAATCTTTCATGCCACAGTTTACCAGTGGGCACAGTATATAGGCCATTTGCTCTTTTACTAGGCTTACATTGTATTATTCGTGAATTTTGGTGCCTATTCATTTCTTCACTGCCTACTATGGTGGTTCATAGAATTTCTACGATCCCAGACTGCATCACAGGATGCTCCATAAAGCCATAGTCCATTTACCAGGAGAAGGAAATTAACAATGTTTGACTTTGTAAAGTACTTCAGGTAAACTCAAAAAGTATTTCAAAAATTTGTTCAAGTACATCATTGGATTTTGCTGCTTTTACTCACACATATTATATTTAGAGGGTGAAATGCACTCACCCAAAGTTCTAAACATGATCGATAGCCTACTTTCATGTTGTATTTGAGTTTATCCAGAGCATCACTACAGTCATATGGAGACCCTTTGTAGTTGGGTGGATTCCACCAACGTAGCATATCAATTTTATCAGTTTGTTAGGAATGTGTGACTGGTATTTTTGAACTGATAACAATTTTGGGTCTGATCTGCAGCTCTTACATAAATAATACCTTGGACTACCTGCAGTCTGTCCTTAGCAGAAGGGATGGCAAAAAACATCCGTGTCTTTACTTCAGCATGTTTTTCAACCTAAATGTAAACACCTGTTTTAATTAACAAAATAAAGTTTGTTTAGGTTATTACAGTTTTAAGGAGGAAATGAAACATCATGGCTAAGACCCTTCTAGGAACAGAAGGTCATCAGGGAGAAGCAGAATATGGATTGTTTATGTTTTGTGTTGCGGTTTTTTTGTATCATTATTGAGGATGACTAGTAATCTCAGTTCAAGAGAAGAGGAGCTGGAATACAAGGACTTTACCAAATCAGGAATAAGCCACATTGGCAGGCTTGTGTTAGGAGTTTGCACAGTGCCTGTTCACTTTACATCTGTGTGAATAGTTTTACAGTATTTTAAATCAGATTCTTATTTGTCATTTCAGCCAACCCCAATGGCTGCTCTCCGAACAGTGAAACAGCTGACTGTAGAAAGTATCAGACTGAAAATATTATTGCAACTACCAAGTACCAGTTGTTGATCTATGGGTTCCATTTCTAAGCTATCCCACTTGCTGTGAGCAGGCAGTGAACTGGGACAATATAAAGAAGAACACCTCTGCTTTGAGCAAGTTTCTGACCATCAACTTCCTACCTGGGAGGTGAGAAATGAGAAATGGTGTCTCTGAATGTTTTCCCCCCCCCCCACATATCTTTTCCTCTCTCTCTGACACCATACTGAGAGGAAGGAATTGCCACCTTGCATTTCATCAGTTTTCTGGATGACCTACAAAAATTATTTCAAAAAATGGAAATTAGGTTAGAGACTCTGGCTCTTATCGCAGTGTGTCATGTTGGTAATTTATTACAGGATGGAACACAGCAATATGCTGGAATTTCTTTCTGGAAATAACTTCAGGTTTTGCAGTACTCTAATGTTTTAAAACTAAAACTTCACTAGTAATTGGCTCCATAAAAAAATTTTGTTTATCTAATTGAGAGAAGTTGCTAACCCCTTTTTTAACAAACAAGGCACAATTTCAGAAAATCCTTATGAAATGCATGATTTATTGATAAGACTAGGAATTAGGACTCCTGGGGCACATCTACATGAGGCATTTACCACAGAGTTGACTAATTAGCTCTGCAGTAAATTGTCACTATCTACATGTGCGGTGCTATTAGGACGTAGTAAACTAATGAACTGCACTGTAGTATAGTACTGCCAGACACAAGTACTATCCTATGGTGGAGTTATTTACCCTGCTACAGTGTATGTGTAGACACTGATCAGGCTGGCTGGGGTCTATCCCTGAACTAAAGCTCACTTGTGCCCCAGCCAGCCCCTCTGCAGTATGTTGAGGTGGGTTGGAGCAGCCCCAGGCTGGCAGGCCAACTCTTAGGCCCTTTGCCAGCCAGGGCTACTCTGCCCTGGCTTAAAGTGCTGTGGTCCCAGGCTCACGTGCAAACACGATGCCTGGGAGCAATAAACTCCAGCGTGAGCTGTAGCCGAGCTTATTCAGCCGCATTAATTGCACATGTAGATACACACTTGGATTCTACCCTTAACATAGATATACTACATGGCCTTGGACCGGTTAGCAATGTTTCTCTGCCTCAGTTTACTCTTCTGTAAAGCAGGAAAGATATAGTAATTATTTATTTTACAGAAATGTTTTTAAAGGCTAAATTAGTGTTTACAATGCACTTGGTTCTTTGGATGATATATATTCCATTAATTGCAACATGCTATTATTGGCCTTATCTCTTTTGAGAGAAGTCCCCCCCCTTTTTCTTTTTAAATCTTAGGAGTATGCATTGCTCTTCACAGTAGCCATGCCCTTATGTTCAATGTAGTCTAAGGAAATACACTGTAACAGTTGTTTCCAAGGGCTATATTTCATGTCACAAAATAGATTTAGATCTAAATTCCTGGAATAAACCCAGAAGTTTTCTTCATAAGAAAATAAGAATGGTGTACACTGTATTTTATTTCTGCAGGTGTGAGAGACTGGCTGTAATAATTTAGTGTTTTGTGGCACAACCATATACTCACAGAAACGGAAGAATGCAATTTATGGTATTCAGCACAAGATAAAGTATAATCTAGACATGTCATTGAAGTAATTTTTATAACATAATTTTATGCAAAATATCCTGAAGGCCAAAAATATTAACTCTGCAGTCCTAATTATCTTGTCCAGCCAATGATGTAGATCTCAGAAGAGATGGTTAACTATGTTTATAATGCTCCATTGAATATTACAAACAATTTTCTTTTTCAAGGGATGACTCATTTTTCATCATTTTTCATGAATGAATCATCTTGCAAATCCTATGTATTTGTTCATCAGAACGGGCATATGGGTGCAGTCAATTGCCTCTGTAACATTAGAACATCTAGCAATCCAAACAAATCATTTTCATGTGTTGCAGGTGCTGCCTATTAGAAGGAAAGATGTACTTTGATGTTCTTTTAATTAAAGTTTCAATTACTTTGGTTAGTATTCTGAAAAGAACAGAATGAGAATTCTGCTGGTGATCATCCTGTGAGGTCTAAAATGTACTTATGGCCAATAAATTCAGCGCTGCCAATATTTTTACATCAACAAGTGCAGCATGTCAGTGCCATGCACTGTATTGTAAATCAAGCCACGCATTTTCTAAGGCTTAGAGCTTTGTCCTCACTACAAAACATCCTCTTTAAGTAATCCTTTTCTTCTCTTTCTTTTAATCTTCTTTCTTTCCCTTGTTGAGTCTTTCTTGCTTTGTGTATTACAAGCTATTTCAACAGATTGAAATGACCTCAATGAAAATAAGCTTAAATTGGATAAACACTTCCACAGAAAGGAACATATTCAATTTTGTGCCCACCTTCTGCAAAATGAAATTGGTATTGTTGCTCTACCTTATTGCATAGGTAATACAGGGATGCATTACTTCACTACCAAAATACCCAAGGGGGCAACCTTCAGTGCAAGCATGCAACTTTATTATATTATTACAAGAGCATTATGCTGCTTTCCAATTTGCACATAAATGGCTAATAACCAGTCACGGTTAGCACTAAAAGAACTATTAACATATGTAGTTCATTTCTAGCACTGTGGCACTGGTATGCCATGCAAATTTCTGTTTTTTGAAAAAAATAAACTAGATCACTTACATCTGTATCACTAATCAGAGTCTCTTTTGGTTTACTTTGAAAGAAATGATGTGTTACCACAGCAAAAGGCCATATCTAAATCATCCTAGGTCAGTGTTTCCCAACCTTTTCCAGCTCAAGGCATACTTAC
>NW_017729032.1:77428206-77437930 GCF_001723915.1 Gavialis gangeticus
GTCACGGTTAGCACTAAAAGAACTATTAACATATGTAGTTCATTTCTAGCACTGTGGCACTGGTATGCCATGCAAATTTCTGTTTTTTGAAAAAAATAAACTAGATCACTTACATCTGTATCACTAATCAGAGTCTCTTTTGGTTTACTTTGAAAGAAATGATGTGTTACCACAGCAAAAGGCCATATCTAAATCATCCTAAGGCAGTGTTTCCCAACCTTTTCCAGCTCAAGGCACACTTACATTAATAAAAATTTTCCATGGCACAACTGTTAAGGCATTCCCCATCCTCATACCTATTGTAGCTCATTGTCGCTCATTGTCATGGCAAAATTCCATGGCACACCTGTTAATTTCTGATGGCACACTTTTGTGCCATGGTACACTGGTTGGGAAACACTGTCCTTGGCATAAAAACAGAATTTAGGGGAAATTAAGTGCCTAAGTCCTACAAAAGGTTCCATATCAACCCCATTCTAGCAGCCAAATACTTAGGCACATACAATCATTATGCACTTTTATTTTGACTTGAGAATAGCCTTAGGCAGGTTGGTTTAAACCTATGTACACATTCAAAAGTGATCCAGATTGGAGCTTGGATCATTAGATCCTAATACACCTTGCAATGGAAGCCTTTTAATCCCTATTAAAGGGAAGAAGGGACAAAGGCCTTTAAGAAAAAAACAGACAGGCTGAATTCCACACCCCTGAAAGCACTATAAAGGAAGGTCCAGAGCAGTGAGGGAGGCAAAAGTGTTTTAACCCTGGGGGGTGGACAAGTACTCTTGTTAGAGCTAGAAAAGGACAGCCCTAGGGGAACTGACTGGGGTAAGCTTGGGGTAAATAAAGGTGGGCTTGACAAATTATAAAGAAGGCCAACTTGGTGAAGAGTTTATTCAGAAACAGTTAGAAGCTTCAAAAGGAAGAGACTGGCCTGGAGAAGAAGAACCAAGAATACTTATAAGCAGGGATTCTGGGTTTTTCTACTAAAAAAATCCCCAATTTGGGGAGTAAAAAAGTAACCCAAAATCCACATTTTTCCATGATCAAAATGAAACACTATTATATATCAATTGGGGGGGGGCTTTTTATTAGAGAAAACTAGGATATATGCTATTTTTTTTTAATTCCCAATTTTCAGATTTGAACAAGTAACCGGAAATCCACATTTTCCCATGATGCCGTGTGTGTGTGGGGGGGGGGGGCATCATGGAAAAATGTGGATTTTTGGTTACCTGTTCGATCTGAAAATTGGGGATTTTTTTAATCAGAGAAAACCAGGATCCTTGCTTATAAGTGAGGAGAAAACCCAAGCTGAGAATGTTTCAGGGGTGTAGCTGTGTTAGCTTAAGGACATAAGCAGATAAGGTTATTTGGGTAAATGCCATATCTTTTATTATACCAATTTAATAGTTGGAAAAATTGTTCTTTGCAAGCTTTGGGGTACAGAAGAAGGGTATAGAAGTGTGTTTGTACCCAAAATGTTTCAAAGAGCAATTTTTCCAACTATTTAGTTGGTCTAATAAAAGATATCACATTTACCCAAACAACCTTGTCAAGCTGAGAATGTGGCATACTAAGGGGACCAGCAAAGCCACAACCTTGTCAACTAGATGCTCCTTCTTTCCAGCTACCAGCACAATGAGTAAACTCAAGATGTGGCAGGAAAATTAAGCAAGGACACTTGGGGAAAAGGCCAGAAAATACAGGTAACTGTTCACTTGTAACAAGGGGAAGATGTGAGCTATTATACACTCACCAGATGTCTCATGTAGCTGCTGCCTAAGTTCATATGTAGCTGATCAGAATCATGTTGGGAGAGCAGTGGGTGTGATGCATCTTGACTTAACCAAGACTGTCTCCTACCACGTACCCATTAACAAGGTAAGGAAATACAGACTAGATAAAAGTACTTTAACCTGGATATGCAACTGTGCTCAGCAAGTACTCCTCCATGCTCAAGGTCTAATTGGAAAGGGGTATTAAGTGGGGTTCCTTCTGTGTATGTCCCAGGTCTAGTATGATTTGGATGATGGGACTGAATGCACGTCTAGAGAAGTTGAATGGAGTGGCACTCTGGAGGTCAGGGCTAGGATACAAAATTACCTGGATAGACAATAAAAATGTTCCTGTGAATATGCATTTCATCAACCAGGAGAAGGGTTTTTACAAGTAGTTCAGCAATAAGCAGAAGATCAGGGTAAGTATGGGTCCTTTACTGAATGGGGAAGGTAAGCTATTGACAGATTATGTCAGCAGAAACAGCTGACATAATGCCTTTTTCAGCTCTGTTGTTACAGACAAGGTCAGCTTCTAGACGACTGTGCCTGGCAGCACAGTCTTGGGAGAAGGTGAGTAGCCAACAGTAGTAAAGAACAGGTTAGGGACTATTTAGAAAATCTGTATGTGTACAAGTACATGGGACTGTATGCAATGCACGCAAGTGTGCTTAGGGGTTGGCCGATGTGATTGCAGAGCCACTGGCCAATATATTTGAAATCTCATGGCAATCAGGAAAGGTCCTGGATGACTGGAAAAGGGCAAATGGAGTGCCTATCCTTTAAGAAAGAGAAGGAGAATCCACAGAACTGCATGCCAGTCAGCCCCACCTCAGCTCCTGGAAAGATCATAGAGAAAGTCCTCAAGGAATCCATTTATAACCACTTGGAGGAGAAGAAAGTGATAAGGAACAGTCAGCATAGTTTCACCAATAGCAAGTCATGCCTGACCAACTTATTACCTTCTACAATGAGATGACTGAATTGGTGGATGCAGGAAGAGCAGTAGATGTGGTATACCTTGACAGCAGCAAAGCTCTTAATATGATCTCCTACAACATTCTTGCAAGCCAGCTAAGTATGTACGGGTTGCATAAATGGACTTTAAGGTAGATAGAAATTGGCTGGATCATTGAGCTAGGAGAGTAGTAGTCAATGTCTGGATGTCTCGTTGGCAGCTGGTCTCAAGTAGAGGGCCTCAGGTTTTGGTCCTGAGGCTGGTTTTGTTCAATAGCTTCTTCATCAACAACCTGGAAGATGGGATAGATTATACCCTCATGAGGTTCAATAGAGACAAGCGCAAAGTCTTGTACTTAGGATGAAACAATCCCATGCATTGGTACAAGCTGGGAACTGACTGGCTAAGGAGCTCTGCAGAAAAGGGCCTGGGGGTATACAGTAAACAATAAAATGGATATGAATCAGCAGTGCACCCTTCTTTTCAAGAATACTAACAGCATACAAGTCTGCATTAGTAGAAGCTTTGCCAGCAAATTGAGGGAAGTGATTATTTATCTCTGTTCAGCACTGGTGAGGCCACATCTGGAGTATTGTCTCCAGTTTTGGGCTCCCCACTACAGAAAGGATATGGACCCATTGGAGACAGTCCAGCAGAGGGCAATGAAAATGGTTAGGGGGTGGTAGCACATGACTTCTGAGGAAAGACTGAAGGAACTGGGCTTATTGAGTCTGGAAAAGAGAAGACTGAGAAGGGATTTAATAGCAGCTTTCAAGTACCTGAAGGGGGGTTCCAAAGAGGATGGAGGATGGACTGTTCTCAATGATGGCAGATGACAGAACAAGGAGTAATGGTATGAAGTTGCAGCAAAGGAAGTTTAGGTTAGATATTAGGGAAAACTTTCTCGCTAAGAGGGTAGTAAAGCACTGAAACAAGTTACCCAGAGAAGTTGTGGAACATTCTCAGAGGTTTTTAAAACCCAGTTCAACAAAGCCCTGGCTGAGACTATCTAATTGGGGCTGGTCCTGCTTTCATCAGGGAGTTGGACTAGATGACCTCCTGAGGTCCCTTCCAACCCTAGTTTTCGATGATTCTATGAATTCTGTAGGTTTTCTTGACCTTGAGGAACAAGAGGAACCAAAAGGGAAGCTCTGAATGAAATGTCTAGGCCCTGAGGAGGAGCAGGAATTCAAATATACAACTGTTTCTGGTGTTCTACATTGGCTAGGTGCCTCCCTGTTTCTACGGACCCCCGTTGGTCCTTTGGAAGGACATCTTGGAACAATTTGGCTTTAAGTGCCAAATCCACAAAAAAGATATAGGTGTCGAATAGTTTCAGTGCCAAAATCAAGCACTTAGGTATCACTAAGATCCTCAAGACTGGATCAGTTTTTCCCATAGATGGGCTGACTGTTCCACCTTTTCCTCCCCCCTCCCCTCAACTGTGTATCCGTTACCTGGGTGGTTCAAAGTCTTGCTCTAATGGATATTTAATAAGCTGTACAAAATGGAACAGCTGCAACACAAGAGGCAGAAGACAACTTATCTCAGAACACACAGCCTGATAGATAATGTGCTGCCCTTGCAATCGACCCTGTATAAAGCCCTAGCTAATATTGAGGCAGGGTGTGACAATGAAAATAGGTCTTCTGCTCTTCACCAAGTGACTTCCCCAGCACTTGGTTATTGAGTATAACAGTATGATGTGAAAGGTTCATGGCTAGGATCCTAAAATAGTGATAGTAGTTAGGAGTTTAGGGAGTCTTTATATATGCTGCAGGGTGGAAGGGGCACTTTAAAGCAGCACTCTGGAGCCATTCTATTTAAGGTGCCAGCAGCTTCATGTGTATTTAGCATCCCATGCTTCAAAATTGTGATGGGCTGCTTTAACCAAAGCTCATTCAACAAGCTTTAGTAAAAGCACCCCTGCTGCCATTTTGAAGTGCAGGGAGGGACACTGAATACACATGATGCAGATTAATTGAGTCTGCTCCAAAGCGTATCAATTATCCTGGTACATGTATAAGTGCTCTCAAGGCCAGATCTGAAAAAGAGCTCAGGACCTACAGTGGAACTTGCATGGAATCTAGGTACCAAAACTGTTTGTCTGCATTACAGACTGCAGATCTTGTTAGGTACTAGAAGAAGGGTGAAGTTACATGTTACACGTAGGCCATAATAAGGACTCTTAAAATGGGAGTGTCTGAACATTGATGTTCATTGATTCTTGCTAAGTGACCTCTGAGCATCTCAGAATTATGCCACTTTAGATGAGTGTTAACTCTAGGCCATGCAACTTATCTCATGTCTCAGCTCACTTCAATCTGCTCCATGGAGATAAAAAGAGCAACTTACAATGCTCCAGCATTTCAGGATTCACCTTTCCTAGCAACTCCCCTTCCCCCTGCTTCTGGCTTTTCCTGAGCAGGGATAAAGTTCAGATGTCGTGGCTCCTAGCCATGCCACTGCTCACCAACCCTCTAATGGCAAATCGGATCTGTGCAGGCAAGAAATGGTATTAACCCTGCCCATGTGACTGCTCACAGCACATTCTGTCTTTAATACGACTTAACATTCCACATACGTAGCATAGTTTAAGTGTACCATGTAACTTCACCCGAAGAGTAGCTGCAGCAGCATGACATTTAGTGTAGGTTAATTTATTTTACTGACAACTGGTCTGTAGCATCAATATACCCTTAGTGTAGGTTACCCATTGCAGTAGGTTGACAATGGGTAGGTAGCCTTTCATTTTTAAATGTAACTCATATTACCCCACCGTGTTCAAGGGTAGCTCTGAACACATAATAAATACAATTATTATGATACTTATTTGTATATTTAATCTCAATAAGGATAGTACTTTATTATAATGTAGAGGGAGAGAGAAAAGGTAACTGGATGCCTACATGGCTTTGTAAAAGAGGAAGAATCACAGACACACACGCCACAAGATCTTCCAAAATTTTAGAAAAATATAGCAGGAACTGAATGATATTCTGGGCTGTCTCTCTGCACTGAGAGGCTATTATAATGATAATTTAACACCTGTATCACTGGTTTTTGATAGTGCAACCTGTAATCAGAGTTTGAAGCAATTACTGTGGCAGTTATAATTTAAATTATAATTTAATATATAATAGCATTCTTTCTGAGGGGTTGGCTCACAGAATGTTTAATACCTCACTAAAACCATGATTATAAGAAGTGGGCTTTACTGTACAGGGTGGCAAATGTAGCTTTTATAGCCTTGAAAGGTAGCAAGGCTTGACTGAGAGTTGTGTATCCTGTACAAGATGTCCATCCATTGGCTCTGTGATACTATAAAAAGGTCTCTCATGAGGCACCTTTTTGGTATTTTAATTTAGAATAGGACCCTTAGACATGGCTAGTTTTCCTTTGGGCCAGGTTTTTGAATAATAACCAGTATAATCCAGGATATATGAAAAAGCTGTAAGAAGAGAGCTTCATCAGTGGGACATTCTGGGTATTGCTCAGAAAGAAAATGTCACAGCCAAGCACAGTTAACAGTACTATGCTGCATGCCTTTGATCTCTGAAGACTCACCAGCATTGCCAATGACTTCTGCTCAGGAAAAGTCAAGGACTGTAGGTATGACACAGCACATATGTAGCCATTATGTTCTGGGGGAGAAGGAGCACAACATGAGCATCATGGCCATTCTCTCTTCCTTGAAAGGTTTCCAGGGAAGATACAAATGTCCAAGTCTATGTCTTTACAAGAGTTCTTATGAAAAAGGGATGACCTGTCTCCTAGATTATTACAATATTATCATACAGTACAATATTTATATGTATATTGGGCTATCTCTACCTTCCCACAAGACAAGGTAGCTACAAAGATAGCCAAATCTACTTGATGCTGATGGGCAGGACTGAATGCAGACTGTGAAAACCTGGTTGTGAGGTCTGCTTCCCCTCTCAGCTGCCCCAGGAGCAACTTTTTTCTGTAGGGATGGGATTACATAGGAGACTGGGGAAAAGGTAAGTAGTGTGGCCAGTGAATCTGGGCATTGGGACTTCAGCATCTATACACATTCCAAGCCACAGAAATTTTTGTTGAAGGAATTTTACTGACAGAAACGTATGTTCCTGAGGAATCTGGGGGCCTGCAGAGTTCGATGATACCTCAGTGGGGTTGTAAGGGTCTAACTTTTGGATTGAAACACATACAATCATAGTTAAACACCTAAATCTTTTTTTGTGGATCTAACCCTAGGTGCTGAACTCCTATTGATTTCAAAGTTTACATCTTGTGTTGCTCCACCTGAGAAGACAAAGAGACGGCAGTTGTTTCATAATTAAGGATCCTGTTATTTGTGGCATTAGAACATATTAGTGTCTTCTCCAATTAGGATAAATCTTCCTTTTGTAGTTTCTATTGAAAAACAGCTTAAATTAGTCTCTGGGAAATGCAGGCAGGAGCTGGTTTATACATTACTTTCTCAGCAAAACAGGAACAAATAAGTAGAAGAATTCTGTTTTATTTTTCAAACTTTTTTTCAAATCAACCGTAAAAATAAATATCTTGGAATTGAAATGACTTCAACAAAGCTTCAAACACATGGTAATAATGGATCACACTTGTGCTAGTTATTTCCTAACCGGGCCCTTAGCCATATTATTTGCATTTTTTTCTTTCCTCACAACTATCCTTCTTATGTTCTTGTCAGAGCTATTACACTTGCTGTTGCAAAGAAAGGAGGCGATCTGTATTCCCAACATTCTGGGACAGAATAAAGGCGCAAACACTTCTGCACAAAGCTCCTTTGAGCTATTTAATTTACTTTCTGACAAAAGGGAAGATGACATTGAGCACTCAACAAAGAACAAAAGTTATTTCTTAAAACATGAAATACAGATGATAATTCAATCATTAGGAAAAATTCTATTATGTTGAGGAAAATTCCATTATGCCTTATTCATTATAGATTGTGAACTAACCACAAGTAAAGAACTACTGTAGCAGTGATGTTGGATTGTATTTTTTAAATAAGCTGACTTTACAAATCTATTTTTTAAAAGCAAGTCCCGCTCCTTCAATGAAAAAAGTAGCCTGGACTAGGAATAAATAAAAGAAATATCAGCAGAGGAAAAAATTGTTTTTCCCACAACATGGAACATTTGTATCTTTCTTTATATTTCTGTCTTAATACTTCCCTGGCTTCCATTTTTTTTTAAATAAAGATCAGGTAGTATTGATAGAAATTAAGTTATATTTATGCAGCTGCTGGCCTAGAAAGGAGGGGAGCTTGGGTCCTAGCTAGGCCCGGATCCCAATCTAAATTTAGGTTTTGGCTCACTCTATTTCTGGGTATCAAAAGCTGCTGTACATCCACAAAAAGCATGTAGATAAACTTCAGCTACTACTATGCATGCCCAGTCTGTGTGACTACATAGTCATGTGTAGTTGTCCAGGCTACCTAGGGTTAATGCCACCTACATGGCATTTGTGGTACCTAGAAAATCAAAAATGCCACGTAGATGACAAGGAAGGGAATACAATCTCACTTTTACTGGGAACAAGGACTATGTTATAATATTATGTAATCCCCTGAGGACCACTTTTGGAATTGGTACTTTTGCAAGTTCCCTCCATCTTATTGTTAGCCTTGTTTCATTAAGATACCCATGTACATTACTTTATATGAGTAGGCCCATAGCTAATGGACAAAACAGCTGATTAGGAGGAACAGTAGACTAAGGAACTAGCTATATGTGTGTTCACAGAAGTATTAAGTACAGTTATGAAGTTGCTATAGTAATTTCACTGAATGAATAAATTAATTAGATTAAAAATTATTTGGGTAAAACAACATGTGCATACAGAACATAGTGCATTGAAGCTCAGTTATGCCTGTGGCCTCTGGGTGTACATGGAATAAAAAAACACAACTTTAGTTGAGATCTCCATGATGGACAGCTGTTTCTGAAACCTAACACAAGATCCTAGCACTGCAGATTTCTTTAGTTTGAGTTGAGTCTGGCACTGTCTCTTTGGCTTCTCTGACATATATCCTTGGCTGAGGTATTCTATTACCCCTTCCATGGAAATGAAACCTTTTAGGATCTAATTGCCCTAGGTCCCCAGGACTGTTGTTGACTACTCAAAGCATATTAGTACCTAAGCTTTCCTCTCCTACAGCTCTCACCTCTGGGCACTCTGGTTTGCAATTTACTTTCCAGTGACATGATATTTAAGCACTGATTCTGCAGTTGGTTGAACACTAACTTTTCAGAAATATGTCTAAAAACAATCACATTTTACTTCAAAAAATAGAAGACATATAGGCCTATGAAAAAACAATAAAGTATCTACAAACATTTCCTTCGTCAGTTCATCACTTTTGAGTGTTCTATTTTATTTAGAGCAATGGTGGGTGAGGAGGGGATTATGGGCAGACAAATAAATGAGAGGTAAGATATAGGAGAGCATTGAGATACAAGGTCATCTCCTTTTCCCAAACATGAGCTGGCATCTAGTTCTTCTTATCAGTCCCTCCCATATGTGTGTCAGTATTTGGAGGATCCTACTCCTATAGAGTAGTATCTTCTTATCCCTCTTACGTGAGCTGAGATCTGAGGGTCCTTGAACCTTTGGAAAAATCTGAGCCACTTTACTCACTCTCCCATTAGAGTTGGGGACAAGGCCCTTCTGGTTCTCTCTGCTGTTTTTAGAGGGCTAGGATCGGCATGGACCTTGCCATTCTTGGATGGCCTGTACCTGTGCGTATGTTGGGCTCCAGGGGTAGTGAAGCATCTGCCCCTTTCTTTACTCTCCACGTGAGTCAGCATTTGAAATAGC
Source organism: Gavialis gangeticus (assembly GCF_001723915.1). Taxonomy (NCBI): domain Eukaryota; kingdom Metazoa; phylum Chordata; order Crocodylia; family Gavialidae; genus Gavialis; species Gavialis gangeticus. Next base: position 77,437,768 of record NW_017729032.1, read on the forward strand.
TCTGCTCTTTTACATGGGGAGCTGAGAATAGCTGTGCTAAAGCACATACCTAGAACACACACAGCTGAGCCTAAAATTAGGAGCTGAGAACACACTTTCTTTATACAGCACACATGCTGTCAAATGCTGGCACTGGGGAGTATATATGAGATCACTCCCTGAG
>NW_017729032.1:77438915-77439460 GCF_001723915.1 Gavialis gangeticus
AAACATGAGAGTCCACAAAATATAAGGTTTGACATCACACCACTTATGGTGCAAGAATCTGAAAGATAAACTTAATCCCAAGGGGAAACCCTAATGCCCTTGGGCTTTTCCCAAGCCCTACAAGGAAGCTGGTAACTTTAAGGAAGTCCTCCCAATGGGAGCTCCACTTTCAGGGGCCTTTACCTAACCATGGGGGACTCCCCCTCCCCTGTGGGCTGAATCTCTGAATCAAATAGGCCCCATCTCCCACCCGCTCTCCCAGCCCTGTCAAAGCTGCCCCACCCAGCTCCAGCGTCCTGGCTCTTTCAAAAAAAAAGAAAAGCCCTGCACTCACCAGTTCCTGCCAGGCAAGGTGTCAATCCCCACTGCCCCCCCACTAACCCACGCTGTGGGGGACTCTGTCCCCAACCAAGAGGAGGAGCTGGACAGGGAATTTTCAGGTCAGCTTGCAGAGGCACTAAAATCAAGGGATGTAGTGGTCATGGGCGATTTTAATTACCCAGACATCTGCTGGGAGGAGCAGTCAGCCGGGACGGACCGCTCCA
>NW_017729032.1:77439476-77440470 GCF_001723915.1 Gavialis gangeticus
GGAGGGGATTATGGGCAGACAAATAAATGAGAGGTAAGATATAGGAGAGCATTGAGATACAAGGTCATCTCCTTTTCCCAAACATGAGCTGGCATCTAGTTCTTCTTATCAGTCCCTCCCATATGTGTGTCAGTATTTGGAGGATCCTACTCCTATAGAGTAGTATCTTCTTATCCCTCTTACGTGAGCTGAGATCTGAGGGTCCTTGAACCTTTGGAAAAATCTGAGCCACTTTACTCACTCTCCCATTAGAGTTGGGGACAAGGCCCTTCTGGTTCTCTCTGCTGTTTTTAGAGGGCTAGGATCGGCATGGACCTTGCCATTCTTGGATGGCCTGTACCTGTGCGTATGTTGGGCTCCAGGGGTAGTGAAGCATCTGCCCCTTTCTTTACTCTCCACGTGAGTCAGCATTTGAAATAGCTCTGCTCTTTTACATGGGGAGCTGAGAATAGCTGTGCTAAAGCACATACCTAGAACACACACAGCTGAGCCTAAAATTAGGAGCTGAGAACACACTTTCTTTATACAGCACACATGCTGTCAAATGCTGGCACTGGGGAGTATATATGAGATCACTCCCTGAGATTAAATGTGTAGTTCAGAGTTATTGTTTCAGGGTGTACTGGTCTCTAGGGGGGAGTTTTCATTCAGCAGTCATATGTTTGCTCAGATTGTCATGATATTTTGTTTCCCTTTGGGTGCTTCAGAGTTGGTTTATTGATCTACATTGGGGTCATTTAAGCTTCTCTTTCTCAAGGTACAGTTTGCAAATTAAAGCACACTGCTTAAATTTGACATATTCTACTAACACACCAGGGAAATCGACCATAGATCTGAATGGACTCCCAATGGCAGCAATGCACCTTACAGCAACTAGCCTTTTGGAAAGCAGAACTCAACAAAGAAATTAAGCTCTCAAGATAGGCACCAGTGTTGTAGTGCAGTAACTATAATTGGTGTAATTGCTTTATATTGCTTTTTATAATGAATCTCC
>NW_017729032.1:77445470-77445917 GCF_001723915.1 Gavialis gangeticus
GATTGGACATCCGCAAAAACTACTTCACGGTTAGGGCGGCTAGGAGCTGGAACCAACTTCCAAGGGAAGTGGTGCTGGCCCCTACCCTGGGGGTCTTTAAGAAGAGGCTGGATGCCTACCTGGCTGGACTTGTTTGAGTCCCATTTCTCTTTTTGGGGTTTTTTGTTGTTCTCCCGCCCTGGCGGGGGGTCGGGCTAGAAGATCTACTAGGTCCCTTCCGACCCTTAATCTATGAATCTATGAATCTATGAATCTATGAATGAGCACCCATCCCTTGCCTGCTCTCCTAGCTCTGCCAATGGCTGCCCTGCCTGGCCCCAGCATCCTGGCTCTTTAAAAAAAAAATGGTGGAGCAGCCATTGACAGTGGGGGCAGCCATTAACGAGGCTGGGAGAGTGGGCAGGGGTCAGTGTGGTCCTCAGGGGGGCTGGGGAATCAGGCAAGGAA
>NW_017729032.1:77450917-77464128 GCF_001723915.1 Gavialis gangeticus
CTAAAAGCCTGCTCCATATACAGAGCTCCCATTCACTTCAGCCAGAGTTGCACACACCTAATAGCTACAGAATTAAGCCTTCAGCTGAATCTTTCTAAATAAAACCCTTCCACCCGCTTCCTACTTACTGGCACGGAGCCCAGGTCCAATTTCCTGCAGCAGCGAGTGGGGACTGCCCGAATCAGTAAATCTCCAATCTTTCTCTGAATTCTTTCTGAATCAATTCAGAGTCTTGAATCAATTCAAACCTTTTTACTGGTCTCCTAATTCAGTTTAGATTTAGAGATTCAGCCACCAAATCAGGCCAAATCTCCTCTGAATTGAATCAGCACCCAAAGCTTCCCACAGCCTTACTCACCATTCTCTGCGTGACTATGCTTTGTGACCCTGAACTTTCACAGTCACATCTATCTATCCAGTAATCCTTCTGCAATTCAACAGTGCTACATCTGAACAGTGAATATAGCTGGAGTTCTTGTAGATAATTCTAACCGGTTAGTGTTCATTTCTGGGGGACAGTGTTAAAGTTACATGGGGGTCTTTCCTAAATGTATAATTATTTTTTTTCAAACTTTTTGATGTGAAAAGATCTTAATTTTCATTTTCTCTTTTCAGAAGTTTAAATTTTCTGAACGCAGTGTTCTAGAACAGAACAGATTACCACTAATACACCTCAACTTTGTGTTAATGATTTTTATTGTCCTTGACTATTACATTTGTCAGGTATGTTATCTGAGCAATACACAAATTCTAGAAATCCTGGATCTCTCCCCACTTGTTGTAGTTTGGACAGGGAAGGGGCATTATTTTTTAATGAATCTTTTAGCTGAAGAAGTGAGGTGTTCATGTCATTCTGAAGTCTGTAAGTTTGTAAGATTTGTGGTGCTTTAATCTCCTGCAGCAGTGAGTTCCAGAATTGGGGTCCAGTGTCTGAGAAAATCTTATCTACTGTGTTCATAAGCCTCTCCCCTGTGGCTGACAGCTCCTTTTTTCCATAGGAATATAGCTGCCACAGGAGATCATGATATTGAAGATTACAACAATGTATGAAACTGATGCAAGACTCCCTTCACTAAGACTGAACAGCTTGATGTGGTACAGTATCTACTTAATGGCCTGAAAAAAAAAGAGATGATAATTTCTGAAATACACAAATATATCATTTTAGTTATGTGTGGACATGTGTGTGTACATGTGTGCATGTACACATACTCATATAATTGACGAGCTACACACACACATATTTCTTCTCAATTATATTCAGGAACTGCATCTGGACAATTTTACTACATGACACTACGTAGTGCAAAGTCAGCAGTTGCTTCTCTCACATAACAGGTTCCAGGATTTAAGTAAATGTCATTTCTATATGCTTATGCTAATAGCAATCCAGAATGCATAAAATAAATGCTTTAAATAATTTCCCTATTGAAAATCAATAATGTGTTCACTTATTATAGGCACAGTATATGACATAAAATGGAATAAAATTTGCATTGCATTTCATTCAAGGACTCTATAAGGAGCTACAAACAATGCAGAACCATTTTATCTCCTCAATCTTTTATGAAAGACTTGGAAGACTTAAGTCTTTTAAAACCACGTCCATATGCCATCTGCATACATTTTATATTTATTGTGATTGTGATCATCTAGGGAATAGTGGTGTTGTGGGCAATATGTGCTCTATGTGGAAATAAGCAAATAAAGCTCTGTAACTGGAGAGATTAAACTGTAATTGCTACTTTTATCTTTTTCATTCTTTAATATAATATTTTGATCCTATTTAGTGTTCTACAAAGGGAGTTATATGGGATTATTGTCAGCTTTTGAAAAGTCCATTTAGGGCCTATAATTAGGAAGAAGCATGGAGGGCCACCACTGAAAGACTGGCTTTCTTTTTATTTATGTTGGTGGATTATGCTTAACCTTTTCCAATACTGGGTGCTATTTTGACTGTAACAGTATAAATTATATAATGTTGCTCAAAAGGATTTCACTGAAAAGTTCAACATCATGGTTGGTCTGGAAGTGTGACTGTCAAAACAGATGGTTTTTGCAAAATAAGTGATCACTTTTGTCAATTCAAAATGGGCTAGATCATGACTTGGATTAGGCAGCTGGTGGATCACTGTGGGACTCCCACTAGAAAAGCAACATTTTGCAGAAGGAAACATATCAGAAAGATCATTTTCTCTTTGATTGCTTCCCTTCCCATTTCTGAGGCACTCTCTGCAGGAGCAAACTGTTGACCCCTATCATGTTATGCAAAGTTGCTTCCACTTTGCTTGGTAGTAAGGGTGAAATATGTTGCAGTGTGGGAGCATCTACATGTACCACTATGGCGCCATAGTTACTACACCGTCTTTTAGTACATCCAAGAGGAAGTACTAAAAGACGGTGCAGAAACAACCTGTACTGTACTGGGCATACCGCACTTTTATTTTTAGGCACTATGTCACCAGAGTGATATGCTATAACAGGGGAGCACATTGCTACAACAGTGTCGCATCACATGTAGGTGCATGCTGTATCAGCTGTTGGTCCATATTAATCTCTGGATTAAGTCTTGAAATTTAAAGATTTACACCTATAATGAAAGGAGCACAGTATTTACAGTATACTTTCCCTTACATACAAAGTCTTTTCCTGATAATTTTATCATTTAAAATTTTTTATTTTAACAAAAATCAGTCTTTTAGAGACCACATTCCTCATTCTCCAGTGCATCTAAGGTAGAGATTTCCAATCATGCAAGGCACAATGGGCACATGGAATGCCTCCAAACCAAAGTGGAAGTTAGTCTCACCCACTTTTTATGGGTGTAAAAGACAGTAATAGATGTCAGTGGGGAATCAAGATCTGAAAGGCAGTATTATTTAGCATTTTGGAAAAGTGGGAGCTCTGCATGCAAAGGAAATGTGAACAATAATTTCTCACAGAGATGGTATGCATGTGGAAGAAAAATGAGAACTAATTCATGTTTCACTGAATAAGTCTTCATGCTGTTTTCTTCCTCTGACTCTGTGCCTTGAGAGAAACACTAGTGTTTACTCCTATTATTTACTCTAGATTTTCAGGTGCTGCTTCTCCAAACTTGACTAAACCTGATATCACAGGTAACCTATTCATTTTCCTTTGTTCAGGCTCACTGAATGCAATACTGCATTTATAAAGGTCAATGTGGAATTTGTTTTCTTAAGGAAGAGCCTTGAGCATAAAGGGTCATGAATTGTCAAGGGAATCACATACCATAGTGTGGTTGTCAGTCTGAAAATGACAGTAGAGGTATATAGTCTACAGTTATTTAGCAGGTTGTTTATATATTTACTTATAAAAATAAACAGGGCCATGGTTTCCAAAAATGACTCATGATATGGAAACTTCAAATTTTAGATACTCAGTGTGAAGATTCATAAACATGCCTGAAGCTGGCATATTTAAAAAATGTGAATGGCTTTAAAAGTGCCTCAGGTAGGACACCCAAAAACGTATTAGTCACCAAAAATCATTAGACACCTTTGAAAATGTTGGCCTAGTTTTGGCAGCTTTATTTAGTAAAGTGGTGAAAGTTGCACTTCAAGGCAGATATATTATTTTCACCTCTCTGTCTAATAATTTCCAAGAAAAGGAAAACTAAAACAGTGTCAGGGCTCTACTTTAGTTCAGGACTTTTATGGACAGGCTGCTCAGAACCAAAGAATATTAAACAGAATCCCTGGGCACGTGAGAGTGTGTTAAGGATGGAATAAGAAGCCTTAACTCTGTAGTTCCTGGCTTTTGTTGGATTATTTTTACACAGCTTTTGTGTTTAAGAAGGATTATAGCACATATGGTCAATAAGATCACACAGTCTTTTCAGACCTCTATAATACATAGAGGTGAAATGAAATGAGTTAAGGATGGAGAGAAAGCTGCATCTATCAGTTTCTTGGCTTTTGTGGGTTTAAATGAGAACCCGTTACATTTTTTAACAATGCCATCCCCATTATTTTTAACATTAATGGAAAAAGAGGAAAAATAACACAGAAAAGAATAAAGAAAATCTTACACTAAAAGGACCTGATCCACTTTCAATGGCAATCATTGTTCAGTTCTTCCATGGTGATCACAAGAGACCCTTCAGAATTATTATGATCACAGTTGAAGTGCACGAGATAGTGCCATTTAATTTCACCGATAACTTAATGGGACCATTATGGTTCTTCCATTGAAATCATAATTATATGTTCTAAAGTCATCATGACATATTGTGCCAATACACACTACTAAGGAAATCCTTCATGCACAGATCATTGACATAATAGACTATTATAGTTCTTTTAGTGCTGCTATGGTCTACTGTATCAATGTCTACTGAGGGAGACTTTAATTCACTGATCTGCACACCTAGGGTAACTCCACATAATAAAAACCTTTATGAAATTTTTGAAAGTAAGCAATTATTCTGCATTGCACTGCTCAGTTTATTTACAAGTGCCAAAATTATTAGCATACGCTGCAGACAGATATGGCATTCAAAGTTTCACTTAAAATTTAAACTATCTTTGTTTTAATTGACTGCAAAAGCCACCAAAATGACTTTGAATTTTTACACTTCTTCTGTTTTTATAAAATGCCAAAGAATAGGAGAAATTGAGCTTTTTCCCCTCTCTTTTTTTTGCAGGCAGATCTCACTATTGTCTATAACATTGCATTTAGAAACTTCAGTAATTGGAATTGAAGATAGATTAAATTAAATAGGATATCATACAGGATCCTTGGTTCACTGAGTTGAGTGTTGTTTCCAGCACTAGTGGAAAGATCAAGAAATGCTGCAGTTGGCAGTCATGCCCACAAAGTAGTTTTTTCATAAACCCCATTACTTAGAAGCTGGATTATTCCCTCAGGCATATGGATTCTGATCTCATGCAATTAAAAAAATAACCCACTGTAATGTATCTCTGGGTTATTAGATTAGACAGGGAGCTAAATAAAACTGACAAAAATACTTTAAGCAACCTATTTGTTTTCTTGTAAAGTATCTCTGAAGAGATCATAATTTCTTTGTGCTTAATTTTTCAAAAAAAATTGTAGGTTTGTGTTTGTACATGTGTTTTTTTTAACCTTTGCAACAATCAGCAGATACATGGTATTGTTTCCTTTCCTTGATTGGCCGAGTACCAAAGGGCTTGTATTCATTTATGCTTGTCACTAGCTGTCTGGGCTATACAGGTTGATTCCTTATTCAGTAAGGTTCCATACAGAGCTGTAAAGTCTGTCCCCAGGGATGCAGTTATAGGTCTAGGTGTATGGTGGTATGCTGGGTTGTTGAATCTGATATTTCTTCCAGTGATTAATAAGGCTGATAAAATTTGATTCCACGAACATTCACAGAAGGTGAGCACAAAGGGGCATAAGTGTGACCAAAGCAAATGTATTAAAAATATGAGCAAATATTCATAGAAAATATTCTGCTGCATTTGCCTATCTGTAATTAAGTAAAAAAATGTCTTCCTAGGTCAAATATTTATATGCCACAGTCAGGGTTTTTTTGGACTAAAATATAAGCACCTGAAAAAAAATGTAGAATGAAAGTGTAGACGATTTCTTATTTATAAAAATGCAATAAGAATTTTCTTTAATAAAAATGTAATTTGAGCTAATACCTCTTTAGGATAGCTGGGTACAAAGGCTACTCCCTCTCCTTCCCCTACCCCACTGGTTGAAGCTGGACAGCCAAGAATACAAGAGTTATGGAGCAAGAAGGAGAGAAAGCAAGAGGGTGACTGACTGTAGCTTAACACTTAGGGAACTCAGCTGTGGGTAGGGAAACTGAGCTTTAGGTTTTTGGTTTTAGGGTTATTTCTGATTTTTATCCAGTATCCATCTAAAATGTGTAAAAATCCCAGAGATCAAAACCCAGGTCTCCTAACCATCTTACTGCTCAATTGTGCCTGTCACACTTCAGATCATTGTTTTCTTTTTCCCCATCTAAGGCCTAAACCCCAATATTATCCCCTGGCATCCATCTTGACTGCAGGGCTTGATTTGATAGGCATTTTCAGAACATACCAACCAAAGCAGGCTCTAAACAAAACATGTAGGGGATGTTGGTTGACAGCACCCACCCCTTTATAGCCCATAGGCTAGAGCACTCACTTCAGGTGAATGAAACAGCTGAGTTTAAGACCTTATGTGAACAGAAGATGCATCTCTACCTCCCTGGACATTTTTCCTAGTCATGCTGAAACTGTCATGCCTTAGAGAAGGGAGAGATGAGGGAATGCGTGTTTTATGAACCCTAGTTGCTCAGCACTGTTAGCTCTTGAGATGCTGTATACATTCTTAGTAGTAGAACTGGAGGAGCCTAATGGACTTAATCAGCAGAAGTTTATACACTGAGAGACTATAGGCCCCTCCAGGCTTAGCCAGTGGCTAGGCCAGCTTTATGTGAAGCTCTAAGGATTGCACTTAAGCAACCTAAATTCTACTGAGGAAATTGTCTCCTTTGTCAATCTAGCCCTGATAATCTAACGTCAGAATGCAGATGTGGAGCAAAGGTCTAGGTGCAAATTTTCTGAGACTGGTGGTGTTCAGATTGAAAAGCTTTCTCTGTCATAACCTTTTCTAAGATGGGTTATGGTAATGCCACTCAGGCCTTGATTACAATACTGATTTTTCCTGTGATGTATTTACAGCAATGCAGCTGCAGCATTTTAAGTCTCTGGTATGCTTACACTTCACTAGGGTGAGCAAAGATTTTCATTAGTACAGTTTACTTCCATTTCAAACAAAGTTAAACTGCTTACAGCAGTACATCAATAGTTGCAATCCCTATTTTAAACTAGCGCAAAGTCGAAAGTACTTTGGTGCAAATATGTCAATGCAAAAAACCCTAAAACCCATAATGTAGCAAGCCTTTGACAATGTTTATTTCTGTTTATCATATATGTTACTGTTACTTATTTTATCTTTATTAATGATTTATTTTATATTTATTTATATTAACCATAATCATTGCCATGAACAACTTGTGCCTCCTGAGGCTGGGAGGGCACAGCGACTGCCTGCAGGCGGCAATGTCAGCTCCAGGGGCATGGCAGTGGTTCATGGGGACTGCCCGCAGATGGCCACAGTGATGTCGGCGGTGAGGGCAGGCCAAGCGGAGACTGCCTGCAGGCGGCTCCGGCAGTGTCAACTGTGAGGGGGGTTGTGGCAAGCGGCGAACACCTGCAGTATCACCAATGGCCAACCTCAGGGGGGGCACGTGCCCCCTTTGCCCCTGCTACGCATCACCTACGATCATTGCTATTTAAAAACTCTGCTCCATACAGTCCCTTACTAGCATATGATGAGGTAAAGTGCTGCTTACAAATGCTTATGAAGCTCTGATTCAGTGAGTCTGTGAAGTGCAACTCTACCCTGCCTTCTGTTAACTGCTTACCTTCAACTAGACAATTCCTTCAGTTCAGTAGTTGCACTAACAGGTGATAGCTAGAGAATGATATTTTGAAATTTGCTTTTAGAAATTGCCTGTTAGGACGACTAAATATTGCATTAGAACAATGGTCCACGGGAACAGGAAGGGTTAATTTGTTTATAAAGTCTGTTTGTGGCAACAGTCTAGGGGAACCAGCAAGGATATTCATATTCTTAGTATTGTAGCATTCAAGGGCACATCCATATGAGCTCACATGTGCGTTTCCCTGGAGAGAAATAGAAGCAGCACAACATAGTTGTGCCGCTGCTACTTGTCCTTGGGAAATGCTCCTGCACATGTGGTCTGGAACTTGGCAAATTGTCTTGAGTGGGGTAGGAGAGGCTGGGGCCAGCACCTGAGCTGGCTTAATCAGCCTTACATGGGGTACTGGAGGCCTTCTGGGGCTGCAGTGGTGATGACCTGGGCATGCGGAGCCTGGCTGGCAGCTGGAGCATGACAGTAGCTGGCCAGGCTCAGGTTCCAGGAAGTACACACTGCAGCCCACTTGTTTTAATCTATGTTTTTAGATATCTGGATTTCCTGGTATTGAATTTTTGTTCCATGATGTGAATATGCAGTGTGGAGAACCTGTTCACATGCACGATCTCAAAAGCCTGTGAAGCAGCACAAAGTGCACATGTGTGTTCATCTGGACACTCCCCAAGCATCCAAGGTGAGCATACAGACAGGCACACACATCCCAGGAAACTGGAAATATGCAACAGTAACACAACCACAACGTTTCCTTAAGACCCAAAACAAGACAGGAAGATGCAGGATCAGCATCAGATCACAATGATCAATCTGCAACCTGATGAAAAGCCTGTGGGATCCCTGGTTTTTGGGGAATGACCAAATTAGGAGACTGGGAATGGCCAAATTAAGGTACCAGCAAATGACCAAATTAAGATGTATTTACATGATAATTTGAAAAACAGAGGGCAGGGCAGAATGTGAACAGGATGACGACCACATGCAAACCAATCAACAGTATCTAGAAATGAAAAGTCATCAGAAGAAAGAAAATACAAACAGAAGGATCACCAGGCAATGATTTGGGATTGGCCCCAACCTCCAAGGTTGCTGACATCCTCATCAGGAAACCTGAGAGATTGATTCAAGCAAGAACCATGAGATAGCATTTGCATACTGGCCAGACATATGGTCTCCTTTTGAAACCCTAGCACTGGTAAATAAGTAGGACTGTGTAGTCATTTTACATGCTTTGCCTGCACAAGTCTTATTTGTTATCACTGTGTATCAATAACATTCTCTTGTTATTGAATGGAGGTGGTGTGATTGGTCTCACTCAGAAAGGTTGTGCCCACTCACATTGAGGTATTGGACCTGGTTTGTAAAGCCAGTGCCAAAACAGGCAATAGTGGTAGGTATGCAATCATGTCTATTTTGCAGCTCCCATGAAAAGAGGGAAATGCAGATTAGCTTCACATACAATATGTTTCTGATAGAGTGAAATTAATTGTTTTGCTGCCTTTTACTTTAATAGGAATCGGTTCTGACTCATAAAACATAATGTACAGATAGTGCAGGGCCCATTCAAATGAATATATATAGAAATATTCAGTGTTAGATAAGTACCTCCAGCTAACTGAAACCCATGGCTAAGAAAATTCCTTTTTTTTCCCAAATTAACTGACTAAACTTCATGTGGAGATTTAGTTGGAAAGATAGTACAACATTTTTTATTCATATATACATAATACTAGTCACCATGGCAGCCTGATGTAGTGAATGAAAAATAAATGAAGTTCTCATTTACTTAGATTCATAGATCAAAAGTTTCCTCACAACATAAATAATATGTCAACAAATTAAACCAGAAAGAAAAAAAATAAAAAACTGACCAAATTTTAAACAAACTAAATGGCTACAAAAGTATTGGACTATACTGTGAAGTGGGCCAATGCGCTCTGACAGATGGACCTTAAATAGCAATTTTAAAGGGCTCAACTATAGAGTCCTTCCACCAGTTTTATCTTCCAATAAGCAGGGTATATTAACTTAAAGCTAGCTTGCATATCTGTACATTATATTGTAGTCATTGCTTTGACTGCTCTGTAATTGTATGCAGAGTTTCCTGATTTTTTTCCTTATTCTTAGAAAGTTTTTCATAGATTTCATAGACATTAGGGCTGGAATGGCCCTCAGAAGATCAATGAGTCCAGCCCCCTGCCCCAGAGGCAGAAAGTCAGCTAGTGTCAAAGGATCCCAGACAAATAAGCATCCAGATGTTTCTTAAAAGAATTTAGAGTAAGTGCTTGCACCACCTCTGGAGGGAGTCTATTCCAGGCCTTGGGGGCTTGGAATGTAAAGACAGTAAAGTTTTTCCTTATGTCCAGCCTGAAACTGTCTTGGAGGAGTTTGTAACCGTTAGACCTTGTCATCCCTTTGGGTGCTTTGGGGCATTCCTCCAGATCCTGATGCACACCCCTTATATACTTATAGGCTTTTAACTTAGAAGGCAAAAGCAAGAACACTCGAGTTGTCTTAAGTGTCATAACATATATGCAAGGGGCAAGAATGCCTGTGGCTGATATATTTTGTCTCAATTTGTTCCAATGCAAAATAGAACCTTGGAAACCTTGATTTCCCCCCCAACCCCCACCCCTCCACCCCATTTAAAGAGCATTATGATTTTCTGACTATTTGATTTAATTACCTAGAACAAAAAAAAAAAGAGAATTTTTGCTGAATCCCATATGCAAAGTAGCATAAGCAGGACAATGAAGTATTTAATATTATTCTCAGGGATCTCTCTGAGCAAGTTTGGTGGGCAACTGGAAGATAATTCCTTTTCTCCATCTAAAAGATGAGAGAGAGAACATTCCCTTTTTCTTGCTGAGGAAAACAAGGCATATCTAGAAGAGGATCTGACATGTGCCTGACTAGAGAATTTCTAGCCGTTCCAGTATTCCCATCAGTAATTTGAGAAGTAGCAGCAACTGATGACAGGAAGAGAAGAAACAGCTTTGAGTCTGGTTCTAAGAGATCAGAGAAGTGAATCTACTAAATACTGCTCTCCTTCCCCTTTGTGACAGAAACCTCATAACCAGCCTACTTTCCTTTTTTTTCTGGGACAAGCCAGATAGGTAACATGTGATAAGAATTCCAATTAAGCCGTTCAGAACATCTTAAACCTCTAAAAAATTGACCTGGAAATTTTAATATCTCCTGAGGAAGTACTGCTGGCTAGTTCCACGAATTTCATTTGCTTTTTACATTCTCTGTAACTCTGAGTGACAGCACTTATAAGCAGGAGGTAGAAGAGCTATCAGAGAGGTGTCCCTACTCAATACTACACCCGTTCACACACAGATGTACATACATATATTTTTCTTCATTTGCTGAGGACTGCATGAAGACATGCAATCTTTTCAAGTACAATAAATCGTTTCTTATTTCTCCAAAGACTTAGGTACTATGGTGATACAGTTGATATAGTATATGATGTAGATACTTTGTCATTTTCTGCTATCTTCTTTTTATGTCCCATTTTAATACATCTAGACCTTTGCTGATATTTTTACCCAGAAAGAGGAGAGCCTGGACCTAATTAACAACAACTAGTCCCATTCTGTTAAATTTAATAATATCAGCATGAACAGGTAGCACAACTTCATTATGAGGAAGGTATTAACAATCAGTATGAAGATGCCAGGTCCACACCTTGGTTCACAATAAGATTAGTCAAAATTAGTGAAATCAGTTGCATCTAATTGTATCTGGATTTTTCTATCATCAATGAATGTGTAAGGCTAAGAAGGCAAGCTATCATAATGAAAACTGCATGGTAAGCTACCATAATGAAAACTGCATGGTAAGTTTAGACTTATCCATGGCTTCAGGATCTTAGTTCTTAGATCGGAGTTTAGATGAACACCTTGCTGGGGTCGTTTGACCCCAGTACTCTTTCCTGCCATGGCAGAGGGTCAGGTTAGATGATCTGCTCAGGTCCCTTCCAACCCTAGAAACTATGAAACTATCTTTTAAAGGATGAGTACAAGAAACACTAACAGAAAGATCATTGTGAATGTTGGTAACAGTAGAAGGTGTCAAATGCACAGGGGCTGTACTTAGCTTTGCTGAAAAAATAATTGCAGATCATGCTTAAATGTGGAGTTACTGTTCTAACAGGTATTTTAAAAATATATATATTTGTTTGAACACACATATACAATTGTTATAATAATTTTTTTTCATATTCTGAACTAACACTAGCTATTATTTTCTTATGTTGTAATTGTTGGAGAAACACAGTCAACCACCATGTTAGGCTCTTTACAGACCAGAAATAAAGACCACCCAACTCCATTTTGCAATTAGTACAATCCACATCACAGTGGAAACAACAGTTGAAACAGAGATTGTATCTCTCTGAAACAGAGATATAGTAGTTTCCATTGTAATCATGACTATGTTGTCTATAACTCTAATAAAGAAATCATTCTTGGAGCAACCCAGATGCCAAGTATTGTGGTGATTATTGTGGTACACCTAAGGCTTAATATCTCAATTGTGTTGTGGGAATTGGAGGTTGATCCAGTCTACCACTGAGGGTGCATTTGGATTGAGGTATAAACTTCAAGCAAATTATGTTGCTTAGAGACCTATTGGTATATTGAGTGGTGAACAGACTATATGTTTTCTAAATAATAGCCCAATAAAAGCAAAGCTCCTGGAAGCTTTAATATAATATAAAAGACAATATTGTAATATAATGCTCCTAGAAGCAGTGGGGCTGATTCTTCATAGGCCTGGGAATATTGTGTTATGGCTCTTTTCATTTAGAAAAAAAATCAGTTGGATTTAGATGCTGGAACATATTTCAGGATCTGGGCCTGAGATTCTGTGGTGATAAGCATGGTAAAAATAATTGAATGGAATAATATACAGTAAAAGCTTTGCTATTCGGCATGAGTGGGGCAATGGGGGTGCTGGTTATATAAAAATCGAGGTTATCTGAGAGAAGGGGGTTTTTGGTCAGATGGGCGGGGTGGGGCATGTGGAGCAGAGGCAATGCAGGGTGGTGCATGGTGGCAGCAAGCTTTCCCTGTGATGTGTGAGCTCCACCTCCCTTCCACTCCAAGTCTGGCCAGCCGGACAGAAATTAGGATTAATAGAGTGTTCTGGTTACTTAAAAGCTGGTTAACACAGCTTTTACTATAGAATGGAACAGAATAGAAAAGAAGTTAGGTAACATTTCGACAAGAATAAATTAATTATCACAATATCTCTAAGATATGATAAATCATTATAATTCCTATTATACAGATGAAGAAACTAATACTCAGTAACTTTGTGAGACTTAGCTTTTGGGTGCAAGACTTGGACACACAAGGAAGAATTCAGTTTCTCCTTGTGGGTGTATAACTGCCCCCATTATAGGAATGGGTATATGTCTGCACATCTCCAGGTGATGATCCTATTCCTATAATTTATTCCTATAATTATTCCTACAATTCCTGGAAATGACATGACTAAAGAAAGTAATAGAATCATTCCTACATGGTAGCTGGGTATCTAGTTAGATCACCCTAACAGGGCTAAAGTCAGCCTAAAAGTGCACACAGGGTAAATGATAAAGGGTTGACCTAATTTATCAAGGGTTAATCTGACCTAGTGAATGCTTGCATGCAGCTCTCCTGTGCTTACCCATCCTATCCCTCCCACCCTGCCCCCAGCTCTGACTGCACTATTCCCCACCCTGCTATTGCCCATGGACTGGGCA
>NW_017729032.1:77469128-77471306 GCF_001723915.1 Gavialis gangeticus
CCCATCCTATCCCTCCCACCCTGCCCCCAGCTCTGACTGCACTATTCCCCACCCTGCTATTGCCCATGGACTGGGCAGAACCCTCCATGGACCCACCAGACTCCCCCCTGCTAGGTAATCCCCTCCAATCCTGCCACCCCAGCTCCCCAGTTCACTTACACCTTTGACTGCCTGCACTTCAACAAGCAGCGAGTGCCTGTATGCATTACTCCCAGCTCCAGTTTAGGCAGGTTAAAATAAGCCACCTACATGTAAGCCAGGTCTCATGAATACTTATTCACGTTTTGGTAGTCTAGTAGGTGAAACAGAATTTTGCCCTGATGAGCACCCACAGCTGTAAGTGAGGTAAATGATGAAACAGGGAGTTTGTGGCAGAACTTAGAACAGGTTGCCTTTTTCTGTCAGTATTGCAAAGGAGATTTTCTCTTTCTCTTACTTCTTCTTTTCAAAACACTCCACATGCATTTTACAGATCTGAGATTAGAATTTGGCTTTTGTAGTGAAAGATACTTTTATCATATTATGTTCTGTGTTTTATAGTTTTCATTGTGCTGCCTGGAAGGAATTTCCAGCCTGAAAGTCTTTATTTACCATAGTCTCTCACTAACAGCCTACTTTTTATGTCTTCTTTTCTACTATGATTAAGAGTTTACTTTTGTGTTTTTGGGTGCTTGAAGCTATAGTCATGGCAACCCCTTTAACAACTCCTGTATATATCTCCTGACATTACATGCATATTTGTGTTTGATCAACTTTTCTTATGGGTAGGCAGTGGATATAATATGTAGGTGTACTTTTTCTTTATATTGCACTGTCATTAAAGAGTTCATTTCTTTTGGGGGTGTGGAAGTCTCTGCCTGACTAGTAGACTGAGTTGGACTAAAGGGAAAGAAATATTTTCAGACTGCAGACTTGGGAATTCACTCAAATGAAAAGAATAAAAACTAGAATTTTTCTCTCTTCAAGCTTTTTATTAGTACTTGTTCTGCCACATGAGCATTACAACTGATCTAATTGGTCCAACTACTGCTCCTTTTTTTCTACAGAACATGGCTTTATCTTGACACTAGAAACAAATCAATATAGATAGCTTTCAGAACTGGAATGCACAGAAGAAACTTAGAAATTCTGGAGAACTGAAGTATTGAAATGAATAAAGCCATACCTTCCTATGGAAGAATCCATTCTTCTAGCACAATTTACAGATGATACTTTTTTCTAATCAGAGTGGCTTGCTGTGGTGCAAAGGAAAAAATATTAGCCAATAAAACAAAAACAAATAATTTTTCTTAATTAAAAATTTGGAATAAAATACTTTAATCAAATAGTATTTGCACATGCTACTAGAATCATAAATGATGGGCAAAGACAAATTGTATACATTTTCATAAATGACATATTAAGTAGTATACAATGCTTTCAGTATTGGTGCCTCTGAGATACTAATGGGGCTTAAGTGAATTCTACCAGGATGCATGGCATTCTAAACAAAGGTTTCAGATTTGTTCAGGTTTTAGATTGTGCTGGTCCCAGACTGAATATGTCTCTCTCCACTTTGAACCAATTAAGGATTGGAATTTTAAAAAATTGTCCTCAACTCCTGCAAGTTGCCTGAAAATGCTGATCAGATCATTTGCTATGAGTAATTTATCCAACGGATACAGGTCTTTTTTGCTTCTAGTTGAACCCATGCTTTGCTGTGGAAGATTAGTTTGATTTTTTGATTTTTTATAACCTTTTTTCATAATCATCATCATCTTTACTTTATGGTTTGTGCATCATTGCCTGTTCCAACTTCAAAAGCTTTCAGACCATCATTTCCATCTGGTTTCTTTTCTTGCAGACTGTACGTGACATTTTTTACATGGGTGAGCTATGAACCTGGAGGACCAGACCAGATCCCCTTGGGATGACATGTTCACAGTTCTCTAGAGACCTTTGTGGAAGAAATTAAACTTGTGTTGTGTTTTGGTATTAGAATTAACAGATTTAGTCTACACCTTCATGGCACTTTAACAACATATTGAACATTGTTAGATGCACTGTAGATGGTATCTAGGCAATGTTGAATCTTGAGCAAAGCATTTACTGAATGGCTTTTCATCATTATATCACTATGAATTGTGTGTAGGCCAGGGGTGGGCAAAATATGGCACACAGGTTAGATCCAAGCTGCCA
>NW_017729032.1:77471346-77473551 GCF_001723915.1 Gavialis gangeticus
CAGGTTAGATCCAAGCTGCCAAGCCCTTTCCCCTGGCCTGAGGGCCCCCCCCCCCCGCAACAAATTGTGTCTCTTCCACCTCTTCCACCCATGAGGGTGGAGCAAGGCACCAACGTGTATATACAGCCCCAAAAGTGTACCCTATTGCCTGGCTCCCACCCTCATGGGCGGAAGGGACCAGATGGCCAGTGTGCAGCTTCCATGTAGGGCTGCTGCCCCCAGGATTTGCTTGCTTCCCCAGTCTCCTACTGGCTCCAGACAGGAGGTAGGGAAGCACGGGGGGTGGGGCTGCAGCAGGGAGGGAGCTTGGAGTATGGAGCTGGGGCTGGTGGCAGCATGGAGCCCATGCCCAGAGGGACAGGGAACAGTGGCAGAGTGGAGCTGGGGTGGGCAGTGAGTGGGTGTGAGGGAGGGTGGGGGGTATGGGAACCCCCCACACACACCCTATGTCACACTACTCTGCCTGGTGGTGGCAACAGCAGCAGGTGGGGCACTCACAGCACAGGTGCCTGTTGGGATATGGCTCCAGCCAGTACTGCACATCACAGCAAGGGGCACAGTCTTCCCATGGCTGCCTGTATTGCCGGTGCTCCCTGCCATTCATGCACAGCCCCTGCACTCACACAGAAGGGAGGAAAGCCCCACATGCTGGAGCTAGGTTTCTTCCCTGCCAGGGCTGATTTGGTTTTATTCTGGTTCAAAGATGGTAACCTCCCCCCAGAAGTATTTCTGGCAGGGAAGGACTTCTGGTGGCAAAGGTCAGGGGTTAGGATGTGGGACTTTCAGTCCAAAGATGGCAACAAGGAGGTGGGGCAACTGTGAAGGGGTGGAACTACCCATGTGGGCTAGTAGCTCACCAAAACTTGTTAAGTTGCCCTCCACCTGAAATAATTGCCCACCCCTGTTGTAGGTTGACATATATGGCATCCAGAATAAGAGATTTAATTTATATATATTATCTGCAAAATGGTAGATTGAGTTTTCCTTAATTTGTTATTAACAATTGTCTGATAAATATTGTGCATAAAAGTAGCTGGAGGCATGGACACCAGGCTTGTGTGAATAGGGAACTATTCAATTCAGATTTGTCTGAGTCAGAGGACAGTGATTTGATTTGGAGATTGTCCTGAATCAATTTAGCCGAATTGACTTCAGATGATTCGGCACTGATTGGGAGAGATTCAGTGATTTGGAAATCGACTATAATTAGGAATCACTGACATACTTATAACTTTGTCATTTTTTGGCAGATTTGGATGAAAAGAGCAGGAAATGGTAGCTGCTTCTGAGGGCATGAGGCCTGCACAGTTTCACGGAGTTAGGTGCAGGGGTTTGGGGGAAAATGCACCTCAGACTGCTGAAAGCAAAACTTATGTCACTTGTGTGTGTTGAGGCAGATTTGAATGAAAACAGCAGGGGTGGTAGCCTGTAACAGGGGGCCTTCCTGGTTCCAGTTAGCTCTCTGTCCACCGGCCTGTTTCTGGGCTAGCTGCCCACCCCTCTTTTGCTCAGGCAGAAACAACTTGCAAAAGGCTGCAGACAGAGAGTTATATACTTTTTCTACATCCCTCCCCCAGAGCACTGTGATTGAAAGGCGACTTAGTGAAAGATCACAGTCAGCTACAGATATCAGCGTTCCCCGCGCTGCTCTCCCTCCTACTTCTCAGTTTCTGTTCCCCTGAAAGACTGCCTTCTGTATCTCCAAATCTCCTAATCTTTTTCCAAATCTTTTCTGAATTGATTCGGAGGGTTCGAATCGATTAGGAGGGTTTTTGTGGTCTCCCAATTTTCATAGGTTTCATAGATTTCATAGATATGAGGGCTGAAAGGGACCTTGGAAAATCATCGAGTCCAGCCCCCCACCTGAAGGGCAGGAAGTCAGCTGGGGTCATAGGATCCCAGCAAGATAAGCATCCAATTTTCTCTTGAAAGTGTTTAATGTAGGTGCTTGAAGCATCTCCGATGGCAGGCTGTTCCAGACCTTGGGTGTTCGGGCAGTAAAGAAATTCTTCCTTATGTCCAGCTTGAAACTATCTTGCAGTAGTTTATAATCGTTCGACCTCATAATCCCTTGGGACACTCTGGTGAACAAACATTCCCACAGATACTGGTGGTCACCCCTGATAAACTTATAGTTGGCCATCATATCACCCCTGAGTCTGCGTCTTTCCAGGCTAAAGAGCCCCATGGCTCTCAGCCTGTCAT
>NW_017729032.1:77478551-77482344 GCF_001723915.1 Gavialis gangeticus
GATGGAGGGCAGGGGATCTCCCTCACCCGGACCTTCCTGTCCCATAGCAGGCATGGGCATCCCATGGGACTGATGAAAGACCGATGCAAAGTACCAGTCGCAGCGCACTCAGGTGCCCTGCACCTAAAAGCAGAAATGGCTCAGGAGAGACCCCTAGTGGTGAGAAGAGGGAAGCTCAGCTGTCAGTCACCAGGGTAGCACAGGTGCTGGTTGCTAGGGCAACAAAGGGAACCAGCTGACAGGAAGGGGCAGGGCTTGGCCCTTCTTAAACCCAGGCAGGAGGCCAGGAAGGCAGTTCCCCTCTAGCAGCCAAGGAGGGGGGAGCTCAGCCAGTGCAGTGAGAAAGGAGAAGATCGACTTCATGAGCATCCCTGGATTGCTGCCATAAGTGGGAGTATTTTTCCCGGTAGGGCTAGAACATTGGTTTTGACTGGAGGGTTTATTTTTATGTTATAGCTTAGGGCTTCGTGTTTTTGTGTTTAGGGGTGAATGTTTAGGGGTTGGAGGAGGCCTTATAGGACATAAATAATATGTCAACAAATTAAAACAAATTAAACCAGAAAGGAAAAAACAGTTGGAGGAGGCCTCATAGGAGATCCCCAGTAGTGTGGGGACCCTGGCATCAGAAAGGGTGCAGTGGTTTGGGGGGGTGCATTAACCCCAGCCCCAGAGCAAGAAGGGGGTGGCGAGAAGCCCCAGAGCGAGAAGGAGGCGGCGAGAAGCCCCAGAGCAAGAAGGGGCAGTGGAGAACCCCAGAGTGAGAAGCCCCAGGGTGAGAAGGGGGCAGTGAGGAACCCCCAGAGTGAGAAGGAGGCGGCAAGAAGCCTCAGAGCGAGAAGGGGGCAGTGAGGAGCCCCAGAGCAAGGGGGCGGTAGTGAGGGGCCCTGGAAGGAAAGGAGAGGGCCAAAGCATAACAGGGCCTAGGTCAAACCATGTCAGTTCCATCTGAGAGGCTTGGGCTGCGGTGTAGGGGAGGAAAGGAGCCGCAGGTAGTGCCCCCTGGCACTGGGGCGCATAAAATGGGCAGCCTCCCACTGATTACACAAATCAATTAATTAATTAAGACCAAGGTGTGGCAGGAAAGTAATCAGGCGGTTGGGCCATTACAGGAGGGCAGAGTCACTCTCGAAAAGGTTCCGATAGCGATGCTCCTGTAACAGTACCCATTTAATAAGTTGGCTTTTTCCTGGGCATCAGTTGTCAGTTGTCCCACCTGTTTCAGCAGGGGTGCAATGTTGCCCTTGCTTTTCCTCCGTCTCCCCACATATCTGAAAAAGGACTTTTATTGTCCTTAATGTTCGAAGCTAGTTGGAGTTCAGTTGCAGCCTTGGCTTTCCTGGTTTGCTCCCTGCAGGACTGTACCAGTGAAGAATATTCCTTCTTGGAGGTGAATCCCATCCTCCATCCTTTGTAGGCCTTTCTTTTTAGCCTCAGGAGGTCTGCTAGATCCCTGGAGAGCCAGGGTGGGCTGCTGTGCCCTCCTGCTGCCTTTCCTCCGAGATGGAATTGAATTAGCTTGTGCATTGAGGATCACTCCCTTGAGGAGCAACCACTCTTCCTGGATTCCCCTCCCCCTGGGGTCATGGTCACGTAGGGCCTCACTGACAAGCCTCTTGAGTTTGTCAAATTTGGCTTTCTTGAAGCCAAGGACTTCAGTGTTGCTGACTGACTTGCCAGCTTTACGGCAGATGGTGAAGGTGATCAGCTCGTGGTGGCTGTCACCCAGCTTCCCATCGATCACTAGGTCACTGATTAGGTCATCCCCAGTAGCCAGTACCAGGTCAAGCAGTGTTTTACCTCTCATTGGCCCTTAGACTTCTTGAGTCAGGTAGAGGTCATCCACACATGATAGGAAGCTTTGTGACCACTCAGATTTTGCTGAGTGATCCTCCCATGAGATGTCTGGGTAATTGAAGTCACACATGACAACCATGGTCCTGGAGCATGAGGCCTCAGCCAGTTCCCGGGCAAACTCCTGGTCAAGCTCTTTACTTTGGAATTTGATTCAGATTCAGTGATTCAGCCTTCAAATTGTGCTGAATCTTCTCTGAATTGAATCAGCAACCGAAGCTTTGCATATCCCCAGTGGACAAAGTCTTACTGCTGTAAATTTTCAATTTATCATTTGCGGCCAGTACAGTATGATTGTCACTTAAATCACATGGTTTTGTTTCTGTTCAGTGACTGGATGATACAAGTTTTATTGACTGTAAGGACCTGTTTTTGTTCACAAATTATCTGCTAAAGTAAATAAGAACAATGAATATTTTGTGTGAATAATAAAAGGAGCCTTTCAACATGACTATGATAGTTTAGAGATTATAAATCAGGTGCTTGTCAACAGTGTAGTTTGTTTGACACTTGCTTGAAAACCATTTTCAGTTGCTTATGACTTGGCCAAAAATTAACAATTTGAGAATACCCATGCTGAAAAGTTGCACACAAGAGGGTTTTACTTTGAATTTGTAATTAGTTTCTGGAACACCATCATGCATGTCGGTAACTTACTCAAATTTGTGAAATTAATGACAGGTGCCAATCAGCTAATCCGTACCCCATCTTTTTATTTTTTTTCATTTTTTTTTTTATTTTTTGGATCTGTATCCTCCTTTTATTTCAATGGGACCTGAAATTTTAACTGAATTATATGACTCAAGGGGCTTGAAGTTTTATGAAAAATAATAAATATCAGTAGGCTCATGACAAAGGCACAATAATTTTGTAGGTAGTCTTGATAGTTTTTCTGGATATTCATGACCAAAACCTCAGTCTCACCAAGATTTATCCACATGCTTAAATTTAGACAATACTTACTTGAAATATCTTGAGAGATTTTCTACAATCCCTTGCCAATGTGTATAAAGATCATATTATAAACTATTATTTGGGGTATATACATAGAAAACAGTGCAACTGACTTTAGTTCCTAACACAGTTGGACCCTGTTCTCGGCCGGCCCAGAGAGTTTTTTTCTCAGCATGTGCACGATTAAAACTCAGCAGTCACAACTCTGTATTAACTATGGTACTTTGGCTTCTACTATTCTTAACACACGAGAAGAGAATGTAACACTTCTTAATGATTCCACTTGTCTAAGAGAAGGTACTATGCTTTGCAGCTAGGTGGAAATCAGGACTCTGGTTATGTCAATATGGTCTTTCAAGCAAACCCAGGAGCACCACCTATTGATAAATCCAGCATGTTGTACCTGCTGTGCATGTGTCCAAGCCTGAAAATTAGAATATGTAGTTGCAATAGCCAATGGTGCTTCCACATTTAATAATCATTGTAGAGGATGTAGACAACAGAAGCTATGGTCATCTCCTGTCCCAAGGCAGTGTTCCTCTCACTGGCTGCATCTACACAAGATGTTGACTGCACAGTAACAACACCCACTGTGCAGTAATTTAGTACTTATATAAACAAGTTACTGTGCAGTAGCACTGACAAATATCTTTTTTGTGATGCTGCTGTGCAGTAGCCTAATACTACCACACAGTAGCGTCACATCATGGTTTTTGCCATGCAACACTACTATGCAATAGTATTGGGCTCTGTACAGTCAGTGTCTCATGTAAACATGCTCACTGAGGCACAGTCAGATTCCTTTGGCTTTCTCTCCCTCTGACCCCATCTAACTTTCCCCATTGGCTGTCCAATGGGGCAACAGGGATACATGGTGTTCTTGGCTCTGCCTAGTCTGTTGCCTAGTCTTTAGGTCTTTAGGAAACTTTGCTGGTAAGTGCCTGTAAGTGGCTCCCCTTAGGCTGAGTCCCCCTCGCCCCAGGTCCTC
>NW_017729032.1:77487344-77534479 GCF_001723915.1 Gavialis gangeticus
TAGTCTTTAGGTCTTTAGGAAACTTTGCTGGTAAGTGCCTGTAAGTGGCTCCCCTTAGGCTGAGTCCCCCTCGCCCCAGGTCCTCGGGGGAGGGACCAAGTCCTCCTCACTCACAATGAAAGCTCACCCAACCCGGACGTGCGTAGGCGCCTGCCTTTCCTGCCACGACTTCATGTTATCCGATATGCTGTTCAGTTGGTGCGGCGCATACCGTCTGATGATGAGACTTTCGTCGCTGTCCAGCTTGGCCCCCGGATACCGGTGTCCTGAGGGCTCCTCCACCCCTACACCCTCGCCCTGGCCTCCTGTGTCTTGGGTGGGCCGCAGGCCTCTCCCCCACGATAAAGTACGATAAGTCAAAAACGTATGAAAAAGGGAAAGAAATTCCCGGCACTGCTCCCCTACGGGCCTTGTGCCGCACCCCGCAGCGCCTTGGCTTCTTTGCCCTTCTTAGGCCTCCCGCCTGGTGTGCGGACCCCTGCCTCGGGGTCCTGCTTACCCCAAAAGGTCCAGCCGCTCCGTCCACTGGCCTTGGTCCGCTGGGGCACTGTTGCTTCCGCAGCTCTCCTGGCCTCGGCAGTGTGAGCTCCCGTCGCCTCTGGTACCGCCATACCAGGATCCACTGCTCCCAATCGCCCTGCCCCTGGCCTGTTTCTGGCAGCTCCACTGCCTTCAGGCCTGGCTCGCTCGGCTCCTACGTCTCGGGACCCGTCTGTCTCGGCTCCGCCGCTGTGGCCGCCACTGTCGGACCCGTCTGTCTTGGCTCTGCCGCCGCCGCTGCTGCTATCGGACCCGGCTCTCCCGGCTCCGCCGCTGCCGCTATCGGACTCGGCTCTCCCGACTCCGCCGCCGCTGCCACTGTTGGACCCAGCTCTCTCGGCTCCGCCGCCGCTGCTGCTGTCGGACCCAGCTCTCTCGGTTCCGCTGCCGCTGCCGCTGTCGGACCCGGCTCTCCTGGCTCTGCCAACGCCGGCCCTCTCTGCCCGCGCTGCCGCTCCTTTTGAATGGGCCTGGGTGGCCCTGGCGCCTTCCAATTCCGGGTTCCTACAGGGTTCAAATTCCCGCAGCTCATTGCTGGCCACTACGTGCAGGCGGCTTCGGCTCGTGCCCGGCTGGGTTCCCTCCCAGCCTGGCCCCGGCTCCGGCTCTCCTCCCTTACAGTGCCCTAAAGTACATATTTTAGCCTCACCTCTGGTTAAGGGTGAGGAGGAGGTAGAAGCAACTGTTCTAACCCCTACATTGTTGGTTTAAAAGGTGGGAGGACCCTTTTCCACCTGCTGTCCAAACAGCCACTAGGAGTGGTAAGTGACCAGAGTAGATCCCTTCTAAGCACGAGTATGTGACTTGTTTAGGGTAAGATTAATTTAAAATATCTATAAGTGGACCAAAATGTGACTTATGTGGCTAAGCTTTATCCATATTTTGACAAGCGCAAGCTCCCAGGCCCGATCTCAATATTGGCCTGCCTCCTGTCCATGAGCAAACTGCCCACCTCACTTGCCTGCCACACCTTACTGTAAAGTAATTGAGATGTCAATAAAGTGGGAGGCTGCCCTTCAAGTGCCCAGCTGTAATGGGAGAGTCATACATGCTCCAACATCCCCTACATGTGTCCCATGCCTTGCAGATGTCACACTATATCATGACTCTCTAGCTCAAAGCTGGGTCAAGCTAGGCACACAGTTGGGTCTTTTACATATTGCCCTCATGGGCCACACACACACTGCCCCTCTTCTCTCTCCTCACTGGAGGCCTCTTGCACTCCACCGGCTCTCACACAGTCTCTATTGTACTACCCTGTCTGGGGCTCATTCTGCCCTGCTCTCTTTGAGTGACTCCAGAGGGCCATCAGGCTTCACTCTTCACCCTTTAGTCAGCCCTGGTGCAGCCTTTTGGGCCTCTTCCGTGGCCCTCACCTGAACAGGACTGAGCAAGTATTCAACTGTGGGCCTATTTCACCCCTGGCCCCTCACCAGACCACTACACCCTTCTCTTGGGCTCCTACTCTGCCCCTACACTTGGGCCTGGGGTCTTCTACCCCTCTAGGATCAGGTGCTTCTTTCATTAAGCGTGCCTGGCCTCCACTCTGCCTTCCATCCAGGGCCCAGTGTCTTACACCCCTTGGGCTCAGGTGCTCCTCTTTGAGCATGCCTGGCTCACACCTCGTGGGGCTCAGGTGCTTTTATTAAGTGGCCCCTCCCCTCACGTGCTTTTATTAAGTGGCCCCCGCTCCACTCAACTGTAGATTACCCAAATAAGCACTGCTTACCTGCTTAAGGAGGGAGAGGGGTACAATTTGGGCCATTTTGGCTCAACACTTGCTGTATGACCTCATGGACTTTTTTGTATCTAAGTTATGACATATGCAAAATTGATATTATAATATATCTTACAGCACAAAACTGAATTGGGGATATAATTGAATTATGTTTGTAAAGTGAATGGTTGCAACATTTTTAGACTAATCATTGGGGACATTATACGTATCTAGCTGACGGTGTTAAAATGACTCTAAGGTTTCCTTTAAAAATCTTTGGCACATAACTGATCCACAATTATCTCAAGAAAGATACATGCAGTGAGAAGGAGGTCCAGAGAAAAGAAATGCGCTAATATGACTATTAAAAAATACATTATTGCAGTGAATAGTTATTATAACAATTATTACATTATAACATAATAACATTGTATTACAATTTATTATAATGATTTCCTAAGTTTTTTAAGTGACTGCACATCAGTGTTGTCAGTTTCTTTCTGTATATGATGTTTTATGCAGAGTACTAGACCATGGTCTTTTTTTGGGTCAGAGGCTAGCTGTTGTCTAGCTGTTGTTTACCACTGCCACCGTATCTGCTGAACCCTTCAGGGCAGCTCTGAAATATGGTGCAGTATGTTTCATAAGGACAACATCCTCTAAAGACAGGAGGAGACAGACATGTTCTCTGTTCTTGAAAATTTGCATGTGGAACACTAGGTACAAACAAGTAAATGCACATTCACCATGCACACAGTTCGTGGAGTGATGAGGACAATAAGAGCCTCAGATGGAATGATTGTTTCACAACAAGGAGATCATGCATTTCAAATTGCTCGGCACCTGGGCTTGAAATCAGTCCATGCTCCTGTTGCTTAATGCCGTTACTCAATAGCACTGGCAACAGGAGTGACAGCTTGAAGGGTTATTCTCAAAATCATACAGCATGTTAAATTCTGGTAACGTATTTTCCCTCCCTGGCAAGATGACAAGGAAAAAATTGGCCATACCTTAATGGGTGAACATCTGGTTGAATGGCATAACATTGGCTATCAAATTGATGACTATTAATTCATTATTTTGCTGTTTTTTAGTTTGCTTAGAATATATAAACTTCAAACTTGGTTAGTATGCCCCACATTAGGCTGAATGATGATATACATGTTGACAGTGTTCATACAATGTCCCGATTCACTTTCATCTAGTTTTGATGGTTTATGAATATGAACTATTTTGTGCACATCAATAATATTTTCACATTGCATACACAGTTGAGTTCTCTGTTGTGCAGAGTTGTCATTTGACACAGCAGTGAGGGTAAAGAGAGGTGTCAGGAAGTAGGTTTAAATCCCTGATTTTCTTTCCAGCAGCTGTCACCAATAGTCACAGGGACTGACTGCTAAGGAAAGATGGACAATCAGAACGTAATAGACTGACCATGCCTTTCTATGCCCTTACACTGGAAGGGGCGTGCTGCAGGCTGCACAGCCCCACTGCAGAAACCATCTACACTGCACCATCACCCCACAAGAACTAAACATTAGGGAAATTCCCAAGATAGGGCGTACATCTTAGTTGCATTACCAATGCTATGCAGAGGGGATATAATGTGGGAGTGGATTTGGCCCACAGTATTTTGCTGTATCTCTGACTAGATACGCAGTAATACTCTTGCTGATATGAATGAAGTAAAGACACTGAAGTGAGGAGCCTTCTAAATTATCTCTACTTCTATAACCTCTCTCTGTCTCTGTCTATGTCCCTGTTGCTCTCTGTCACACACACATATGCATTCACACAGTGTGATTTTTATTTCACCCAGTTGTATATATAGCTTCATAAATAACCTTTAAGACACCAAAGGAGGCCTCACAACTGCAGTATATTCACACTCTGGAAGAAATGAAGGAAGGAGTAACAAAGCAGGCAGTGAAATTGTTCTTTACTTCATAATTATTTGTCTGTATAATAGCAGTATTGTGCATGGGCATAGTAGCTGGGATGAGCATCATCTGGGAGTCATAAGACTTGAATTTTGTTCACTGTATTTGAACAGTGGTTTTGGGCTCTGGTTATCCCACTAGTGAAATCCGTATAATAATATTTACTCACATTTCTTATCTATGGATGAGTTGCACAATAGGAGAAGGTGTTTAATTATTTATTGTCATTATCATTGTCATTATTTTATTATATATTTATTATAAATAGCTTACTTCTCAGATAAATGCCTTGGAATTTTTTTCCAAGCAGTTATCATTTAATTATAAATATCTTTTCTTCCAACAAGTTGTAATTTTCAGAAATATAATATTTGGTAGAATCATGAATGTGTTTAACAGACGCAGAGCTAAAAGTGTTAAAACGCGGCATTATGTCAAATTGTGATTAGAATGAAAGCTAAAAAAAGGAAAAATCCTCATTGAGCTATAACCCTTTGATTTCTGTTTGCTATTTTGTGGGATACACCCCATTTTTCTCAATGCTGAAGCCAGACAAACAGTGCTTTGGCAGATTATTACTAGCCATCATGTCTTGAAATTTTGAGGTCAGAGCATTAACACGTTTGCATTATAAAAAGAAAGAAAACTTGTTGGGAATCCCAATATATATCTCATCTGGTTTAAAACTTTAATCCTGGATTCTGAGTGCTGTGTGGTTTTAAGAGTATTAGCATAGATTTACACAAAATGGCTTGATACTGTATGTATAAGCACTTTCCACTGACAGCAGAGAGTTAAATTAAAAAATCCTAAATCAGAGTTAACGGGGTCTAACTGTTGGAAGACCAGATGGCTGTCTGAAGCAACTGTATTGCTTTCTCTATTGTTCTGGAGATAGCTTTTCAATCAGACATCCTACACATTTATTTTTAATGACAAGGATGTAAAGAGAATCTTTTCAAAGTCTGTTTTAGAAGATTATTTACAAGCAGGAGTTATCTCGGAAAACGGTCACAACAATCAGCCCTTTCTGGTCACTGGCTATTATTCAGTCTTCCTCTTTGTGACCCACCTCTGTCATATGCCTAAAGGAAATGAGGAGCAGATGGGAAGGGCTAGTATAATAGTTGGCTGAAATGCAGGTTTTCTGGCTCATGACAAATTCTGATATTCATGAGGAAGCCAACATTTTCTAAATTCCCTGTGAAGTGGAAATTTGGAAAACAGGAGTGTTTCAGAAATGAATTAAGCTTTCTGGGACTAGTTACTGAATGAAATTCACATTTTTGACAGTCAAGAAACTTGAGAGCTAGTCCCAAAATCTGGAAGCATTGGGCTCCTTGGCCTGGGACGGGTTTCATAGATTTCATAGATTTCATAGACACTAGGGGCTGGAAAGGACCTCACGAGATCATCAATTCCAACCCCTCTGTCATAGGCAGGATGCCTGCTGAGGTCAAATGATCCCAGAAAGATATGCATCCAAACACCTTTTGAATGAGTCCAGAGTAGGTGCTTGCTTTCAGGAGTCAGGAAACCTGAAAGCCAGACTCCAGATCCTCCAAGGACAGAGCACTTTGCACAGGGTTCTCAGGTCTTCCAGGTTCTCTCCTGTGAACAGGTACAGTCTTATAGCTGTGTATTGCCACTAGGTGGCAAGATACATAAAAGCTGGGCAATTTTCATATATTAATAATCCCACTGAATGCAGTGGGACTGTCTATGTGCCTAAGCATTTGGATGATAAAGCCCTTGGTTTGCAATCTCTTCAGGGATGTCTATATAGTACACAGCAGCCCTTACCCCACAATCCACTTGTGCATTACAGCTCCAGAACAAGAAGCAATATAGCTGCTTATTGTGATTCTGCACCTGGGCTAAATAACTTCCCTGAGAAATTTAGAGTACATCTGCATGGCACTTCCCTGAGCCATCCAAACATGATGTCTATACTGAACACAGATATATTTGTAAACATCATATCTCAGTTTAAAAAAAACAAAACAAAACAATAATGCATGCCTAAGCAATCACTGTATTTGTATTACTGGCAAAGGCACTGACATGTGGAGTACTGTGTCCAGTTTGGACACTATTTGCTATAGAAAGGACATGGACAAGTTGGAGAGAGTTCAGAAGAGGTCAGTGAAAATGGGTAGGGGGCTGGGACACATAACCTATGAGGAGAGGCTGAGGGAACTGGGTTTATTTGGTTTGCAGAAGAGATGACTGAGGGGAGATTTGATAGCAGCCTTTAACTATCTGAAGGGTGGTTCCAAAGAGGATGGTGCTAGACTGTTGTCAGTGGTGACAAATGACAGAACAAGGAGCAAAGGTCTCAAGTTGCACAAGGGAGGTTTAGGTTGGATATCAGGAAGAACTTTCTCACTAGGAGGGTGGTGAAGCATGGGAACAGGTTACCTAGGAAGGTGGTGCAATTTTTATGCTTGGAGGTTTTTAAGGCTCAGTGCAACAAAGCCCTGGCTGGAATGATTTCGTTGGAAATGGTCCTGCTTTAAGCAGGAGGTTGGACTAGATAACCTCCTGAGGTCACTTTCAAACCTAATTTACTATGATTCTGTGTTATACCCAAATACTAGAAAAATCTCATTTTACTTACTGAGTAAAGGTTGCAGAAGCAGGCCCATAGTCTTATCTGTATGGTGTACTCAGAAGAAAAGTGTCTTGCCAATCCAAGTGACCAGGAAAGATTTATTATAAGGAAAAACCTGTAAGATTAGGTGTAGATTCACACAATCATAATGCTAAAACATTTCTTCATTTTCAGCCTCTTCTCTGTTTAGTTTTTGAAGTGAGCCAGAATCGATCAAATATGTGCGATCACACAATAAAAATACATGCTGGAGATTTCACCAGTTTTTCTCCTTAGCAAAAAGTTTGAGTGTTAGAAGCCTAATGTAATTTGCAGCCCTGCATTGTGTTAATATTAAAAGGCATCTGCAGAGTTTCCTTAATAACAAACAGATGAGATCACAATATGCAGTACTAAATGTCACAGTATGTAATGTATTAGCCACATGATATTTGTGATTGTTTTCTTAGGAGATTCAATTATTTAATCAGTTACAAAGTCCACTCTTAATGATTACTAAAGTTTTGTGGAACCCTATTGTATTAGAATGTGTTTTCATTAAAAATATGTCTTCAGCATTCAGCTTCACCTTATGTGCTCGTAACGAGATATCAGTCTTGAAGTACTTATCCGTTTTCAGATCCACATATAGATCGTAAGTATTTCATACTATTGTTCTAATGAAAGGTTAGTGATGGAATGTCACATCTGTGAGGAAGCCCATGACCTTCCTTGGCAAACAATTATTAACAAATGGAAAATAGGAAGACTGAAGAATGTCTTCCAAGATTTTCCAAAATAGATTTTCACAAACTGCTGTTCTCCTGTAAGTCTTTGTGTTAAATATATAGACATAAAAAGAGGGTTTGGTACTCAGAAAATCTTAGAAGCACTTCCAAATCAATCCCCAGCATGTCCTCTGGTTTCTTCCTTTGTTTGTTATTATGGTTTTCTCTCTTTTTTTTTTTCATTCTTTGGAGTCTCACAGAAACAAAAGAAGGAGCAGTTGTGTGAAGACCAGCAACACCGGGGCTTTTTACTAACAAAATAAACTGCATGGAAATATGTCTGCCTGTACCTCTTGTTTATGAATACTAATACTAATAATAATCCCTAGCACTACAGCTGATTAGAAAATGGACTTTCCACCCTGAAGGAAACTGATGTTTCACTATTTATTTTCAGGATTAAAAAAAAAAAACAATCACCCAAAACCGCTGAAACTTTTTACCAATCACTGAGTGAGTTTGGAAATATGGTTGTTTAGTGTTAAATTCTTCAGAATTGTGAGAGCTGTAGTCCTTGGTTCTCCATGCCGCCATTCTCCCTTCTGGGCATTGCTTCTGGCCAGCCTCATTTCCTTTGGTGCAACATGGGACAGTGTTCACCAGGGATCCCAGTTTTCTCTGATTTTAAAAAATCCCCAAGTTTTGTTTTAATAAAAGTAACTCCAAATCCACATTTTTCCATGATTAAAATCTAACACCACTATATATATATATGTATGTATGTATGTATTCATGGTGTTAGATTTTAATCATGGGAAAATCTGGATTTGAGGTTACTTTTTTTAAAACCAAAAATTGGGGATTTTTTTTTAAATCAGAGAAAACCAGGATCCCTGGTGTTCACTAACAATAATTTATTCAGTATCACATTTATATGAGGCCCATTATCATTATTATCATTCCTATTTCACAAATGGGAATACTAGGCACAAACCAGTGTAGCACAAAACACTTAAGAGTGTGTTCAATGATTAGTCATGTTTTGTTGGATTTGGGTCCAAAATCCCAGGTCTGGATAAGTTATATAGGCACCTGAGTGGGGATTTTGGTGGAATATATACACCTAAGTTCCAAAGAGTTATTTGGAATGGTCTTGGTCCAATGGCCACAAAATGCATGAGTATATCTAAGTTCATTCAATACATCCAGGTTGAATTATGAAGTTCATAAGGTGCCTGCAATTGGGGTTCTGAACATTTTCAAAAGTTTTCTAGTCTTAATATGCGGATGCCTAGTTTTATAACAGTCCAGACTGGTGTTATGGAGGCTCTTAAATTCTGTGTGGCCACATCTTTTTAGCTCAGTCTGGATAGAGGCAGCTTCCATCCTTCTTGGTGCAGGCACTTTCTGCGTCTAGTTCCTGTTGCCTTGACTTTTATGCATATTACCATAGACAGTCATTAAACAGAAATAATTCTGGAACTAGGGTCTCGCTTCTTTC
This sequence comes from Gavialis gangeticus, assembly GCF_001723915.1. Taxonomy (NCBI): domain Eukaryota; kingdom Metazoa; phylum Chordata; order Crocodylia; family Gavialidae; genus Gavialis; species Gavialis gangeticus. Next base: position 77,496,367 of record NW_017729032.1, read on the forward strand.
AAAAAAGTACTGTTCCCACCAGAGCCAGTCTTAGGGGTGGGCAACTACCCAGAGTGCCATAGTCAAAGGGGTGCAAAACACCCCATCAACCTGCCCCACCCTATCTGATCCCCCCACCAGGCAGGAGGAGTGGTGCCCAGCCCATGCCAGCAGGGGCCAGCTGAGGCCAGCTGCCACCCCTTGCTTCTATGGGGCCCCTTCATGCATGCCTGGCTCATCCCGCCCCCTGCTCCTCCCACCTCCACCCAACCCATTTCCCTGATATCCCAGTGTAGTAAGGCATGTGGAGGGGCAGGTGAAAGCAGGAGGTGGGGGGCAGCTGGGCCAGCCCCACTACTTCCTGATTGACTCCTACCTTTCTGCTCTTCCATCACCTAAATTTCCCCTTCCCAGGCTCCACTCCACTCCATGCAGGAAAGACAGGCGAGATAAGGATCACAGGGGGCATGGTGGGAATGGTAGCCTTCCCACTGTGGATGCTGAGCTCCTGCAAAACCAGCTAAAAAAGCTAGACATTTATAAGTCAGCTGGATGAGATGGACTTCACCCAAGAGTGCTGATGGAGCTGGCTGAGGTTATTGTGGAACCCCTGGCAAAACTCTTTCAGAAATCATGGCACAAAGGGGAGATTCCTGAGGATTGGAAGAGGATCAATGTTGTGTCCATCTTCAAGAAAGGGAAGAGGGAGGACCTGGGCAACTATAAGCCAGCCAGCCTAACTTCCACCCCAGGGAAAATATGGCAAAAACTCATTCAAGAATCTATGCATGATACACTTGTTGAGGGTAAGATTCTGAATGACAGCTAGCATGGCTTCATCATGGGCAGGTCTTGCCTTACCAATCTCATCTCCTTTATGAACAGGTCTCTCACCACCTGGACACAGGGGAGAAGGTTGACATTATAGACCTAGACTTTGAAAAGGCTTTTGAACTAGTATCCCATGATATCCTTGTGGAAAAATTGGAGGATTGTGGGCTTAACTGCTCAACAGTTCAGCGGGTGGAAAACTGGTTGCATGGTAGGACCCAGAGAGTTCTCATGAATGGATCTATGAATGAATGTCATCCTGGTGAGAAGTGGTCAGTCATGTCCCTCAGGGATTTGTGCTTGGACCGGTGCTTTTCAATATGTTTATCAATGGTTTAGATGTGGGGGTGAAAAGCTCACTGGCCAAGTTTGCAGATGACACCAAGTTATGGGGGAGCATGGTCATGCCAGAAGATAGGTTGCAGATACAGGCGCACCTGAACAGGCTGGAGAGTTGGGAGGACCAGAACCAGATGAAGTTCAACACTCAGAAGTGTAAGCGTGCAAAAAATCCCCAACATACTTAGGCTTGGTGGTGACAATTTACTTGCACTACAGCTGAAAGGGTCCTAGAAGTAGTGATTGACCATCGCATGAACATGAGCTGGCAGTACGATGCTGTGGCCAGCAGGGCAAACAACATGCTGGCATGCATTAACCATTGCATCTCATACAAAAAAAAGGAAGTGACACTCTCACTGTACTATGCACTGGTGAGACCATAGCTGGAGTACTGTATACAGCTCTGGGTACTGCACTTCAACAAGGTTGTGGAAAAACTTGAGAGGGCCCAGAGAACACCCACCCATATGTGCATGGACTTGCAAGACAAGCCATACAAGGAAAGGCTGAGGAACTTGGGCCTCTTCAGCCTACAGAAGAGAAAACTGAGAGGGGACTTGCTAGCGGCTTACTGCTACATCAGGGTAGTACATCAAGAACTCGGTGAACAGTGGCTCACCAGGGCACCCCTGCAAAAGATCAGGAGCAATGGATACAACCTCCTAGAAGGCTGCTTCAGGATCAATTACAAGAAAAACTCCTTCACAGTCAGGCTGTCCAGATTGTGGAATAAACTCCCTTCAGTGGTGGTACACTCACCTACCCCGGAAATCTTCAAAAGGAGACTGGATGGTCACCTCACTGGGGTCACTTGACCCCAGTTATCTTTTCCTGCCTAGTGCAGGGGGACTGGACAAAGTCCCTTTCAGCCCTTAACAATCTATGAATCTAGGCACCCAGCCCGGCCCAGCCCAGCTCACCCCATGCCATCTGGAGCATGGAGCTGGTAAGTTCCCCACTCCAAACCACTCTTCTCCCCAATAATTTTGTAGATAACCTAGGCATTTTACCCTGAATTACTCTTTGGAGGTACTTACGTCTCTTCATTAACTGTAGAAGGATCCTAGGCTCCCAACATATCAACTGTTATTACCCTCCTGGAGTAAAGTACCTATTTGAGGCATATATATAGCCCCTCATATATATATACCCCCTATATATTTTAAAGTTATACCATATCAAGTGAGGGTTATCTTTGTATGCACCACATTGTTTGCCCTTTCTTGTGCTGCACTTGTCCATGGATTCATTGCATGCAAGAGCAAAGGCACTCAAAGACATGTAGTGAGCCTCTTTGTCCACCAGATGGTGCTGCAACTTTTTTGTAGTTCACCCCTTTGAATTGCTTTCAGTTTTGAATTGCTTCGGCTTTTTTATTTATCTTTTTTGTTTGGTTTGCCAATTGGGCACTGGGCAGGTGGTAGGTGGAGGGGCAGTGCTGGACCATCCTGCTTTCCTGAGGCACTGGCTAGGGATCAGGCTTAATTTGCTTTAAAACCTAGTGCATGCAAACACTGATGCAACGCTGCAAAATAAACAAGTTTAAATTTTGTAAATGTATTTGATTTAATGAGGATTAAAACCTGTGGTGTGTACAGGTGCCCATAGGCACTAAAAATAGGCATTTTGCTCCAGGAAGGTGATACAGTTAACATATTAGGAAACTAGGATCCTTCTACAGTTGGAGAGATGGAAGTGCCTCCAAAGAGTGATTCAGGGTTAAATGCCTAGATTCTTTACAAACTTGATGGGGAGAAGTAGGTTCCTAGAAAGGTGAATGAGTATATATATATGCTTATGAGAATCGAATGGGTGTAGTCCTAATTTAATTGTCCAATTTTATTCATAAAGTCACTGTTAGAATCAGGATTAAAAACAACTTCATCTGAATTCCAAGCCTTCACTATCTTCCAATACACATTTATGTTTGAGAAAATGTGGGGCAATTGCAAAAGGAGTGGTGATTATAAGAGTCAGGATAGTGACTCAAAAGGAAACAGTGTTCTAACCATTACCACTGGAAAAACTAGTTTATAATTAACTAATGACTCTTTTTTTCTGTTTCAGATTATAAATTAAGAGGTCTAGAGACTGTCTTTACAAGCTAAAGATAGAGAACATTGGAAAAAGAAGAAATGGAAGTAGAATTTAAAATGCTTTTTTCCCATACTAACATGAATCATGGATCTGAAATTGTGTTCATTTCAGCTGGTTTTCCATCATCAGAATCACAGCTACCATTTTCAATATTCAAAAGCTTTGAAAAGGAATAGAAAATAACATCTTTCAGGCACACTTTTCTTTCAAAACATGAAAATATTTATGATACATTAAAAGTCTTCTGCATTTTACTTGAGAGTTATGACAGTTAGACATTATGAGTTCCAGGGCTTGAATACAAGTTCCATAAACAGAAATGCATTGCTCTCTTAGGTGACAGATCCTGTCAAGGAGAAAGCCATTTACCACATACTTGTTATGCTTCAACCTTGTACTACAGAACATGGTTTAAAAACCCTTTGTTTGCTGCCTTCCAAGGGTGGTATTACAGGTTACTTTAAACCTGTGTAAAGGCACTTAAAATGTGAGCATTCACTTATTAAAGGGTGTTAATCCATACTAGGTACCCCCTAAATATTTTAACGTTATACCAGATCAAGTGAGGGCTACCTTTGATCCATGTTACCCAAGTCATTACAGGGTATTTTCAGTCTGCTCTGGTGAGATAAAATGCTGTATTTTTGTTTCTCCATCATCCCAAGATGTACTATACTAAACCCTTCCCACTGGTTTGCTCTATGGGCAAATTTAAACTATCCTGAAATCTGCCTAGAGGGGTTGTGCTGGCCCCAAGCCAACATCTCTTCCTTCCCCTAGGGGGTGAGAGCCCAGCACACCCTGACCACTCTGAGCACCCAGGTGCAGCACACCAGTTTGCTGCTTGCTCTAGCACTCTGATGCACTCTGCTGGCTGGCCGTTGGTGCAAGAGCAGCCGTTAAAAAGCCAATTAGCTGCTCATGAACATGAGCACTGGCTTTCACAGATAGGCAGCTGTCTCCCACCCCTCCCACCACTTCCAGCCACTGCATCATGATTCAGTTTCCCTCCGCCACAGCATTAATTTGAACTGAACTGCTATTCAGTTGAAATGGCTCAGTCAGAACCCCACTTATCCAACCCAAGCATCAGATCTGCCTTGGTGTGGCATGCATGCAGTGAGCCTGCTGGGTCTCAGCTTTCCCCAGTGGTGGGGTTAATCCAATTCCTACCCCAGGGCATGTCTACATGTGGTCCTACCACATCTTTGTTACTGCACCATCATTTAGTACTTCCTTTTGAAAGTAAATGACAGTGCAGTAACAGTCTGTACTGCACCTTGCACACTGTGCACAGTTATTCTGAGCTGCTACATTGCCATAGCGGCACGCTATAATGAGGGAGCACATTGCTACAGCAACACAGCTGCAGCATCAGGGTTTGTGACTGCTGACACTGCACACCATATGGCAACGTAGCATCACATGTAGACGTGCCCCCTGTCTAGCATACAGCAAGCCCACTGGGTCTCAGCTGTTCCCTGGTGTGAGTACCAGACCAGCTCCGTCCACCTGACCCAATTTCAATGCAGTGAAACACATTGGGGTTTTTTTTTATTATTATTGTTGTTATTTTCACTCTTTTCTCTTTACTTCTCTTTATTTCTCCCCCTTGTCTATTCATGTAAAACATTATTTTTTTTTAGACTTTTCCCCTCCCAAAAGTGGCTTCACCTGGCTCCTGGGGGCTGCAGAGTGAGGGAAGCCACATGGTGGTTCCTCTGCCTCCAAGCCACCCTCTTCATTCCTCTGCACCACAGGGGCGGGATCCAGTCCTGGTTCTTAGCTACACTCCTGCTCACAAGGCCCACTGGTGCAGGTCTGAGCCAATTGTGCAGGTCTGAGATGGCTGTGACTGCTATGAAACTGTTCTAGCTTTACGACAGCATAACGTTCAGCAGATTTAAAATGTTAAAAGATAACGGTAAAAGGGTAAAGGTAAAATGTTTAATGGTTACCTGTAACAGTGCCCTAAGAGCATATGTTGTGTACTTCTATTCATTTTAAGAGAGTAACAATGGCAGATGGGAAAAAAATTCCATGTGGAGGATCACTTGCAAGTTGAAGTACATCTTAAGCTTAATAAGCAATTACTGTTACAGTGCTTTGAATTTTTGTAGTCTATGTTCTGTTAAAACCATTCCCTTTACCACTCTTTTCCTGAACAATAAACAAAATGCTTGACCCCAAGAAACTCGCTGAAATTATGCGCTACAGATGCTTATTATTTTTGTTATCTTTAATTGTCTCTGTTTATTCATTGAAACATAGCTTTGTATTACGTTATGTTATTCTGTATATTAATGAGAAACTCTTAGGTTCTTGCTACGTGTTGCTGTATCTTTGTAATGAAAATCATGATGTGCTTGTGAGCTCTAGACTCCTGATGCCATTGGAATATGTGAGAGAGGAGATATTTGCTGCTGTCTACAGACTGTGCATGCATTTCAGTAGCATTCCTTCCTGTTAAAAAAGAGAAAATTATTGCAGTGACACACCTCCCTGCATATAATTCAGTTGAGATTATAAGATTTGATGTATGGCTGTGTGCTTAATGTATCTGCCTTTATCGGCACTGCAGCCAGAAGCATCTGGAACAATAACTTTGTCACATTAGATCGTTTCAGAAACAAAGTTTCCTCCGGTTTAGCTGTCTTAAATTTCAGGTTACAAATAAAACTTTTCTTTTAAACTATATTTTTTGCTGTCAGCATGAGCCAGACAAAGTTCCAACAGAATCTGTAAGATTTCTTGTTGAATTATATACTGTCTCTTTCTTATAATATGATTTCCCTGTGATGAAGACAGGCTAAATATTTTTCCATTTTACTGTATACATTTTTCACTGTACCAACAAAGCTAATGCTGAACTGAATTACATAGCAGCATTTAACACCCATTTAAACATATCTATCAGAGATAGAAGGGGTCTATTAAGCCCCTAGTCTATGAAAAATTCTTCCTGCAGAGTATATGCAGTATGTTTGCTAAATAAGGTGTTCTTACTTTTTATTTTCTAAATAATAATAAAATACTTACATTTTTCTAAAAGTATTTTTTCACATAAGAAATTGATGTTTCTGTCTCTGAGAAGTTATGCAAATATGAAAGAAAGTGGCCTGATGTCTGTGTGCATGAATTAAAGATTTTTAGTCATTTAAATAATGAGATTTTTCTTTAATGCAAAGGTACTAAAATTTTCATAATGTACATTACAATTTAATGGAGAGATTGTCTTATGGCCAACTCCCTCCCTTTCATAATTGCCAGGACCACCTTCCCTTCTATTTCCTAACACACAACATTCCTATGGCAACTACAGGAAGGGCTTCTGTGTAAAAATAACATTAGGAAAGAATTGCATTTATTTTTAGCTTCTTTTACTTCTATTAAGTAAGAAAAATCAATTCCCAGTGAGTCACAATTTGTGTGTCTGCATCTGTGAAGGATTTTTTTTTGTGGGGGGGATTAAATTTGTATTAAAGTCCCCTCCAACCTAATGATTCTATTATTTCATATTTGTGCAGCAAATACTGATATCATGAACATGCTGATTAAAAATCAGTCAATATTGGAGTTCATAAGTACCTAATTCATTAGATGAATTTTAAACTAACTTCCTTAGCTATATCAAAATATAGTTGTTAATGTGAGTGGGGACAGGAGCAGCTTCTTAATCCATAATTTTTAGCCATGGTGTGGGTGATATAAGATATTAGATTGCTAGGTTTGCAAATGACACAAATTTGGTGGGGAGTAAATGCCAAAGAGACAGTTTTTTGTTCGATGGTCATTTGAATCACCTGGGTAAATGGCTATAATTCAACAGAATGTGATTTCATACAGCCAGATGCAATGTAATACACTGTGGAAACTATATGGCAGGTGATGCGTATAGGATTGGAGATACTGGGCATTTCTACACAAGAAGCTGACTGCTCAGTAGGTGAAAAATACTGTGTAGTAATGCATCACAGCACGACAGTGCTAATACACTACTGTGTAGTATTATTAAGATACTGTGCAGTAGTGTCACTTAAAAGACATTCACCAGCATTACTGCACATTTATTTAGTACTTGCTAATACAAGTATTAAATAAATGCACAGTAATGATGGCACAGTAGCATCTCATGCAGACACACACACTGTCTAGGAAAAGAGTGCTGTAGGAAAAGACCTAAATGAATAGATGTTATATTTCAAATATCACTTTTCATGTTTTATAGAGGGTTTGGCTACCTGTCCACTTAAGGCATAATATATTGAACACATTTAAAAATAGAGTGTGGTAGCAAAATTCAGGGCAGGAGTCAGAGATCTCAGGAAAATGTTGGACAAATGTCATGCCATGTGGATACTTCCTTCAAAGCATCCTATCTTTCGGAAATTTATTTCTGAGGTCCCAGCTTTACATGCTGGAGGTAAAAGACAATAAGAAAGGACAGCGTGGAGAAAAGTGTTCCATTTTATCCCTGTCTAAACCTTGCAAAGGAAGTCAGCAATAGATACATAGTCTGCAGGTATATTATTTAGTATTATTCCCCAATCTTTGTATAAACTGCCTCTTTTGGCAAAATCGCTTGGTACTTGGTAGAGCTACCTCAAAGACCACTGAAGAAAACTGTCTGTCCAGACCTAGAGAGAAAGATGGAGCTGGATCCTTTTGGGTCATTTTGTGAGTCTGAATGAACCTATGGTTAAAAAAATCAGAAATCCTAGCTTATTTTACAGGCAGATGGCAAACTAGCTTCCCATGCATGAGTTATTCTGCGGTAAGGTAAAATTAAGTCTTATTATTATTATTACAAGATTGCTCAGTTTCTATAAAAGAGGGAACAATTTTTTGAGCCACCAAAAAAAGAGAGCAACAGTAAAAAGGAAAGTGTTCCATTTCTCCTTTTTGAAACAAAAACTTATTTTTTCCTATTGTATTATCAACATCTACCTTTCTATCTCTCTAAATTACAGGCTGAAATATCTTGGCAGTAAGAGTCTGAGTCTGTGGGTGACTGCTTGGAGCTTAGGAGGATGGATGCTTTATTACAGAATTTAAAACTCTGACTGTAGGGATTTATAAAGCAAGTGCTAACTTCATATTAACCAGAATGGTGTGCATGTGAAAATTCAATACAGTCCACAAATACTTTTTGCCCATTTTGATGATCCAGTCTGTTATGGCTTTACTACATTACATATATTTGTCCAGGACCCAAATAAAAATAAATTGAACAGGTTTAAAGTTAGCTTGATCATTTGATGTGTATAATAAGATAATGCATTGATTACTAAGAAAGTCACATTTCTTAAAGCTTTTCCTCCAAGGAATTTCCTTGAAATAATATCTATATACAGTTTTGTAGAGGTGAGCATTGCTAGCTTGTCTGACTTGCAAATTCAGCAAGTTCCCTAGAGGAAAAAGAGAAGCAACACGCATACATGTAAATTGTTTCCCTAAATCACTTTGAGTGTTTTAAAATTCTGACAAAGAACAATTTAAAAATAGAAGAATCTATGTGACTATTATTATTATTTCACTTCAAGAAAAAAGTTACTAACTTTACCATGCATGGGCAGTGAAACTGGATTTCCATTTTCTTCTAAAATGAAAATGACATACATAGTAATTCAGTAAGAATGGTGAGTGCATTTAGACACATCTTTATACCCTTCCTTTGAACCTGCTCTGGCATATGGATGGTGTCTATGTGACCTCTAGATATCCATCTCATATGAACCCATCCTCAACAGATTATAGACAATCATATTTGAAAATCCAATAGAAAGAGCTGGGCTCAGATACTAGGCTTGCAGAACAAAGGTAATAAAGCAATCTTATATTATTTAAACATATTATCCATGATATGAGATGGTGACCAATACATGTAAACCCAAAAGATTAGGAGAGCCAATAAAGATATTTTGGTTTTATGGACATCTTGTTTATATGTAAATTACCCTAGTGGAAATTGTTTGATGCTCAGCAGTTCTGAAAAGCAGGTGCATGTCTCAATAGGGATAAAACTTTCAGCTTTTGATTTTCAAAAGTCTTGGCCCAAAATGAATGTGCCATATTTATCTGATATCAGAGGGTAAATGTAGAAAGATCTACACAGTGTGGATGAAAGACTTAAATACTTATTAATTAAATACTTATTTAAATATATTATTTAAATATAGTTCAAACACTAGGTTAATTGCTTCCTTTTCTTCTTTTATGTATTGTAGCACTGACCCTACAATACACATTGATGTTAAAATACCATTGACTTCATTGAACATTGGTATGAATGGACTAAGAAAGCATGGCTTTAGAAGCTGTTTCCAACCATTTGAAAGGTTTCCTTCTGTCCCTTACGTTTTCTTCCTGGTGTTCTGAGATGAGAAGGGTGTTAGATGCTCATTTCTCTAAGAATCAAATAAGATTTTGTGATATCTACTTAGGAAAATCTTGGCCATAAATATTGCATCATTTCATCCCCTCCCCTCCACCCAACAGTTGTTGCAGATAACAAAAAATTGCACCTGGTTGTGCCACCAGTATACTACTCTTTTGTTATTTTGAGAAAGGAGAAGGGGAAAATAGATATGGACAGTCTGCTCACCAAATAAAAGGTAATCAGCTGCAAACTCAGACTCAGCTTTGCCTTGGTTTCATGTTATATATTGCCACAGTGACTCATTCTTATCTCTCTTAAGGCCCAGTCCTGTATATTGTTGTACTCTACACTTCAATAGGAGCTGACTGAGGGCATTCAACAGCTCACAGGTTCCTACAGGGCACCTCAGAATTTGTTGCTTTTTTCTCAGCTAGCCTGAGATTCTCACCGTCAATCAGAGTGAATAAAATGTGAATTTTGAAGAGGGATACCAAAATCCATAGGCCAGAGAGGAAAATACATTGAAAACACTGAAGCCTCCAAAGGGGATAGCTCTGTAATATCTGCAGCTAAGTCTTGTGGCTACCTGCCATAATCCTTGATGAATAATACAGGTTCATGTAACTTATGATCACCGTGGCACCATGGCTTAACGTACCATTTTAAATGCTGTTTACATCCAACACAAATCACCTCTGTACCACTGTGCATTCAACTTCATAAAATAAGCCACAGGCACAGCATGAGGTTAAATATATCTAAATATTAGAAAATTATACACGTAATTAAGCACAGATCTGACTTCGATTACCCTTATTTTTTAAGACATAAAACACTGAAGATAAATATAAAAATGAGAAACAGGAAAACTGAAAAAATTCAGGAGGGGATTTGGCATTTTAAAATGTTGTCCTTCAGCACCAGCTGTATGGGAGATTTTTGGTTAGGTTATATTGTTTAGTCTTTTCATGATACTGTCTAGTTCCATAGGCTCAAGCTTGTAAGATAGACTTACTTCAAAAAGATCAAATACAGCCTTAATTCAATTATTTTACTTGATCTCTATGGCCTTCCAATCTCTACCTTGGCTATAGGTCTAACCACTTTGCCAATCGATGTTGAGAGCACTCATATGCCAAAGGAGGAAGGACAGCCAGCCTCCTTGGCTTGTATTACAGCATTCAACAGCTGACTCCTCCTTAAATGGGTTCTTAATTAAAGAGCCTTGTGAATTAAAAAAAAAGACGGGGGGAGGGGCAGTAAGAACATTTAACACTGTGAGAGAAGCTAGATTTGAACCAAAAGCATTTAAAAAGTGTCATTTTGTTGTCACTCATTTTTCTCAAGATCCTCCTCTCTCAAACATGCTGCATTATTATCAGTGTTTTCTTGGTGTAGTAAGTGGTCTCCTAGTCATAAGCTTTGTAAGGACCTGTGGAGGGATAGAGAGAGATTTACCCTTTCCTACTTCTAGAATTACTGGGATTTTTGTTATTCCTCTCTGTACTATTACTATTGTCTGCTTTTTTTTACCTCTCTGCCCTTTCTCCTTTTCTAAACCTATTTATTCTAAGGACAAGATTTATATATTTCTATTTTGCTTTTTTTTAACCTTTGAAAATTATGAAACTAAAATTGTGCTTTAAAACAGAAAGACAAACCCAATGCACTCCTCTACAGCTTAATACCACCTTACTAACACTAAGTAGTTTATGCCACAAATTATCCTATTGATTTTAATGGGACAATATACTGACTAAGGTGTTAATCAGAATGAATTAGGGTATTGAAATCTACTCCTTTGATGCCTTACTGCCCTGCTGCTGCTATTCAGCCAGATCATAATTATCTTATTCAAACTGAATAATAGCTTCTACCCTGAATAATTGCATTAAGGACAATGAGACCATGTGTAAAGTTAGGCACTACTCAACTCAGTGGGCACGTCTACACAAGATGTTTACTGTGGAGTAGTCTATGTGTGCAGCCCTATTATGCTGCAGGAAACTAATTAACTCCACTGCAGGGTAGTACTTGTAAATACAAGTACTATCCTGCTACAGAGTTTTTTATTCTGCAGCACCACAAGTGTAGATGCTGACACAGGTGGCTGGCTGACTGCCAGCTAGCCCTGCACTGGAATACCCTTGTGTCCCAACCAGCCCCTCTGCAGCATGGTAAGCTGGGCTGGAACAGCCCCAGGCTGGCTAGCTGGGGCTGCTCCAACCCAGCACAGTGTGCTGCAGTCCTGGGTACACATGTAAATGTGGCACTTGGGAGCAATAAACTCCAGCAAAATATGTGCCAGAGTTTATTGCTGCATGCTAATAGCATGGGTGGACGTGCCCAGTGTGTAAGTAATGGTACCTCAATCTGACCCTTATGAATTGTGGTGTTTTTTCAGGTCCAAGGTCCATATAGTATTCTTTTTCTGTTGGTGGTCAGTATTAGATGCTTCAGAAGAATGCACAAGAACCCCAAAGTCCTAAGTGAGGGAATAATTCATTCTTATGTTAAATTTCTTCCCAAATACAGGATTTAGTGGTTGAATTACACTAGAAGTACGGGGCATATAATCCACCCCTATCATTTAGAAAGATAATGTTGCTGCTGTGGTTGATAGGTTCCAGAAGTTGGCTTTGCAGCAGTCTATTTTACAGAAAATACACAATGTAGTAGGTTTCTTGCTAGGTTGCATTCAACTCATATGGTATGAAGTCCTAACTAAAAGACGAAGATGCTGCTCTCCCCATAAACTTTGCTGACACAACAGAAAGCTGTTGGGATTTTCTGTAAATATAAAACTCAGACAATTAACTCATGTACAACACACGTCATCATATTCATCTGCCATTTTCATGGTGACTTGTCCTTTCTACATTTTATTATTCATTTATGATAGCTATTATATGCCTTTCAGAGTCTATCTAGCTCTCCTGAGGAATATTTATGGCTATTATAGGGCTCTTATGAGAAGACCCAACGATAGTTATTGCAGAAACCCTGTGAAATGCTACATTAATGCAGAGATATGCTGGCAGTAAAATACCTGAACTTGTTTCAAAGTATCCCTTGATGAAGATTAAAAAGCAGGCTCCTTCTTGTGACATTCTATATTTCCTCTAACCCCCTCACTTCAGAGAGCCAAATAATTCTGACTGAGAGTTGAGAGTACTTGATTACAGTTGGTGCCTGAAAGCAAGAGTCTAAGGAAAGGTTAGCAACAGAAAATCATTAGGCATTTGGAAAAATATTTTTAAAGTATTTTTTTCATAGACAAAAAGGAAACAGAGCCTACAGAAGTGAGCGAACACAGGTAAAACTAGAAAAAGTTAAAACTGCTGTAGCAAACTTATGTTTTGAAAAGGCTAGACCTCAGCCACTTACCAGTCCATAGTTTAAGGGGAAAATGGTATGTGATGGGTACAAAACTCCATTTTCTGGCACAATACCCTCTTTTATAAACTCTTTCACACTCTGATGAGAGGACTTTGCAGTCTCTTTCACTCTCAGATGCAGATCTGATACATTAATAAAACAAGATAAAACGAACTGTGTGGAATCATTCTTTGCCAGTCTATCCATCCCAATAAATCCCCCTGTATTTTCTGACGATGCATTTTGATTTTGGCCTGTGTATGCAGACAGCAATTAACCACTATGTAATTTAGGGCTGGCTAGCAGTTCACCAAACATATGGATAGAAAAAAGTTTTGAGGGAATCACCAATTCAGCAAATAATTGTATTAAATCTGTTGAACCTGAAGTATGTATGCATATAAGCCAAAGTTGAACACATTAAAACTAAAATTCCATAGTACTCAATTATAACAAACTAGACTTCACCATACCTGTAACTCATGCCACTTAAAACGCAATACAGATTTCTTCATGTGTCAGATTTGTTGTTATATTCATGTATGAAATCCAACATGCAAAAACACACTTTATAGCCCATATGACACATGCACACAGACACACATATGAATGTGTGTATGTGTGTATAGGTTTGGTCTTCAGCTGGTTTATATTGTACTCAGTGCCTAATGCATTTCGAGTGATGGTTTGGGCATGGCCATGCAATTTATATTGTTAAAGCTGTGTTTTTCTAGCCTACTCTGAGATTTATGTTTGTCTACAGTGCTGGCCATTTAAGAAAATATAAAACTCCATCATGCCTTATTACTCATGGATTCATTTAAAAATTGTAGTGCATGGAATGTACAATGATGTCAATGTGAGGTCTTGACAGGACATCCATTTCCCTTTCCTGAGCCTTCAATTGCGTACCCTTTTCAGTACTTCCTGTTCTTCTTCCCAGTCTTGGTTCATCATAATACTTCCCTTTTTCAAATCTCAAAATACAAATCTCTTTTTGCTTTGCAGCCACATAAATAGAGCTGATATAAACAGTGCAAGTCTTCCAAGTTATTCTCTCTTTCTGTGCTTTGGGGAAGGGATGGGGTTCCCCCCCATGTTTTGTATAGTGTTGGGGTTTAATAACCATTATAGGGAATACATCATAAATGGTTGAGTAAGTAAATACATTGTCTTAAATGAAACTAAGCCAATTTACACCAGCTACTGACCTGGCCCCAGTATTTATTGTGGGATTAAGTGTAAATAAATCATATTGCACCGTTGGAGTGTGTGGTAATTGGGTGATTTTGCTTTCTGAATTCCTGTCTTTTGCTCTTCTGGTCTACTTTAATTAAAAAACAGCATGGAGCTTTTCAAACCTGTCCTTGATATTCATTGAGAAAGAGGGAGAGCAAATGCCAAAGCTTAACCTACAATTCATTACAAATACAGAGATACCTTATAGGAGGCAGAGGAAAATATATTCATTCACATTTAAATTAAGTGTTTCAAATAATGATTTAATTGAGAATTAATAAGCCAGTTATTGCAGGTTAATTAAATGCCACTTGATGATTAAAAACATATTATTTATTCAGATTAACAACTATTAGGAGGTACTGTAGCCCCATACCCTGCTGTGTCTTATTGCTTTAAAGAAATCTGTTAAGATAATTCTCATTTTCAAAATCCTCTTTTTTTACTTATTGCTGTTTATAATGACACCTTGGAAATTTGAAGCAAAAATAATTTTGCATAGTAGTTTCCTTTATTGTACATGATTCGGTTTATTTCTGTCAGATTTTTCCCAAATGTGATGCTACAATATTTAAACATGAAAGGAAAACCCAGAACACTGGTATTGAATCAAATTTGTTTTTAAATATAGATGAGATAAATCAAATACCAGGCCTATCTATTTCTAAATAACCTAGTTATTTAATTACAGGGTACCAAATGCAGCCCTGGAGTAAGTGGACACATTATTTTTACAATCATAGAAAACTGGACTTGGAAGGCACCTCAGGAGGTCATTTAGTTCAAATCTATACTCAAAGCAAGACCAGCCCCAACTAGATCATCCCATCCAGGTCTTAAATGCCTCCAAGGATGGAGATTCCACAACCTCTCCGGGTAGCCTGTTCCAGTGCTTTACTACCTTCCTAGGGAGAAAGTTTTTCCTAATATCTAACCTAAACTTCCCTTGTTGCTGCTTAAGACCATTGCTCCTTGTTCTGTCATCTGCCACCATTGAGAACAGTTTAGCTCCATCCTCTTTGTAACCCCCTTCCAGTAGTTGAAAGCAGCTATTAAATCCCCTCTCACTCTTTTCTTCTCTAGAATAACTGAGCCCAGTTCCCTCAGCCTCTCCTCTAAAGTCATGTTCTACAGACCCCTCACCATTTTCATTCCCCTCCCAGGGAGTCTCTTCATTTTGTCTACATCCTTCCTGTAGTACTGAGTCCAAAACTGGACAGTGCTCCAGATGTGACCTCAGCAGTGCTGAATAAAGGGAATGAATTACTTCCCTCAATCTGCCGACAACACAACTACCGGTGCAGCCCAGTATGCCATAAGCCTTCTTGGCAACAAGGTCACACTGCTGGTTCATGTTCAGCCTATCGTTCACTGTAACCCCTCCCCCCGGGTCCTTTTCTGCAGAGCTTGGTGAAGTTTAGTTCATTTACATCACAAATTTGTGATTTTCATGGATGGCTTATAGTTGTTAATTATATACCACTCGTTTCTTCTTTTTTTAATCAAATATATTTTTGTAAGAGGAAGACAATATTTTAAATGGGGTGCTGGTGCTTCCATTATGCCACTTTGAAGGGTCCTAGTAGTTCCTGTGCGAAAAAGACTACCATGTTAATACAAACTTTCCCCCTGCTTCACTGTTCAATGAAGAAACACTTTTCTTCCATCAAACCAGATTAACTGAGCTCTATGCAGAAGTTGTATAGATAGTGGAGAAGGCAAACTTCATCCTTGCAACTTGAACAGGAGGCCATAGCACAAATATCCTTTAGCTGCTATTCCAGCTGCAGTTCCTATGAACCATTTTTGCTATACAATGGAGGCACCAAAGCCCATGAATGCCAGTTCCTTGGTCCTAACATTCAGGAGTTGATTCCTTAAGTGTTAATGCATGACCTCCTTACCACCAATTTTTTTGTACTAAAGGCCTCTTTTCCCTTCTCCATAGCATCTGTTGGTATCTCACCTACAAAGATAGCTGTAGGTGTTTTGTTGTTGTTTAGCTTGTTATGTATTCCAACATTCACATACATTTTTACCTTCTTTATCAAAGTACTTCCTGGAGCACAACTCAGTTGTAGGAATTTGTTCAATGTGTGTAGAAATTGGAAGACTAACTATGTACTTCTGACAGGGAAAGAATCTTATTAATCTTATAGGTTTTTTAGCCTATGTCAAATATTGAGCTGTAGCACTCTGTGAGTTACTCTAAAACTCATTGTAGCCAGGTGCTTGTTAAAGCTGCCTGTTTGCCATGCAGTGCTACAGGATTTGCTTTAACCAGTACTGGTTTGAAACATGCTTGCATACTTTTATTCAAATGACACCGTAGGAAAAAGAGATCGCAGTGAGAGTTGACTTTTATTGGATTTGTGAATCATACGGTTTGCTATGTAGAGCATTACAAAGAAAAATGGGTAGGTGTCTAAAAGGGTCTGCTAAAAATAATGCTATAACATTAAAGTGAATTATACAGAAAGGGTATAAATGTACTACAACCTTGATTTTCTTCTGCTGTCTGCTACATGCGAAAAAATGCATACAAATTAAGAAAGGGAGTGCAATTTTAGCAAGATGATTTAGGAATATGTTGCTGCCAATTTACACTATTGCAAATGACTTCTCACAGGGTGCTCCTACATGAGACACCAACTGTGAAGTAACTGTTCAATCATTTAGTACTTGCATAACCAAGTACTAAAGGACTGCACTGTAACCAGTATTACTTTGCAGTAGAGTCCCCACACTGTTGCTTGGTTATACTTACTGAGCAGTAGCTCATTACTACTGAGCAGTAGCTCATTAATACTGTGCAGTAGCATCATGTCATGGTTCATACCTGGTGACACTACTGCTCAGTACTGAGCTACTGTGCAGCAGTAATGAGCTAGTGTGCAGTAAGTTTCTCATCTTGACCCACTCACAAGGCATGTCTACATGTGCATTTACACCAGCTTAAATTTACTGTGCAGTAAGTTACTGCACAGTAAGTAGTAATAGGTCAGCATCTACACATGCAGGCATTAAAGCTCATTAACACTGTGTGTGGATTGACATGGAACTCAAGTTAGTCCCAAGTCAGTCCACAACCACATTGTTACTGTACAGTAAGGTATCTACATGTCTATTACTGTGCAGTAACTAATTGGGCATAAATTTGATACCTGCATGATGTAGCCATCAAATTTACACTCCAGCCAGCATAAGTCACCATGTTTACTGCACAGTATGGGCATGTACATGTAGACATGTGCCCATACTGCACAGTAATTTTGGTTACTACACAGTAAATGCACACACATAGATATGCCCACAGTACATGACACTGGAGAATTAAATCATGGGCTCATGCCCAGCTTTCCCCTCTAGGGCTGGCCATCTCCAGTCAATACATTTTTAAAGGAGTTGAAACTCATTTACTACCGGTGCTAACGTATTTATAAACAGCACTTAACCAAATTAGTTAGCTAACATAAGCCAAGGTAACAAGTGTTTTCCTTTTCTAGACTAGCCTGTAGGGACTCTTAAGTTGGTGCAGTTTACAAAGTGAAAGGGCTTGAAAAAACAATGAATTACAGTATGTTAGGACTTTATTAGAGTCATCTGCAAAATTGGTCCTCAGAATTCAACAGTAGAAATGTAATAGTTTTATTATCCTAGCATTGAGTTATGCTGTGATACATAACATACATAGCATTAATACAATCTACTGCAGGAAAGGAAGATGGCTTATCCCAAGTGTAATGAATATGTACATGAGTCAGGAGTAAAAGAAATAACAAGTCTGTGAGCTACAGTACTGAGCAGTATAGAAGCAGGGATAATGTCTTCAAGTGTGAAGAGGAAGTGTGGTTGCCACTCACTCTTTTCATGTGTGTGCTGAGTTCATTCTTCTTATCCTCCTTTGTTCGGCACAAGCAGTAAACCATTCCAGTAATTATGTTAGCCTGGCTGAAATACTCTTTGCACTCAAAAGAGAACATAGGGATACCATTGTATCCTACAACAGTTAGGAGTACTACATGTCAGTGACAGTAAAGAATTTAACATAATTTGGAGTTTATGACTGAAAATATTTTAAAGTAACAGTAATTCATCCTTTGATGTACTTTGAGTATCCTTTGAGGTACTTAAGCATCAGATCCTGGGGGGCACATCTACAGGCATTATTAACTCACAGTAAGCTTACTACACACAAAAATACTGTGCAGTAAGCTTTCCCTGGGAGCACAATTACATGTGTGCCTGAGGGGAGCAAATTTGCTCCTGAGAGGAGCAATTCAGAGCAGGGCTATTCCTACCCTGCTCTCCCCCATCCCCCACAGTAGCCAGAGGTCTCCAGCTCTAGTGTACCCTAGATGCCAGCCCCAGGGGGCACTGAAGCTGTTTCCCTGCTCCCTACCCCAATCAGTTGATTGGGGCCTAGGGCTGGGAAACAGCTGTGGGGCAGGGCACACTTTCCCAGTCCCCTGCCCAGCTCAGCTAATTGGGACACAGGACTGGGAAGCAGTCCCTGGGCAGGAGACACTTCACAGTCATATGGTAATGCATGACTGCATAATACATTAGTCTACTGCACAGTAAAGTGGCTTGGGTAGACACACCCTGAGTGTCTGGAAGTAAACGGGTGCAAACTTGTGTAGGTCCTGTAATCAGCTGAAGATTTTACTCAGTTTCTGCTTCAAATTTGGAAGACTTACTGCAAACTGAAGTTCCATTAAGATTTTCAGCAGGTTGGTATACCTCAAAACATCCTCTACAAACCTCAGCCTATCCTAGAAACACCACAGCATAAACTAAAATTACAGAAAAAAAATGGAAAGATCACTGGTAAAATACATCATGTCAGTGCTATTAAGATGTTAGTTTATTAATGGGAAACTGCATTGTTCAAAAGAGAATACAATATAGTATTTTTTATTTGGATGTCACCAGTGGTAAATCCACTCCATTAATGACTGAAGGTAATGCCATCTGAAAGTTATTAAACAGTCTGAGAAAAATAGATTTTCGTCTTAGAGAGGAAGCCACATAAAATTGAAAGAATAATTATTTCCCTGATAATCAATACTATTTCATATTAATAAAAAGTCTTGAATTTTATAAATATTAGGCACATCTACATGTGCCCCTATGTCATCATTGTTACTGTGCCATTATTTAATACTTCTTTTTGGAAACTCATACTGTGCTGTGCTGGTGGCACAGTTATTTTTAGCCGCTATGTCGCTATTGCAATGCACTATACTCAGAGAACATGTTGCTACAGTGATGTAGCTATGACATAATGGTTTGTGCCCACTGATGCCACATTGCCATAGTGGTGCAATGTTGCTACAGTGACATAGTGTTTCATGTAGATACACCCATTATGTAGCAATTTAACATCAACAGGTGTGTCTACACATGCATTTACGCCAGCTTAAAGTTACGGTGCAGTAAGTGAGAATAGGCTGGCATCTACATATGCAGGCAACAGTCCCAGGTCAGAGCAGCCTGCCATGTGCCCCTGTGGCCACCAGGGGAGCTCTAGCCTCCAGCCACATGGCTACCAGCCTTTGGAACTAACTGTAGCCTTAAGTTGAAGCCAGGAGAGGTGGCCAGCCAGCAGCCCTGGGGCTGGACTTGGGCCAGCCCCCTAGTGGCTGGGTAGACCCAGCAGGGAAGCCCCTTGGGTTACTCCTCCTCTATACATGAGGTACTGCACAGTAACTAAGCAAGTGTATATTTGATACCTGCATGATGCAGGTATCAAATTTATGTGGAAGTCAATGTAAGTTGCCATATTTACTATGCAGTATGGGCATGCATGTGTAGGTGTACACCTGTACTGCACAGTAATTCCAGTTACTGCACAGTAAATACACACATGTAGACATGCCAGTGATGTCTTAATTCTTTGTATTTCACATATCTTGGACATGGACAATTGCTTATCTTTTTCACCTGTGTTTTTATTCAGATTTTATTCTTGATTTTTACACTAACATGATGCTGCAATATTTGGGTTTTAAAAACAACAGCAAAATATTTTAATCTAAAACCAAAAAGAAAAAAGACCCACATAGCTTTATTGAATTTTTTTGAAAACAGAAGAAAACTATCAGTGGTTGAAAAAAAGGGGAAAATATCTTTCCAAAAAATTCTGAAATTTTGAAGTTGAAATTTTCTATTTTGTCAGGTTCACAGTGAAATTTTTTTGTTCCCTTTTTGACAATGTATTTTGTGTGTGTGTGTGTGTGTGTGTGTGTGTATGTAGAACAAAGTATATAAATACATCATCCATTTATTACAATCGCTAAAAAAAGGATGGAAAAGAAAAATAAAATCTAGAAATTCAAAACAGATTTTCAGAAAAACACCAAAGCTTTAATTCATACTAAATAAGATGAAAATATTTATTTTGTAATTGTGCAGCAAAATATCACATTTTCTTGCATAATTCACATACAGACATGTGCACACAGACATACACACCTCTCTACCTTTTTCTCAAAAGATGCTGGAACAAAGTGAGCATTACATGTGAGAAATATGGTAATAGCAGTTTCTTCCCATTACTGGGCAAAGGTGAATGTGATGTCTATGATCCTCATAATGCAGAAGAATGAACAGGCTTGGCTCTCTATCTGCTGCTACTATTCAGGTGCTTACTACAAGGAAAGATCTTCTTTCTGCATTCTGCCTTTCTTGGTCCAGGATTTATTGTATGCAAGAAAATATGGATGTCCTTAAAAATGAAATGTTACTTCAACATTTTAAACAATATTTTTCATTGGGAAAATTGAAAAATATCCAGTCACATATATTTCTATTAGTACTAGTACTGGCATAGCAACCATAGTAGAAGTGCTCACATTATGGCCTTGTCAGATTCTAACGAATCTGCGAATTCTGCTAAATACCTGTCATCAACAATCTCAGACAGGACATAAGAAGAAGTAGTACTGGCAAAGCTTTTATTTGATCAGCCATAAGGTTGGGGCATATTCTATGCATACATCTTTAAACAACTTTTAAATAAAATATATTGGGAACTTAGATTCTTCACTAGGTAAGAAAGCAGCAGCAGCAGGTTGGCATTAAATTCCAATTTTATTGATTTTCTACTAAAAGACTTATGATGACTTCTGTCCTCAAATAATCTGCAAGGCAGATTGATAAAGCAGTTGATAGACCTTTCATTTTGTGGGATCTGTAGGAAAGTTGCACTGTCAAAAATATGAAAAAGGGACAGAAATTCAAAAAGCTTCCTTCAGAATGGCATAGTAACACCACAAAAAATCTATTATTGATGACATACTCAGGCCAGAATACTAGGTATGTCACAATTATTGGCAAAAACCCAATTTTCTCATGCAAATTGAATCTATGAGCAGGCTGACTTCATTAACCACAAATTTGTCTTTCCTTTATTGAGTTTTGCCATCTTCCTACCTAAACAATTTAACTTCTCCAATTCAAATGAATCCCAAGCCTGTACTCCCAGTTGCTATTTTGCCACTGTTTATTTATGCCTCAGATCCTTCCTTCCTTCCTCCTGCCTCCACTTCTCTGACTGCACAAGATCTTGCCTATTCCTTCCAAGAGAAAATTGATAACAATTATTATGACTTTTCCTTTCCCCTTCTATAACTCTCTGCTTTTTTCTTGTCTATCATAGAAACAGAAGTTCTAGCCCAGCTACTGGTGCCTACTGGTGCCATCAACTTCCTGCCTATCCCATGTCTTGATTACTTCCAATCTCATTCATCTACATACTTTCCCTCTTACCTCTTTCTCCAAGGAACATAATTCTAGAAGGGAACTCTTGAGTCATTAAGGAACAGACAGAAATTACATTTGCTGCACGATCAACTCCTTGAAATTCCTCTAAAGCTATGCTGAAACAGAAGAGCATGGCTCCAGAGCCCTCTGATCATATGTCAAATTAACCCTCATTGTAGGAGGGTTCAAATTAAGCCACCAACTTCAAGTGGACCAACTTCATTAACTTCTGTCTGCTCAGCTGAAACAGCACCCTGCTTGAGCTGCTGTGTCTGGATGGGAGGGGAGATAAGGCAGGGAAGGGAGGTCCCTGCTGGGGTTTTCTCCGCCCTGCTGGAATAAGAGGGGCTGGTGGATTGGAGCCCCTCCCCTGGTGGGGGGAGAGGGGAGACTCCAGTCTACCTGGCCAACCACACTTTAGCAGGGCTGAGAAAACCCCAGAATGATCTCCCTTGCCTGCCTTCTCCCCCTCCCATCCAAAGGCAGCAACAGAGCTGGGGCTGGGGGGTGGGTTGGGGGAAGCCAGGGAAAGGTGCTAACATCTGTTGTTGGAATGGGAGGATTGGTTTACTCATGGCAATTTCTATCAATTGACATGAGTTAAACTCAGGAGCTGCACTTTTGTCCTGATCTTTAGTATACTCTGTGGGCTTAGGCTGGTAGTTCTCAACCAGGGTGTCACAGCATCCTGGGGTGCCCTGAGATCCTTTCAAGGGTGCTTGGGGGTGCCACACAACGTTAGCGCTGTTAAGTTTACAAACACAATTCACAAGATAAACCTATAGATTTAAAATAGAATTCATAGCTGTAATCTTTCTAAGTTCTTTGCAATAGAAAAAGTCTCTATTATTTTGCTGTAGTCAAAAAAGGGTGAAAACTAGGAGCTGGCATTTTTCAAGGGATGCCTCATGTCTCTCTTTGGGGGGGGGGCTCAAGTCTAAAGAGGTTAAGGAACCATTGGTTTAAACAGGTATTAGTTTTGTCTCACTCTATATATGGGTTTAGCAGGACAAGCATAAATGGCCAATTGTTCATGCTGTTTGTCCTACTGAAACATGACCAATTGGACACAAAAGTGGTGGATCTGGGACAGGAAAAAAGTTGCTGTTTCAAAAAACAGCTTTGTGGATGGAGGTTTTTCCACACAAAATAAACATCAAACTATGAAACTATGAAACTATCTTTGCAGGTCTGAAAGACCCAAAGTATCCCATAATTTGGGAGACTATATGTCCTGCAGAAACCAGGACAGTCCTGGCTTCTCTAGTCCAGTCCTGGCCAGTTGGTTAAGAGTCCCAGTGTGCAGACTGGTGGGAGTGGTGGGGACACAGAGCATCATGGTAGAATCATAGAATCAAAGAGTCAGAAGGGACCTAGACAGATCATCTAGTCTGCCCCCCTGCCATGGGCAGGAAGGAACACTGGGCGTGGCAGAGGTCATAAGCCCCCAACCAGCTGCATGTCCAGTCTCCTCTTGAAGATTTCCAGGGAAGGTGAGAGCACCACCTCTCTGGGAAGCCTATTCCAGGCTCTGGCCACCCTTACAGTGAAGTAGTTCTTCCTAATATCTAACCTAAACCTATCCTCCCTCAGCTTGTGGCCATTGTTCCTGGTGACTCCAAGGGGGGTCCTGGTGAACACTATGTTGGATCGGGTCCCTGCTGCTGGCCCCTGATATTGTGTGCCAGGCAGTTGGGCATGCAGGCACTGTTGCTACTGGGCAGGAGCAAGGTGGTGGACTGGAGCAGGTACCACCCCACTCCAGCTGGGACTGCACTATGGAAGCTGGGACTGTCCTGGTTTGCCCCAGACATATGGTCACTCTACCCATAATCTCCTGCTCTCTCTCCCTCCTTCTTCCAGCAGGAGCCATGGTAGTGTCAGGGAGTCCCCTCCTCACCCATCTCTGAGTGTCCCCTGAAGCCAGCTTAGGTGTGGCTGCTAAAGCAGGGCGGAGTCCCTGACTCTCCCTGGTTATTCCATCGCCCTGACTCAAGGAGATAGCACTCAGTTCCGCTTCTGAGAGAGGGACTTTACTTCTTGTTGAGGAGAACACGTGGAACCCAAAATGCCAAGTAGCAAAGAAGATAACTCCCCTTGAAGAAAGGTATTTATTAGTGCAAAGGGCACTCAGATAGGGGTCCTCTATCCTCAATCCATCCTGCACAGCCTGAGCATCCCAAAGTTATTCAGCCTTTCACTTTCCAGTCTGCCCTACTCCCAAGGCCCCAAAGGTGATACCCTTCTTGTCCACCCTCCTGTGCCTATTGTCAGGAGTATCTCGTTCAGCAATCCCACCTTTATTGATTATCAACAATGCATTTAATTCTGTTGATGATAGAGGTCCATCTTGTCTCTTCAAATAGGCAATACTAGCTTTACAGTCTCTAGCTTAACCCAGTGGTGCCAGCCTTTTGGTCTGGAGGCCAGATGAGTGGAATGGGGCTGGATCAAGCTCCATACATCAGGGTCAGGTTCTGGGGCCTGGTGCTGACTCCCCTGCCAGGATTGGTTCTTGGGCTCCTGGCATCATCCTCTCCCCCCTGCCCCTCTAGCATGCTTAAATTGTGTCCTGGGGACCTGGTGCCACCACCTTCCAACAGGATTAGTTCCTGGGGGCATGGCACTACCCGCTACTACACCTCCACATTGGGATTGAGCTATGGTGCCTGGCTGCATGGCTGGGATTGGGCACCCGATCCAACAAGCAGAGTCTGGGGCTCCCTATGGGTCTGGAAATTTGGTGGTAGACAAGAAGTGCCACTGCTTTCCCACCACCAAATTTCCAGACAGATATGGAGTCTCACTGGCCAGATGACAGAGGCTGCTGGCTGGATCTGGCTCATGGGCTGGGAGTTGAACACCCCTGCTTCGACTCATTCCCCATCCCCCCACCTTAGGGGGAACAGACACATAACAGTGTTGCACCATGAATACAGTTAACACATACACATTACCATAAAACCCATATTTCCCATTGCCACAGCTCCCATGGGAACAGCTAGATTGCCTGCAGGAGTGTGGCAGGAGTGGAGAGCACACCTTCTCCTTCCTTCTCTGTGAGTGGCTGCAGACTGTGCCTGATGTCCCTGATTGATAACCTGGGACCATGACCAGTCCTGGGGCAACAGTCACTGACTCAGTTTCCCTGCAGTGGGGTCAGGGACAGGAAGTTTCTCTGCTGAAGCTGCCTCCAGTTGTAACATCAACTGCACACAGCCTGGCTGCTCTAGGGGAGAGGGAAACTACAGAGCCCACTCCCTGGCTGAAGAGTGTGGCTTTATAGCAACTTTGTTGCCTTCCAGCCAGGGGACTGTGCACATGTACCTGGCCATAAACCCTACTTTTTTGTACTGTTGTAACATTGTAGTACTCCTTAAACAGAAAATAAACACAAAAACACCACTGATTCAACTTGTCTTTTAGGGCACCAACCTCCCTCTGATTTCTCCCTCTCATTTCTAACCTCATTGAACACACTGCATTGTCTGGAGTCCTGTTCCTCCAGTTCCATTTCAGAAACATGCAACTTTCTACAATTAAACCACTCTTGACAAAGTCTCTAATGAGCTCCTTGTTGTCAAAGCTCAGAACTCTACCATGGTTGCTTCAGTATTTTCAGAATGAATCACTTATTTTTAAAGCACTTTTTCACTTTGACATATCCTTCAACTTTATTTGGAAAAAAACCCAGAAGTTTTAACTGCTTGAAATTTAAAAGAATAAAAAAGAAATACTTATATCCTGGAATATTTTTAAAATATATTTTTTTATTCTGTAAACATTCCCAAACCAACTTGTGTTCAAGTACATTTTTTCCCCCAATTTCTTTAAAATTCTGAGGGAATTAAAAAATCTAGTATCTATTGGGGTGGATATCTTTAGTTTCTTATAACCATGAAAGATCTAAATCTTGCAGGTTTTTTCTGAATAACATATAATTTTCCAAACCCCCAACAAGGTCCTCATGATTACTGGAACGTCCTTTCCTCTGGCTTTTACAAATGGGGTCTGACCTCTGTCATATCCACTCAAAAATACTACTACATAAGTCATCCTTGTTTCATTCACAGAACTCTCTCCAATAATAAAGGGACTCAATTTGAACTGCAAGAATTTGGATCTTTATTAGAAGAGTCAGGGTGTTTGGTGCTGCTGCTTGCATTTATATGGTACAGTTGTTCAGAGCTATTGCAAAATTCTCCAAGCACATTGAGCTTCCTGGTATCACTGTCGAATTATCCCAACTACAACTCGTGTTCCAACCTGCAGGAAACTGCAAGTTGTTACATCTTTCCTTGTAATAAACAAAGGGGAGTGGGGAAACCATTTGTTTGACTGTGCATGTGAGACTGGTTAGTTGGTTGGTTGGTTGGGGACAGATGTTGCCAGTATATAATCTACTATGGAGACCTGGCTTTCACCACTGATCCAAAAGGTAGCATCCTAAGTGCTGTAGTCATTCAGGTGTGTTGGTCACTGAAACAATCTCCCACTCCTTGTTTGGCATACTGCCATAGGAGCAGAATTTTGTTCTCTCTTGTGGTCTTCCAATTGATGGATTATCTTCCTAATGGCCACCCATATTCCTTTCTGTATCTGACTCTGACCTCTGGCTGACTGATGGATGGGGCCCAATCAGTCACTGGGGCACTGGTTTCTTCTATTCCTACATACTGATTCCTTGATATTTCTGCTCTTCAACTACCACCGACACTCAATGGTAATCACTTCATAGGACATTGACCCGACAACAGCTTGGATGTTGGCCTTATGCCATTGTTTTGTAGGGTTGCTGAATGGTTGAACCCAGACTGTCTCCCCTATACAAAGAAGCCTCAGATTTCTAGCTACTCTGTCTCTCTGTTTTGCCATTTTTGCTCTATTAGCAGCCTCCATGTGTTGTGCATTTTCCCTCCATCCAGTTGCAGAAGTCTGTTCCTCTTGGGAAGTAGTGTCCTGATTTTTTGGCCCATCAGCTTCTGGCCTGAGCTACTATGAAGCCTCTGAAAGGTGGTATTGTTATGGTCCAAAACCAGATAAGGATTGTAAGTAGTCCTTTTTGATTTTTCTATTGCTTGTGGCTGTCTTGATAGCTGATTCTGCCCCATTACTCTGGGCTTCCCATTGCTCTGTGTGTATATTGGGGAAGGAGCCTTGTGATTGAACTCCCATTTTGTGCTAATTCTTTCAAATTCCCATGCTATATATTGTGGTCCATTGTCCAATTACAAGGTATCGGGTATGCCATACTTGGCCAAGTGTACCTTCAGCTTCCTGATTACTGTTCTTGTCTGGGTGTCATCTAGATAGTCCACCTCCAGAAAATTGGACAAATAGTCTACTGGAACCATATAGGTTCTATCTTTCAACACAAACAGGTCTGTCCCAACCTTTTCCCTAGGTCATGTTGAGATCTCATGAGGCTGCAGCCTCTCTTGCTGTTGCTTGTCTTCATGCTCTTTGCACACCTCACACTGTTCCATGTATGTTCTCATCTGGGAATTCATGCTTGGCCAGTAGACACACTCCTGAGCTTGCTGCAGGCATGCATCTATTCTCAGGTGAGAAGCATGTATTCTTTTCACGAAATCCTGTCTCAAATTGGCAGGGATTACAGAACTGTCACCTTTAAACAAGATCCCATCTTGTATACATAGTTCATCCCTAACCTGACAGTAGGGAATTTTTTTCCCAGAGCACTTGGTCCTTGCAGTCTAGCAGCCCCTGGAGTACGATTTATATCACACTCTGTAATAGTCCATCCAATTCTGTGCTCTCCCATATTGTCTGGAGCCTCTCTTTGGCGATACGGATATATTGTAGCAAATTGATAGGCTCACTCTCCTGCTCCATGGACTTCCCTAGACTTCTTTCTCCATGGACTGCCCTGGATGCTCACATCATAGTCCTGAAGTGTCAATAACATGCACTAGAGTCACTTTGGTGCATTCAGAAGTGGCTTCTTAATGCTTTCTAGTGGCTTATGATCAGCCTGAACATCCACCTGCTGCCCAAAAAGTGAAGGGGTGGAATAACTCCATTCCAAAAAGCAAGCCAGGAGTTCTTTTCTTCTTCGAGCATACCCTGTTTTTATGCTGGTCAGGGAGTGGCTTGCAAGTGCTTTGGTTTGATAGTTCTGCATTAATGCTGCTCCTAGGCCTTCTTCTGACACATAGCATTGTAGCTATAGTTGCTTGCTAAGTTGTAATTCTTCAAGACTGGTGTCTCACTAATGCCTTTCTTTATTTTTGCAAATGTATCCGTTACCCTATCTGCAAAGGGTATTGTAGAAGTTGCCTTGAGGATTCATTTAGCTCGATATGCCAAGACCTACTTTTTACATCACAGACTGTGAAGACTTTTGCCCATGATAGTTCAAGCAGTACATCCTTGAGAGTGGGCAATTGATAATGGCTTCTTGTCAAAGCCCTGTTCAAAGGTTTTTGATCTATACAGATCCTCAGTTTGGTAGACAGTTTTCTACCAAGCTCCTGATCCCATCAGTGTTCGCATTGGTTTAATAATACCCCTTCTTGTTAGGCTCACTAGTTCCTTTTCAGTGGCTCTATCAGGGCTAGTTGTACTCTGCATTTTGGCAGCCTTACAGGCTGTACTTGTGAGCCTCTTCCTAACTTGAGCTTTCCCTCTAGGTGCATATCTCCTTCAAATAAGTCTTTGTTCTCCCATAAAACATCTGCCAAGGAGCTCACTGTGCTTCTTCCCTCCTGTCTCATGTGGAGGATATTGTAGTGTTACATTGAGATCAGGTCCATGACTTGTGTTGCTTGGCTACTTTGCAGTGCACAGCATTCTCCAGTGCTGACTGGTATGAATTCCAGGTGGAATTGTTTTTGGTTCTGTGGATTTTGTATTGATAATCTGCATATATTCACTAGTTGTATAGTTGTTCTATTGTATATCACCAGTACAAGCTGGAATCTGACTGGTTGCTGCTCCACTAACACAGTTGCAAATATAGCAGATCTGTTAAGTAGCTTTCTTCTGTTGCTTTCATGTATGTTCAGACCTCATCTTCCTTATAAAAAATGTCAGTGTCTTCCCATACTGCATGTATTATGGCTTTATTTCTCTTGTGGCTATTGTGGCCCTGGGATTAAAAATGGTTCTGTTTCCCACAGCCCAGGCATTTTTGCCCATAAGCTTCTAACTTGCATGCTGCTTTCTGAAGTGCCAACGCTGGATCCTGGTGGCTGCATTCTCAGTTAACCTACCTTTGTCTGCCTCCTGGGCCCCTTTGACTTGATCCAGTCTGTGTATTTGTTCTACACTCACAATTGTTTTGGTTCTTTCTATAGCTAATTCAGCTGCTCATGAAATTTGGATGCTCTTGTCCAGAGTGAGATCAGCCTCTCTCTACAATCTCTTCCTTGGCTTAGGATCAGATGTTCCACAAATTATTGTGTCTAATAATATATTCAGTTATGTTCCCAAAATTACATGCAGATGCCAATGTTTTCAGCTCTGTAACATTTATTCATTCCTTTTTTCTGGATTCTGATTCCAGGTTAAAAACAATCCAAACCAAAACAGTACTTTTCCACAGTTTCATTTTCTCTGGGGTCATAGTACTTGCATAGTACTTACAAAAAAGCCTTTGTACCAATGGTAATGGAAAAGGTTCACCTTTATTTTCTCATCCTTGTCTACCATGGTCAGGTGTGTGTGTAGGTCTGCTCTTCCTTCCACTGTTTCTACATTGCTGCCCCTATGTATCTCCATGCTGTCTCTTCTCTTTGCTGTGTAGGTGATGCTTTAAATCATCACTGTGGTTCTCACATACTGCTACCATGTTTCATGTACAGAGCTCTGTGAAATAATAAAGGGATTCTATTTCTATTGCAAAAACTTGGATGTTTATTAAAAGAGCCATGTGCCTGGTCTGCTGCTTGCAGCCAAGTGGTACAGTGTGTGTTCAGAGCTACTGCAAAATTCTTCATGCACATTAAGCTTTCTCGTGCTACCCTCCAAGCCATCTGTGTTACAAGTTGTGTCCAACCTGCAGATTCTTATAGTTCTCTTGGCCACGTCACCTCTCTGCTTATATTCCTACACTGACTCCCTCTTCTCTATCAAATGAAGCAGATTATACCTATCTCACTTGAAGGCCCCTAATTATCTTCACCCTACTTATCTTCTCTGATTTCTTAACCCCACCCTAGCCAACAATGCCACCCACCATCATCCACTTATTTTAATTTTTAAGTAAGTACCTTCATGCTTTCTCCTTTGCTACCTCTCCTGTTTGAGAAGGTTCATAGATCCATAGACTCACAGACTGTAAGCCTGGAAGGGACCTCAGAAGATCATTGGGTCCAGCCCACTGCCCCAAACAGGAAAGACAACTGGGGTCAGGTGACCCCAGCAAGATGACTGACCAGTCTCCTCTTGAAGATTTCTAGGGTAAGCAATTGTACCACCTCTGCGGGGGGCTTATTCCAGAGTCCGGACACCCTAGATGTGAAGCAGTTTTTCCTAATGTTGAGCCTGAAATGGTCTTCCAGGTATTTGTGACCATTACTCCTGGCTTTCCCCAAGGGTGCCCTAGTGAACAGTTGTACGCCTCTGATATAGCTGTAAGTTGCTACCAAGCCCCTCTCAGCCTTCTTTTTTTTCAGGCTGAAGAGTCCCAGATCTCTCAGCCTTTCTTCATATGGTTTGCTGGACAAGTCTCTGATCATACGAGTGGCCCGTCTTGGACTCTCTCAAGCTTTACCACATCCTTGTCAAAGTGTGGCACCCAGAACTGGATGCAGTACTCCAGTTGCATTCTAATGCTGAGTACAGTGGGAGAATCACTTCTTTGATTTTGCTGGAGATGCATCGACTGATACATGCCAGGGTATTTTTAGCCCTGCTGGCTATAGCATCACACTGCTGGATCACGTTCATACTGTGGTCTATTATTACCCTCAGGTCCCTTTCATTCATAGTACTGGTCAGGTTGGTGTTGCCAAGCCTGTAGATGTGCAGGGGATTGTTCATCCCCAGGTGGAGTACTTTACACTTCTCAATGTTTATCTTAGTTTGGTTCCAGTCTGCCCATCTTGCAAGCCTATCTAGGTCTGCTTGTATCTGCAGCCTAGCTTCAAGCATGACCACGCTTCCCCATAGCTTGGCGTTGTCCATGAACTTGGACAGTGAGCTCTTCACCCCCACATACGAGTCATTGAAGAAGATGTTGAATAGTGATGGATGAGCACCAACCCCTGCGGGACACCACTGACTACTTCCCACCAAGATGACACAGATCCATTCATTAGAACTCTCTGGGTCCTACCCTGCAGCCAGCTTCCTACCTACCTGACCGTCTTGCAGTTAAGCCCACAGTCTTCCTATTCTCTTGTGAGAACATTGTGGGATATGATAGCTTTGTGGAAGTTGGGGTATATAATGTCAACCTCCTCTCTCTTATCCAGGTGGCGAATCACCTGATCATTAAAAAGCAATGAGGTTCATAGTATCATAGTGCTACCAAGCTTCTACCAAGCACCTTCTCAGCCTTCTTTTTTTCAGGCTGAAGAGTCCCAGTTGTCTTTCCTGCTTGGTGCAGGGGGCTGGACCTGATGATCTTCTGAGGTCCTTTCCAGCCTTACAGTCTGTGAATCTATGAATCTATGAACCTTCTCAAATGGGAGAGGTAGCTTAGGAGAAAGCATGAAGGTACTTACTTAAAAATTAAAGAAAGGTTGGTAAGACAAGACCTGTCCATGATGAAGCCATGCTGGCTGTCATACAGAATCCTACCTTCTGCAAGCCTATTGGACATAGACTCCTTAATAAATTTTTCCAGGATTTTCCCTAGGATAGAAGTTAGGTTAATTGGCCTATAGTTGTACGGGTCCTCCCTCCTCCCTTCTTGAAGATGGGCACAACATTGGCCGTCTTCCAGTCCTTGGGGACCTTGCCAGAGTGCCATGAGTTTTGGAACAGCTTCACTAGGGGTTCCTTGATGACTTCGGCCACCTCCTTCAGCACTCTCGGATGACGTTCATCCAGTCCTGTTGACTTGTATATGTCCAATTTCTTTAATTGATCACACACCAGTTCTAAGGCAATAGTAGGAAGATGGTCATTTGAACCTTGCTCATTCTGTATCCTAGCTGGTGCAATTTTCCCCTTGGCCTGGTGCAAGTCAGAAGAAAAGTAGTCATTCAGGAATTCATCTTTCTTTTGAGTGCCAGTGACTAGCTGTCCTGAGTTGTTGAGCAGTGGCCCCACACTCCCATTCATTTTCCCCCCATTCTCTATGTACCTAAAGAAGGACTTCTTGTTGTCCTTGATTCCCATTGCTAATTTTAGTTCCATTGCTGCCTCAGCTTTTCTAATCTGATCTGTACAAGTGCAGGCCATTGCTTTTCAATCCTCCTTGAGGGCTGTCCCTAGCTTCCATTGACTGTACGCCTCTTTCTTCTTTTTTAAGAGGACCATGGTTTCCTTGGTGGAGACTGCCTCTTCTTTGCTTGCCTCCACTGCTGCCTCCACCTCCCTACCTGGAGCAGTGGGGCTTGCAACCACCTCTCTGCCTGAGGTGGCAACAGAAGTGAAAACACAGGCTCCCTCCCCCACAGCCCACCTCCACCTCTGCCTCCTCTCCTGGGGCAGTGGGGCTCCTGCCTCCCTGCCTGAGGTGGCAGTGGCCTCCTCCCCGCCTGAGGAAGTGGAGCCTGTGCACCCAATCACTACCAGCCCTCTCAGCAGTGCATGCACAGTTGATCAAAAGCATTAGAGATGGACAGGCATACAAACAGACAGACTAAGCCCTTTATTATATTGGAATATACAACTCTGCCACACACAACCTCCCTCCTGAATCAGCTTCCACTTTAAAAGACATCCCTTTCTATTTTTACCTTCTATTCTTATTTATTTATTATAGCATATTTCAGCTTTGTCATAATGCAAGTTTTTAGTTTTCTTTGCTGCTCGGAAAACTGTTAGAAAACTGTTTTCTTTTATTTTGGTCCCATGCAGGCATAACATATTTTACCTTGTTATGGGGATGCTGAGTTGCCACATCTGTTAAAATTTAGCTTCCAAGATACCTGCTATGGAAACAGAATAAAGATTTATTTTATCACCAGCAGGTATAAGTCAAAATACTCTAATAAATTTATTTAGCAGTTATAGCTAATGCTTATGTTAAAGTAAATATAACTATTTAAGATAATGTTTCTCTGGGAAATTATATTCTATGGGAACTTCACAAAGAGAAGAGTTCATTTCTTCTCTTCTTCTTATCATGTCCTGCCTTGAGGAAATGATTTTCTAGGAAAAGAGACCATTGTTTCTTGCAATTATGTATAATCACTGAATATTGGCCAGCATTCTGGCTTGATCTATTCAATGAATTAACTGTTGGTTTATCTCTGCTAACAGATGGAAGCTGATTTTTGCACCACTTAAGGTCATAAATTGAGACTGTTAGAAACTGCTTTGCAAGTGCTATTGAACTTTCAATGGGTAAGTTAGATCTTTGTTAATTCCATAAAATAATTAGGATTCCCTGTAAGTAAACCTTGGACAGGTACATGATGCTTGCAAGTACAAAAGCTATTTCTGAGTCATTATCATATCAATGCAGTTGTACAATGGTACAATTCATAACATTGTAAATTTAAAATATGCCAGGTAAGAGAGCAATCAAAAGTCTGAGCAGCTTCCAGCACCTAACCTCTGACCTGAAATAATAATCAAATTTTCTCTCACTAAATAACTGACATTTTCTCAGTGAAGAAGTTTAAAGTGTGACCCACTTCTGCTACTTTCTTTACTCGACAAACAAGATTTTACACGTGAAAATGAAAACCTTTTGATTTATGTTGTAGACCTATTGCTTATGTTGCCAGGGAATTTCTCCCTTTGGTAAACACATGTTCTGAACATCTGTTTTATGTTTCTATTTGATTACCACATACAATTGCTCTGACATTTAAATTTTTCCTCCTGTTTTAAATGCCCTGAAATCATTTATGGAAAAATATAACAAAACGATGAAATTATACTACAAATGAATTTTGCCCAATATGCATAAGTAAATGCAATCTTTACATCAGTTATACTAAGAGACCTGGGTTCAGTTCTAGCCACTGACTTTGTAGCTTGGAGATCTAACTTCTCTCTCTCTCTGTCTCTCTCTCTCTCGCTTATCTGTAAATGGGGGATAATATTTCCTTTATCAATCTAAATTTTTTGTGGCCAGATTGTGCATTCAGAGCACCTCACACATCTAGTTATGGATCATGCTCAAAACCTCCAGCTCATGTAAAGAAGAAATAATGTTAGCTTACTATTATTCAGTTTTTTGTTGCCAGTTCCAAAAAAGATAATCCCTACACATACAAACCAGATGTGTGAAATTAGTTGTATATACATCTATTTAAAAAAATACATCTAAGCATTAGGAAATACTTCACTCCACAAACAAAAGGACATGAAGTGGTTTTGTTTCTTTTAGAACACAGAGATTCAGATGTCATAGTCATAAACAGCACAGAATATTGTAATGGTAAAACCCAATTAGAGATGCATTAATAGACATTAATTCTATTATTGAATTAATACCCAGGACTAGAAGTCAAAGGATTTCCATTTTGTTCGTTTATCAGCCACAGATTTCCTATGTTATCCTGGGCCTGCTTAAAGCAAAATGTTCAGGCTTGGATTTTGTAATATTAGCTATCTAAATAATTGGCTCATTTTCCAGAGATATTGAACACCTGTAACATTCAAAGAGACCAAAGGTAGCGGAGGGCACAAAGCATGTTTCAGCAGAGGCTGAGAGTTACACTCTAAGTTAGACGATGGATGGATAGAAAGTCCCCTAGTTTGAACCATTCTTTCTCTGTAAATGCTCAGCAGTATGCTTCCCTGTTTTCTCCATTTTAGTTCTTTTTTTTCCTTGCTTGTTTTCTTTGTGGAGTTTGACAATTTTTATTACACATTACTATTTATATTACTTTTTATGCTTTTATAAATTTCATAGGATGACAGCTATACTTTCTGTATTATAGGAGTTTTGCAAAGCAAAAATCATTTTATGAAAATGTTTTGAGATCTTTGGACAAATACTAAGTGTTAAACAAATGCAAAGCATCTTGATTTACATAGACAATGTATCTTCAAAGCCTGCATGCAGGTATCCCTCAACTGAAGTCAATGTGATTTAAGCATAGGTTTAAAGATAAGTACAACCAGAAGAGCTTTGCTGAACTGGGCCACAATGCCTACTAGGATTACTGAGAGGTTTATATCAATCTTTTACCCTCTTTTCTATGTAGTGTTTTAACTAGGTTTTTACAGTGCCTTGATTAAGTAAGCAAGGGCTATTTTGTGATCACTGTTGAACTGCCCCTGCCTGAAATGGGTTTTTCCTTTGTTAATTCCATAGACTAATTTCTTTATATAATTGCAATCCTTGGCCAGGTGCTTCAGATGAAGATAGCAAATAAAATTCTTGAGTCATTAGTTGGCCAAATGCAGCATAACAATACAACTAAATGTAGAAATATGCTGTGTAAGTAACCAAGCATAAAATAATTTGGTTTGCATCAAGCAAGCTACCCATCTGACAAAGTATTCTGGCTGCCACTGTTGTGCTGTGTTGATAGCTTATTCATACCGGTGAACAAGCTTTTCTGAGTCCACTTGGAAAAGCTCGAATGCTCATTGCTGTTTAGCCTGGGATGGAAAAAAAATGGTCAATGCTTACTAAAACCATACTCTTCATGCTGCTGCAATTAAGGTTGTATGAAAAAAGAAAAGGAGCCAGACACCCAAGAATCGTAACACGAATTGGTTCGATATTCCCTGTACTCTGCCACTGCCAAAAAAAAGTTTTCTGACATATTGAAAATACAAAAAGACTTTGTAAGTAGAAGAGGGAATGGAAGGAAAAAAGCTGGGTAAAATAAAAAATATACCCAGACAGATTTCATGGAAAGGAAAAAACAAAAACTTGAAAGGGAAGTGATAAAGACAGGAGGTTTGTAAAGTCAAAAAAGAAAAGTCAAAAAGAAAAGTCTTCTGCAAAGGAAAAGGAGATGCTCCTAACAACACAAACCTGATTACAAGCGCATGATATTTCAAAATTAAAAATCTAATTATTTGCTTGGTGCACAAAACCTTCAATCTTTTAATTTATTTTTTAAAAAGTATTAGTGAATGTTATGTTCTTGAAATGATTGAAAGTGATTGATATCTTCTATCATCCACAGTACCTGTGCAGTGGTTTTTCAGGCTTATCAACATTATCCTGCATGTATACTTCAAATAGAATTCACTGATGCCTCAGCTCTCAATGCGATAATGTTCAGTCTTCACTCCTATTCAGTCCTTTGCCTGTGTGCTGATAATATCTATGGCAATTCCAAGCTGAGCCAGTTATACTGGTGATTTTTACAATGTAGACATTCACTTTTTATCTGAAGACCAGCAGGGGTGGATCCAGGGAGGTGCACTACTGTACTTGCATCCCACTTTGATTCCTGGTCCACCCAAAGTTTAAAACCAACTTCCTAGCAGTGGCAGCAGCATTTATGGTCAGGGAGTCAGTTGACCCCATGGCTCATAATCTACCTGATCCCTTCTAAACTCTTCCTTCTACAGGTGTTAATGACCCTCTTCTTTTTTAATGGCCTTGATGTTCAAGCTATCCTTTGTTCTTCAATTCAGCTGTTTCCTGCTTCTGGTAATGAAGTTCTTATTTCACAGCCTTGCCGATTGTTTTAAGAGCATTTCAGTGAAATTATATTTGTTTTTGCTTCTATATTAAATTGCATAATACAGCCCTAAGCCCCTGGCATATTAGTAAAGCTTTTAGTTTATTTTTAACTGGTTAAAAATATTTGTTGTTTTTCTGCACCTGCCCCCCATTTGCACACCACCTTTCAAAATTCTAGATCTGCCCATGCAGCCCAGTAATAACTTTTGAAAGTAACTGCTTGAAAGCATGGCTGAATATAGAGCTTGTCATCTTCATTAATAACAAAAGGTGTTTGCCAGGTTACAAGGAACGCACATTAAATGCGAGATTCTGTTCTACTTATTAGGTGTCTAAGTGGATTTTGGTGCCTAAGTATGATTCTATTCCACCCTGCTTGAGTCCTTGAAAAATTTAAATTGAAGGTGGGTGGGTCTTCCTTTTCCTTCTGCACACTGCTTAGTTTGTGACTTAATCTTAAAGGTCAGATCAAAGTATATTACAAAAATAGATGCATTAATAGATTTTCAAGAATTTGGGCAAGGTGGAATAAGTTGTACCTAGGGCATTTGTACATCTGTATGAGCCACAGCACCAGTGCTTTTAAAAGCGCCCGGCACTGCAGTGCATACATTTATATAAATGGTGAAATGTGCATCAGCACTGAGAAAATGGTGGCAGCGCACTTTTGAACTAACACACACTGAACTAAAATGTATTTTCTGCACACTGATATGCATTTTGCCATTTGTACAAACGCATGTAATGCAGCACCAGGCGCACTGGAGCAGACAAAGGTAAGTGTATAAATGCCCTTAGGCAGTAAGTCCACTTACACACCTAACGAATGCAAAAGAAACTGGACATAGCTCTCAAAGGCATTTTGTAGTTACTGAGCACATATACATGAGATAATTAATGTGCCATATCCTAATTACACTGTGCAGTAGCATATCACAGCACAAAAAGTGCTAATACCCTACTTCACAGTATTATTAGGCTACTGTGCAATAGCGTCACTAAAAAGGTGTTCACTTGTGCTCCTGCACAGTAACTCTCGTTACTGGACATTTAGTTAGTACTTCATTAAGCAAGTGTAGATGTGTCCTGGAGGCAAATTAAGTAAGGTCAAACCTGAGCAGGTAGACACAATGCTGACCTGCTCTACCTACTTTGTTATAAATGCTATAAGTAGAGCTGGTTTGGAATTTTGGGGTAAAGCTCCTTTTTGGCAGAAAATAATTAATTTATCAACATTTTTTGCATAAATGTAGAAATTCCAATGGTTTTCTGTCACTTCACTTCCTAAGGAACCTGGGGTTGCAGGATTTGTGGATCAAGGACAATCTTGCAAGCTGGATAATATATTTTTTTAAAAT
>NW_017729032.1:77539479-77539856 GCF_001723915.1 Gavialis gangeticus
TAAATCATTTGAGTTTGGATCAGGCGCTACAAGCAAAAACAAAAAAGGGTGTTGGGGGAAGGGGGAGGTGGAGAACTGAAATTCCTCACAAATTCAGTGAGTTTAACAATGTCAACACATTTCATTTTGATTTTTTTTTCATTTTCAAAATGCCCCACATGTTATATTTCCAAATTCTCAAATTGAAACTTTATAGTTTCATACTTTCTAGGGTCAGAAGGGACCTGAGCAGATCATCTAGTCCGACCCCCTGCCATGGCAGGAAAGAGTACTGGGGTCAAATGACCCCAGCAAGGTGTTCATCTAACCTCCTCTTAAAAACCCCCAGGGTAGGAGCCTGCACCACTTCTCTTGGAAGTTGGTTCCAGACCCTAGCC
>NW_017729032.1:77539912-77546444 GCF_001723915.1 Gavialis gangeticus
AAAGCCTTCCGGAAGTCCAGGAAGACTATGTCCACTGCTACCCCTGCATCTAATGATCTGGTGATCTGATCGTAAAAGGCCACCAGGTTGGTCTGACAGGACCTGCCACTGGTGAACCTGTGTTGGTTGCCCCTAAGCATGCAGTCCCCTGCTGGCCCCTCCTGGATGTGTGCCAGAATAATTTTCTCGAACAGCTTGCCTAGGGTTGAGGTAAGACTAACTGGCCTATAGTTTCCCGGGTCCTCCTTCCTCCCTTTTTTGAAGATGGGAACCACGTTGGCCCTCTTCCAGTCCTCCAGCACCACTCCAGAGCACCATGAGTGCTTGTAAAGCCGTGCCAGGGGTCTTGCAATGACCTCGGCCAATTCCTTTAGAACTCTAGGGTGGAGATCATCCAGACTGGCTGACTTGAATACGTCCAGCCCCTCCAGAAGCTCCCTAACTAAATCCTCACTAACCCTTGGCCCAGGTGTGCCTCTCCCGGAGCCCAAGGGGGGCCCAGCAGGGAGGTGGCTGTTCTGGTCCCTACTTTCTAACTGTTCATTTCAAAATAGGTTTTTTAAATTGAACTAATTAAAAAGTATCACAATCAAACAAGAGGATTAAGTGACTTCAAAACACAAGAGGATGTTTCAGGTTGACACTGGAGATTTTTTTCCCAATTTGGTCACCGAACAAAAAAATGCATTAATTTCCCAGCTCTATTTATGTGCATATTTAACTTGAAAAAATATGTTCTTTACTATGTTGAACATTTGCTTAAGTCCAGTTTAAAGCTGATGTGTGTTTAAGAACATGCTTAAACATTTTGATGAATTCAGAAACCACAGTCCAACTATGCCTTTAAGGATGGGAAATTTGTGAATTGGAATGGCAACATACACATACCTTACTACTGCTTAGGAGCAAGCAACTTACTTTCCTGTAAGTCTCCAGGCAATGAAGGAGGTAGGAGGAATGAGAAGTAATACCTAAGGGTGCCTGAACACACCAGGGATTTTACTCCTCATTAAATTAAATAGGTTTATCACATTTAAACTTATTTATTTTGGAGCGTCATATCAGTGATTGCACACACCATTTTTTAAATGAATTAAGCACTGCAGGAGAGCAGGACAGTCCAGCGCTGTTCCCCGGCCTGAGGCCCCCACCCCATACACCATACCCCATGCCGCAGGGAGCTGGCAAACCACACACACACACACATACACACACATATAAAGCAGAAGCAATTTGAAAGCAAAAGCAATTTGAAAGGGTGAACTATAAAGATGTCTCAGACATCTGGTGGACAAAGAGGCTCATTACATGTCTTTTGATGTCTTTGTGTTTGCATGCAATGAATCTATGGATGTGGGGCTTTAATTAGGAGAAAGCCAAACTAAATTATGCCTGAGAAGTTTTACTTGAATGCACAAGAAAGACTTTTAAAGCATCCAAAAATCCCACTCATGCAAACAGACACATAGTTGCAGTGCATGAAAGGGCAAAAAATGTGGCATGTGCAAAGGCCCTAAAATGGCGTGCAGAGGAGTAGTCCTTGGAGAAGCAACAGACTGTATACTGTCACTCCCTTCTATGTAGAGGGTGTAAGTAGCAGGGATAGTTGTAGGAACACAGAGGTCATACAGGTTCACTGACCCTGAAGCTTCATAGCAGCTCATGTGTGGTCCTTGCTCTTGGGAGAGTTTGTGGCTGTCCCTGGTTAAAGGAAAGTATCAGTGAATGTCTTGTCCCTCTCATCTTCCCTTTCTCACATACACCCCTTAGCTGCACTAAGTCAAAACTCTGGTAAGTGTATTGACGATCTTGTATTTGAAAAATAAACAACTGTGCCCCTCCACAGTGAAAATCCAATGTCCATCTTTTCAGTATCACATTTTTTATCTTTGTGGATTGTCCAGCATTGGCACATGGTATTGTCATATGAATTATGCAGGGATAATGTTTCAAGAACTCATGAAGGGCTTTAAAAAAACCACAGTCTGGGTAGTGCACCTGTGCTTCTTTATTTATTAATATGTAGTTCTTTGTTTCTGCATTTATATTTAGAACACTGGAAAGGGCAGACTGGGAAAGTATAGCTTTCGAAGATGATACTAATAAGTGCTTAAAGAGCTGGTGAAACACACACACACATTAAAACACCTTCAACAAAGTGGAAAAAAATGCCTGAAGTCCTATATTACTATTGGAAACCTCCATACTTCAACCAGTTGAAGTGTTAAGAAGCTACAAGCACACCCTGAAAGAAGTAGTCAGACTGAAAAGGAAGTGATGGTATTTCTGCATCTGAAATACTTTAAGCCCAAGATGCTCTTGTGCATGTATAGCAAACGGATATAGTGAATCTGTACAAAGTGATTCCTATTCCCATACTTGAATGGTTTGCAACAACTTAGCAAACAGTTTATAGATGCTATTGATATTGGGGGTTAAAGTAGTCTTGCCTTGAAGCTTAGGAGCTTTGGCTAGCTTTTGATAAGAGCTAAGTCTAGTTCCCAGTGAGGGATTACTGAAATAAGGGGGAGGAAATGTTTAAAAAGGGGAAGCAGACTTATTTTTGTACATCTAGGGCTTCATCCTGCACAAAGCAGCTGCAGTGCTGCATACATAAATGAAAGGTAAACTGTGATGGGCAGAGGAGCCTGATTTTGCACTAATGAGATTGCTGGATTGCTGAGTTTCTTCTGCCCAGTAGCACTCTTTTGGGCACTGTAAAAATTA
The DNA here is from genome assembly GCF_001723915.1 of Gavialis gangeticus. Classification (NCBI taxonomy): domain Eukaryota; kingdom Metazoa; phylum Chordata; order Crocodylia; family Gavialidae; genus Gavialis; species Gavialis gangeticus. Next base: position 77,542,640 of record NW_017729032.1, read on the forward strand.
TGAATTATAACAGCAGCAGCAGTGACACATATAAAGGGAATTTTAACTATGCACTGCATTAGCATGCCTGGCTTATTATCCTATCTTGTCAAATTCATCACTATTTGCCCATCATCCATAGTATCCACTGGGCACACTTGTGAGTAAAGAAGAAAGTATTCAAAGGGTTAGAAACTTCCTACCACTCAGTAAAGAAAATAATGCCTATCATTTAGCTTTACACAGGCCCCTGCAAGCCTTCATGGAAGTACAAGTCTTATATGCCATGCTTTGCAAAGTAAAGAAATGGAAGGAAAGTGGATGTACTAACTTGAAATATTTCAATCTGCTTAGTCCAAGTACAGTTCATCTTAATGTTTTATAACCATTTTAGACTCAAGGCATCCCTTGTTAGATTCAAGGCAACTCTCAGAAAATGCCAGCTCTTAGCTTTTGCTCATTTCTTGACTATGGAAAAATAATGGAATAATTGTTCTGTTACAAGACTAAAACCAGACAAAATGGTTTTGACACTATGGTTTCCTATTTGAAATCTTTGGGTTTATCTTGTGAATCATGTCTAGGTGCTTGCACACCTGACAGTGCTAATATTGTGTGGCATCCCATAGCACCTTGGAAGGATCATGCTTCACCCTGGTTGAGAATTACTGGTTTAGAGCTTGAGCTACACAATTCTATCACATTTTCCAGCAAGGAATTCTGGAACTGGAATTTGGATTTTTCCATTTAGTAGATATGCCTGCTAGCCCCGTTTGTGGAATTTGTGAACTGTAATGGTTCTGTTAGTAAGTTTCTTCATATTATAACTTAAAATGCTCTAACTCTTCCCACTATTAAGCACTAGAAGATAGAGCAGCAAAAAGAAAACAGACCTTATGATAAGAGGCTGAGAGCCATGGGACTCTTCAGCCTGGAAAAGTGCAGGCTCATGGGTGATCTGGTGGCCACCTACAAGTTTATCAAAGGTACTTATCAGGATCTGGGGGAACATTTGTTCACCAGAGAGCCCCAAGGGATAACAAGGTGGAACGGTCACAAACTCATCCATGATCATTTCAGGCTGGACTTAAGGAAGAACTTCTTTACTGTCCAAGCCCCCAAGGTTTGGAATAGACTGCTGCCAGAGGTGGTTCAAGCACCTACTATGAACGTCTTCAAGAGACATTTGGATGTTTATCTTGCTGGGAATCTATGACCCCAGCTGACTTCCTGCCCCTGGGACAGGGGGCTGGACTCAATGATCCTTCCGGGTCCCTTCCAGCCCTAGTGTCTATGAATCTATGAAAAGAACAAAAGAAATCACCTACCACTTGAAGAGCCTAATTTTAAAATGTTGATTTTCAAAAGTGCTGCTCAAGCTGCAATATAATGCTGAAAATGCCTATGTTTTCACCAGTAAAGTTTCCTCAGCAGTAAAATATTTGTTTCTAGGCCTACCTAGAGTTGTTAACTTCTTTACAGGAGTGAGAAGCTCACTTCTTAACACCTAACCTATGCTGGGGTGCCCATTGGGCCCAACCCAGTATGCTTTCTCAGAGCATGAATCAGGCCCTTCACAATCACAACTAGAGCAGTGACAACCATTCTCCCCCCAGCTGTGTCCTCTTGATGGAGCTGGGCTTGGCACTCACTCCCTTCACTGGCATCGTCCTGCTGAACCGTGTCAAGGCTAGGGAATCCAAGACAAACGCCTAGGGCTTGATATTTACATTTTGGGACTGTCCCAGCCATTTACTGATGGGTGGCCCAATTTTCTGTCGTAGGATTTGTTCAGGCTCTTCTGTGAAGATAAAATGCTTTTTATAAGATATCTAAAAATTCATCTGGAGAGCAGATCTCTCATTCTTGCCCATATCCACCAGACTACACCTTTCTTGAAAGTTTCCAGCTGACCAGCATAAATGACACTCTGCATAATATCATTGTTAGGCCTTGTGAAAGCAGCCTGGCCATATAACTCAGGCCTGTGAACTACACTAGGCAGCAGAGCAAATAAAAATGCTGAGTGTTGCACTGCCTATGAAAAGAATACTATTTTACTTTATAGAGTCAAATGTAAGTTTTCTAACTGTATAATGGTTTGTAAGGAGTTGCTTACCTTACCTGCTCCAGGGTTCAGAACCCAGTTGCAGGAGTTCAGTCCAGAATAGCCTGCATGACTATCATGGTCTTTAATGTATTTGCCGTGAAGAAGGGGAAATACTATTACCCCATTTTACAGAATGGGGACCTGGGTACAAAGACAATGGGGTTTACGGCCCCTCTACACTTTACATTTATGCTGCAATTGGCATGTTAGTCATGGCAGAAATGGCAAAGGTGCTACATGTGCACCCAATTTAAGGCACCATAAACTGGCAAACCAGTCATAAAATAATGTTCTATATATAATATAGACCCTTTTTATGGCTGGCTTTTATGGGATCTTAAATTTAGGGTCCCTTAATTGTGCCTTGTCCATACAGCAGGGCTCTCTGAGGCTGATGCCCAACAATCAGCTGATTGTTAGAATCAGCCCTGGTAGTCCTGGTTTCCAACTTGCATTACAACAATATTGTCAGCACTGGCCTGGGGCAGTCCCAGTCTCCAACCACCTAGGGCTTCCCCAGGACTAGTATTGATAATCAGCTGATTATTGACACCCATCCAACTGAATCCAGGGCTGTTGTGTGTGTAGGGGGAGGAGAGGGAGAACCGGGATGAGAGTGCTAGGATTAAAGTACCCAGGGGGAAGCCTTGGATTCCCTCCACCAGTTTCTCCTGTTCCTGGTGTTACAGGAGGATGTCCTGAGGCTAGGCAGAAAGCTGGCCTGGCCACCTGTCTAAGGCAGTCTCTCTGTCACACCAGTCACAAATTGATGTATAAAAGAAAATGTAATAATGTGGGATCCTGTCCATTTTATGCTCTGATGCCAAGGTCATTATACATGGCTCCGACCTTCCTAATACCATGTCCCATGCCTCACAGATGGCATCCAAAATCATCAAATTTCACCAGATCCCTTGCTGAAACATACCACTTGGCCTTGGGCCCAAATTTGGCCTCAGGCATCCATAGAGTTACCTTGGCCATTATGCCCACTCACGGAGGCCTCCACTCATGCCCCCTTTACTGGGGCTTACCTCACTGAATTATTGGGATTAGCCTGTGTGCAGTCCTTCAGGCCACACAGACCTTATAATACATACCCCTGCATAGCCCTATGGGACTGCCTACACAGGCCCTATTCTATGTCCTCCTGCATTTTCCTTCAGGCCAAACATGAAAACCCTACTTTGTGTGGCCTACTACTTATGCTATGCCCCTCACTGGGCCACTATTCCTCCCCCTTGCTAGGGCCACTACTCAATTCCCCTTCACTGGGGCTGCAGGATCTTACACCCCATGGGACTCAGGTGTCTGTAGATGTGCCTGGACCCTTAACCTGTTTCTGCTATAGAGTTACCCACCAGGTTGTGGGGGCTGGGGCTATAAGGTCACCTTTCACTAGGGAGGCAACTGGTGTGGCATTTCCTGGGGACTACCCCACCACAGGCAGCCCCACCACACCATCCTACCCTAGCAAGGTGTAATTTTACTTCATTCCCCTAGGCCAGGAACCTCCTCCAGCCCCATAGCTCTTGCCCTGTACCTCCAAGACGTTAAGTGAACAGCAGCTGCAGCCAGGTGATGTTCCCCCTCCTGCTACCCACAGCAAACTGCTGGCCCTACTGCTCAGGGCCTGCTCTTATATCAGGCAGCTAGTCCCACTTCCCAACTAGGTGGCCTCCTGCTGGCCATGTGACTCATGATTTGGCGTGTAGC
>NW_017729032.1:77551444-77567347 GCF_001723915.1 Gavialis gangeticus
CCAACTAGGTGGCCTCCTGCTGGCCATGTGACTCATGATTTGGTGTGTAGCCTGCTCTACTGACTCTTCTGGCGCTTAAAGTGGCAGGCACCAAAGATGCCCTGCCATACCTGACAACCCTGCCAGGCATCTCCAGCTGGGATTGCCACTAATTGTTGGCCCCATCCCAGAAAGCCTTAGTCTTGAAATGGACACACCTGGGAGTGCCTGAATATGGGCCAACATTTAGCTGATTGTCAGCATAGACAGCCCCAGATGAATCTAACCTGGAACTCTCTGGGGTTGTGGAAGACAATCAGGTGATTGTTCACCTCAGCCCCAGAACAGCCTCGAGATCTGAACTCACTCCTGGGACTTGACTCAAAATCAGCTGATTTTTTGCCACCACCTCAGAACAGACTCAGGTCACACTGATGTGTGGGCACCTGTATTTAAGCTTGCTGGTGCAGGAGGAATCCAGGATCATGATCCTTTGCTCCTTCTAAACTGAATACAATCAGAATCTGATCTTTAATTTTACATCTGCACCTCCTGCCATGAACATGTAGCACAGCAGAAGGCACAAATATTAGGATGAGGGATCACATCCAATGGCATTGTTAGCCAAATGTGTGCCAGGCTCCATTAAAGGTAGTTAAGATGGAGCCATACCTATGTATTCACAGGAACATATGGACCTTTCTACTGAGTTCAGTATAAGACTGTGCCTCTCAGACACAGTCAACCTCCAGTCTTCACTCTTTCCTTTCTCAGTCAACAAGTCTATTGAAATTAATGGTAGTATCAATGGGGAAGGAATAGGGCAAATGACAATATAGACACCAGGATTTGCCATTATGTGCATTTTTTGGAGGATGTGTCTATTTGTCTTTTTTCCCCTCAACAGATTTTGACTTCTGGTAGTTTGAGGCGTCTAAACATACACTTTTGTCTTGCCTTCCTACTTTTGTTGCTATTTGACACCTGATCTAAAAGAAAATTATGCCTGGATTTCTTAGTTTTCTGATCTGAGCTCACAAACAGCTAATTAATTAGCTGCTGAATTCAATTAGTAGGATTATTTATTTAAGTACGAAGCTTTATGACTTTACATAGTTGTAGAAGGGTCTAGGCTTAGGGTCAGTATGTTTAAAGCCAGACCTTCAGCTGCTGGAGACTGGTATTGCTGCACTGATTTCAATGGAGCAGTGCCAATTTACACTAGCTGAAGAGCTAGTCCTTTCAATTAACATAAAGGGTTGCCTTAATATGCTTTCTTTGTTATACTCCCCAGGATGCAAATCCCATGCTTGCTCTGAATAACTGTGTTACAGCTTTAAGGATGTGCTTCACTATTAGATGAAGTGGCAAAATGAGTCACCTGCAGCCCATCTCTAGTTAGCAATGCAGGTGCAGGAGAGAGATCCCACAAGGCAGATACCCAGCATTCCTTCTCTCAATAAGATAGGTTCTAATATGTAGGTCTCTGAGTAACTATTGTTGAGCTATTGCCTACACAGTTGCTGCACTACTACTACCTCCCATAATTCAGAATTGTAAACTGCTTTGGGGGTACTTTGAGTATATGACGGGTGCAATATAAAACCAAATTCTCTTCTATTCAGTTTGTGAAACTATGAGTTATACTTGGCAGTTTGGGAGAAAATATTTTTGTATGGCTTCTGACTAACTCCTGTGAACAGTTTTTGTGCTGTTTCAAAGTAATTTAACTCTGGGGAGGGAACAGAAGCAATGATCATCCGTCCAGGATCAGAATTAATAGGGCCAGTATTGATCAGCTACAGCTCTTTACACAGAGTTCTGGCCTGAGTCAAATGTAACATTTCTTCACATCTGCCTTTGATTTTCTCCAGAGACTTTCATCTAAAGATGTGCCAATTGCAGAAAGCTAGCCATCTAATTCTATCCATCAGTAACAGCAAGGAAAAAATTCCCCCAAAACCCAGTCAGATAATTGGAAGTGGTGTGGGCAGAAAGAAAGTATCTATGTTTTACATTTAAAAATAAGAAAGGAAGCTCCTCTATTCAACACATACCAGTACATTTCTTGCTTGGAGATTTCTTAATTTCTGTCTATACTGCATTTTGGTCAGGTGTCTTGTATAATAAATACCAACTGGATGTGGAAAAGCTGAAAAATGGACACCAGTCGTTTGTCATAAACAGGGATCCTTATTTTCTCTGATAAAAACCCTAATTTTATTAAAAAGAAGCAACCCAAAATCTACATTTTCCCAGGATTAAAATGAAGCATCATATAAGTGGCTTTTCATTTTAAACATGAAAAAAATGTGAAATTTAAGTTACTTTTTTTAATAAAAAAAATCAGGATTTTTTTATCAGAGAAACCAGGATCCCTGCTCATAAGTGCTACTGGTAATTTTTTATAGCAACTGTTATATTATTAGAAATGAAGCACTGCTAGATTTTTATTGTAAATATATAAATTATATGAAAGCAAGAGTGATAAGGTGCTGTGGGTATCTTGATAATAATCAGGATTGAGGGGAAGCATGGGTAGTACTGGGGAAAACAGCAAACTTAAGGCATGTTTGCACTCCAACCAAATTAGAAGCCCTTTTAAGACTGATTTCACTAGAAGCAGGATCAGTCTGGGCACATCTACATGAGGTACCACTGTGCAGTTGTTACTGCACAATCATTTAGTATTTGCATAACCAAGTACTATATGACTGCACTGTAACCAATGTTACTGCTCAGTAGCATCTCGGTATTGTTGCTTAGTGAAGCTTACTGTGCAGTAACTCGTTAATAGTGCACAGTAGCATCTCATAATGGTTTGTGCCTGGCTACTGCACAGTAGTAACAAGGTATGAAGCATGTCTACACATGCATTAATGCTGGCTTAAATGTACTGCATAGTAAATTACTACACAATAATTGGGAATAGACTGGTGTCCACATGTGTAGACATTAAAGTGCATTAATGATTGTGTAGGCTGACTTGGAACTAAAGTTAGTCCCAAGTTAGTCTACATGCACAATGTTACTGCACAGCAAGGCGTCTGTGCAGTAACTGTGCAGTAACTAACTGAGCACAAATTCAATACCTGCATAATGCAGGTATCAGATTTACGCTCAAGTCTGGGTAAGTTGCCACATTTACTGCGCAGTACAGGCATACATATGTAGATGCTCACCTGTATTGTGCAGTAATTTTGGTTACTGTGCAGTAAATGTGCACGTGTAGATGCACCCACTGTGCATTAAGTGTCTCAAGTAGATGTGGCCTCTGTGTGTCATATCACCAAATTAGCAAAGGGGAACTACACAGAAGATTAAGGCCTGCCGTTCACTCCTGGCATCAAACATTAAATCTGAAATGAAAAGTAGTTCACTGGGTTCATTTTAAGTCAATGTTTAGACCTCTGAGACAGGCATGGCAACAAAGGCCTGGAAGGGACCTTCTGGGTCAAGACCAGTCTAACTATTACAGGCAACTGTATCATCTAATTCCCTAGTTACTAATATTTAGAATTATTCCCATTTTGGCTACCTGGAGACCATTGTATGATTTGCACCCCATTTCTTTGTATTTGAAAATAATAAGCAATAATATTAATAATAAGGGGATTCTTTGCTAAACCTGCAGGACCTGAAGGACCACAGCACAAAATATAGGGGGAGAGAATACACTACTCTAAGCCTACCTTTCTTTTAACCCAACTAGGCTTCAGGAATAAGTTGGGTCAACTTGGGCACTACTGTAACAGTTTTGAGGGCCTGAAACAGCACCCAGATATACTCCATTTTCCTCTAATCACAGCCCTAACTGGACTGATTACATCACCCACAATGAGGGTGTGTAAGAGTTCCTTTACCTGCTATAGGACACAGGGCTACTGAGATGTTCTTGGGGCCACCATTAGTAGTTTAGTAGAAAGAAGGCCCCCACTCACTTTGAGAATGTGGCTTGACATGTATCATTTCAATAATTTGTGAACCAGCATTCAGATATCAATAAGTATGGTAAGCCTGTGAATGCTGAGTGACCTCAGATTAGTAAGCACTTGCAGTAAATGGCATCAATAACTGTAAAAAAATAAATATGAGTAAAACAAATTATTATTCTGAGATCAGTGTGAATAAGATCTCTAAGTAACTCAAAATAAAAATGATGCCTCCTTGGATTTACCACTGTATGTAAAGATAGTAAAGGGCTTGAGACTAGAACCTGGAAGTTACAGAAGAATTATGACAACTTACTCTAAGACACCCTATTCTTAGTGTAATCCTCACCCTAAATTAGATAACTAGGGTCCCCAGAAACTACACAGAGAGATTAAATTATCTAAAGAAGAGGAGCCTCATAAACCAAGTGAGTGAGGTACTGTCACAACTAGCTATGAGTGAAATGTAGACCTGGCTACAGATAGGCAACTGCTTTTGTTCAGCAAATTGCTTTTATCTGCTCTCTCATATATTTCATAGATTTCATAGACATTAGCGCTGGATGGGACCTCAGGACCGAGTCTGTAGACCCCTACCATTGTGTCCCCTGTGCCATGTTCCCTATGTATTTTAACCCAGAGGGTCCCTAGTCACCCTCCCTGGCTGCCAATGTCAGTTTGCAGGATATGTAGCTGTCCTTGACATAGAGAGCTACACCCCCACCCCTTTTATCTGCACAATCTCTCCTATACAAGGTCTAGCCATTGTAGCAGGGCACTAAGGTGCCTGCTACTTGGAGAGCCGGAGTAGCAGCTCAGGTGTCAGTTGCTAGGGGCAACTGGAGAGAGTTAAGGACACACACCTGTTTGGTCAGCTGAATGGAAGGGGCAGGGCCTGGCTCAGACATAAATCGCAAGCCAAAGCCCAAAGGGGAGGGCAGCCTGCAGCCAAGGAGAAAGGAGCTTGGTCCTGAATGTGTGAAAAGGAAAAGGCCTGGCTGTGTGAGCAGCTAGTGACATGGGTGACATAGCAGGAAACCATAGCCAAGGGAACGAAGGGCAGCCTCCCTACAATAAATACATAATATCAAAGATGTGGTGGGTGAGATTCCGAGGGTGCTTAGAGAATGCTTGGCACAGTACAGAGGACACCTTAGGGGAGAGCACGGCGACCCTAAGGTCCCATTCTGCTACAGCCATCTATACCTGTGACCCAGTCATAGGTGGAGTCCCACCAGGTCTTTGTTATCCCTATAAGATCATAGTCTTTCTTGTTTAGTAGGAGGGCCAGTTCCTCTTGTTTGTTCCCCATGCTCCTGGCATTTGTGTACAGACATGTAAGCATCCCGTTGGGAGCCCTAGACTTCCTCACATTCCCAGGAGGATACTGTCCCAGGCCTGGGGTAGGAGTGGAATCCCTTGGGTGCCCTAGCTTGTTGGTTTTGTAGCTATTGCTTGCTCTGGCGGGCTTAGTTTAACGTCCAGTCGAGTAGGTCAGCCTCTCATAAACAATTTCTGGGCATTAGATGCCTGAGACCCATTTACAGAACACAAGTTAGTGTTATGGTTCAAACCAGCAAAAAAATTCATGGTCAGAGCACTCACTTGTGATGTGTATGACCCAGACCCAGGTCAAAATCTTAACATTTCAGAACTAAGGGCCCCAACCACCAAGTTCTTGGATAATGTGGCAGTGTCTTAATGTCTGTGGATGGAGTTGTTCCATTTTTGTATGGAAATATATTTATTACAGCAGGAATTTTAAACTCAGTTCTCCTTATTATAGGTCTGCAATCTAACCACCAAGTTATACAGACAGGCTTTTTTTCAATTATCGTCTGCCTCTGCATCTCCAAGTAAATTTTGATTTATGTAACATTGAAGAGTTAAAAAATGAGAAATCTGAACAGTACATAGCCCAAAACTTAGGAGAAGTCCTAGCTGAAATTTAGTTGGTACTGGACTGTGAACACAGATGAATCACTGTCCAAGTGACTGCCCAAGTCACTATTCAAAAGTGGCCCACACAAAGTGGAACCATTAGTGTGGTCAAGACTTGTGTTTCTGATAAAGGAAAATTATGAAAGAGATCACCTATTTTGAGAATCCCATTTCAAGAATTTCACTTACAGAAGTCTGGCAAATGACTGAAGAAGCCTGGGACAGAATCAATTCTTACATAGCTTATGGCAGACAAAGTTCTTTAAGCTTGTCTGCCGATCTCCTTAGGCCAGTGTTTCATCTTGGAGCTTCTTGGAGTTGATCTGAGGCTGGGATGGGGGGTAGGCAAGGGGAGTATGTATTCATTCGTGGCCAGATCAAAGCCCCAGTGGTGAGGGATGGAGTGCTACAGAGGCAGGAACAGAGGTAAGGAGAGTGGGACCCTAGCTGGGTGGGTAGTGGGAGGATTGAGCCAGGGTGGCTCTTTTAGGAGTGCAGGGGGTGTTCCCACCACTATGCGCACCCTGCTGGAGGCCCCAGGGGGCATGTGCCCCCACATCTGTACAAAGCAGAAGCAGCTGCCATTGCAAAATGGGCTTTGCAAACTGATCCCCGCTGCAGCCCACCTAGGAGCAGCCCAACGCCATGTACATCCAGCTACTGGCTGGGCAGGAGATAAGGCTCAGCCCAGTGGCGGGACACACACGGCATGGGGCCACTCTCAGGCCAGCTGCAGTGGGGCTTAAGGTGCAAATCCCAGACTGCAATGGCAGCTGCCACCACTATTCACAGATGAGGGGGCACGTGCCCCCCCCCCAAATGCTAGGCAGCTTGGGTGGCTGCAGCAGCTCTGAGGGAGGGAGTGGGGCTGGAGCAGGAGCAGGCCCAGCACAGCCAGGGTGCAGGATAGAGCCATGAGTAGCTCATCCAGAGTGTGGGGAGGGGGGTGGCAAGCAGCCTGAGAGGGCATCAGGGTTTGTGCCCCTGGATCTGCACATGAGGCAGACTGGCTGCTGCTGCAGGCTGGGGCTGGGACTGGGCTGTGCTCAGGCCAGACAGCAGCAGCACTGGGAGTGGGGCTATGGGCAAGGGCTACAGGCACCCAAAAATTCACTGTAACTCCTCCATATCCCCCCTCCCAATGCCACCGCCCAGCCTGAAAGCAGCACAGCCCAACTCCCTTCTCTGAAGAGCATGGTGCTGCTTTCCCCTTCCTCCCCAGAATTTGCATGGGGGGAGTGTGGTCTGGGGCTGGAAGGCAACACTGTTCTCTTCATGGCGGGGGTCTGCACTGCGCTGTGCTTGGGCCAGGCAGCGGCACTGGGAGGGGGGAACTATGAGGGCTACGGCAAATTTTTGGGTGCCTGCAGTCCCCCCTGCTTATAGCTCTGCTCCCAGCACCACCGCTGCCTGGCTCAAGCAGAGCCTAGCGCATCCTGACCCCAGCCCACAGTGGTAGCTGCACCCTCCCCCACATGCAGATCTGGGGGCACACCCGCCATGCCCTCCTAGACTGCTTGCCCCCCCATGACCCCTGGATGAGCTGCTTGTGGCTCTGTCCCATCCCACCCCAGCTGCAAGGTTTGCCCCTGCTCCAGACCCATTCCCTCCCTCCCCACCTTTGGGGGGGCAGATTGAGGCCCCAGCAATGATGGACGAAGTGGGGCTAGGGCTGGGCCTCAATCTGCCTCTGCCTTTTCTCCTCCGCCCGCCCCTTCCCCCACAGACATACCTGCTGGGGGGCATGCTCTCAAATAATTTTTTCTCCCTCTGCTTCCAGCTGCCCCCCCTTCCCTCCCCACAGACTTACTTGCTGGGGGGTGGGGCAATAGTGCACAGTAGATCTTGGGTTGCTTTAAAATGCCAAAGGTGATCTCCTACTTTAAAAAGTTGGAGATGTTGCCTTAGACCAAGAGGCATACCTTAGACTGTGATATATAGCTTATGCACATTCTTTTTGGTAGGCATTGGGGCATCTTTCAGAATAGACGACAGTGAAGTAGCACTTCTATGTAGTCCTGCAGTATGGACTAGGGCACCTAAAAGAACAGACATGTGCCTAAAGGCCTTTGAGAATCTGGGCTTTAGACATTATTTTGAAACACAGAACTGCATAATATTGGAGGAGGAAAAAATAAATTCTCCTCTTTCAACAATTTACTGCTTATTAAAATCAAGCATTTCTAGGTGAAAGAGTCATTTTCCTCCCATTCCATTCTGAGAAAAAAAAAGGGATTGTAATACCTTTAGCTCCATTATGGGTTAGTTCAGATTGAGAATTTTCTTAGTTGAATTCCAAATGTCTAGTGAAATACACCCAGGCCTACTAATAACAGTCACCAAGGATACACAGAGATTTAATGCAGCGTGCACAGAGCTGGGAGTAATGGTTGTCAGGCTGAGCTAGTGGAGTTACAGTACTTCATTAGCTCATTTGGAAGAGCTGTGATTTTAGAACAGAAGGTCTCTAATTTGGATCTCAGCATCTAGTCTGTAAACACCTCACAAATCTTATTTTTTCACTCCTTCTCCCAGGTACAGTGAGAGGTCTTATTAAAAAATGACTTTTTCCTGAAGAGTAACAGTTTTTGTTGTTAATATGATTGTTTTTTATTATTCAACATTTTTACAGCAATATAACAGTATTTAAAATTGAATGCATATGTGTGATATATAAAAGGAAAACATCTATCAGTTTATGGGTGTAAAACAAAGTACCTATTTATTTCAGAGTATCTGGTTGGATATGTGTTTTAATAGTGCTTTGCAGTGATTACTGTATTGATGAAGAAAACTTTAATTCTTCATATATTAGCATTAAAAAAAATCAAGAATAAAGGGATAACATAGTAGTTTTATAAAGTGTTGTGTCTTTCTGTCACTGAGATTTACATGTATTCTTTTCCCCATCCTACAAAGTTCATTCCAGGGAGATGTGTCTGTTCAAGCTGTATTAGTCATGTAGTGTGGTGATTTAGTGGAACACATCAATGCAACATTGTAAAAATAATTTCCCCTTAGTAAGGGTCAAACCAGGTATTTACCACCTGAATCTTGGCAGGCAGTAAGTAAACAGAACAGGAAAGAGTGTTATTATGGGATTTTATTTTGTGGTTTTACTGTTCAAAGATAGGAAAGCAGTATAACTGAAGCAAATTAGGGCAACCAGACAGGGCAAACAGAAAGTAAGCAATGACAGGCCTATCTATATCTAGAAATTTAGGTGACAAAAACTGCTAGGGATTTATGCTTAGGAGGTACAGAAGCATACACACTGTCCCTGTAGTATCTGTCCTTTCTTTTTCTGATCTTTGTAGAAGTTTCTTCTAAAGGATTATTTGCCTGTGCAAGTAATTTGGATGCATTTAGTCACTGGAGAATCACAGTTCTCAGGGAGTAAACCCTAATACATTACAAAGGCTGGAATTAAATCCTTACTCAGCTTCCAGCACAGAAAAACAGGGAATCAAAAGGGAAATTATGTGACAAAGGCATTTAATTCTCTATGTAGAGTTCCCTGGATATATCTACATGAGACACTTTACTGCACAGTAGACTAATCTACTATGTAGTAAAGCATAACCATGCAACCATGTGCAGCAGCTACTGTAGAGTAAATTAGTCTACTACACAGTTAGCTAGAACCTGTAAATACAGGTACTAGATGAACTGTTTAGTAGTTACTGCTCTATAGCTCTTGTGTACATGCTGACCAGGAGCAAATTTGCTCTTGGTCAGCCACACCAGCAGGAGACCAGGTCCTGATGTTGCTCAGCTGCTCAGCTCCTGGATTCTGTTGGAAGCTGGGAGCCAATCAGCACCAGGACAGGGTCACTCTCTGCTCCCCGCTATCCCAACATTGGGCAGCTCTTGGCTCCCCATAGGAGTCAGGAACTGAGCAGAGCTGGAACTGGGGAGACTTCTGCTTCCCTGCTCAGCTGGGGGCTCACCAGCAGCTGCCCTGCTTCTGCAACAACTGCCTGCAAGATCCCAACTTACCCATCAGGGGGCTGTCCAGAAGCTTTCCCACCAGTGGGGCAGTTGCTGGCAAGCTGCTTGCTGGGTAGGGAAGCTGCACTGGGTTGGCTGACAGCACAGGGTCTGGATGTGCACAGGGCAGAAGAGCTCTGCGAGATACAGGCCCCTGATAGTCCTTGAGCTAGCACCCTGAGAGAGCCTGAAGCTTCCTCTGGCTGCTCCACGGGGGCAGAGCAGGGCAGGAGCAGCCGTATGATGGGCTGCTCCTGTTGGGAGCAGATTGGCTCCCAACAGGGTATATGTGTAATCATGACCCTGGGAAGATTGACTTGGGACTAAAGTTCTGGCTCTGCACACTGTCTGTGTGGACTAACTTGGGACTAAAGTTAGTCCCAAGTCAGTCCACACACACAGTGCTACTGTGCAGTACGGTATCTACACGCGGATTACTGCTGAAAAACTAATTGGGTGTAAATTTGATACCTGCATATCAAATTTATGCTCAAGTCAGGATACGTCACCATATTTACTGCACAGAACAGGCATGCAAATGTAGATGGATGCCCATACTGCACAGTAATTTCAGTTACTGTGCAGTAAATGCTTATGTGTAGACATGCCCCTATGTATGGGACAACTGGGCCCAATGTTCACCAAGTATCTACACTCCTACAGATTCTATTCCAAGTGTTTGTACCCAAAACCAGGGGCACAAGAACAAAGTATATTTCCTGATGCTTAAGGTAGGAAAAATCCATTAAGGAAAAAGATGATTAAGCTTCCAGTCCGTATCATGACCTTTCCCCAACTCTTCTAATTAGTGCTTGGCAAAATTAAAATTATTCAGTTTAGATAAACTCCAAAATATTCAGCTTCTTTTTCTCAAGCTTAACTAGCCCTTCCTTCAAATACAGTCCCATCTTTATCTAATTTTAAATCTAGCACTTTTCCCCACTAAACTTCTACATGTCTACAGCCACCAAAGCATAGCACAGTTGAGTCTGCATTCACAGAAACAATCTATGCTCTTGTAATTCAAGATGTCTAATCATGTCTATACATCAAAGCATTCTCACTGCACTATTGTTCTTTCCATTTCTAGCCCCGAATATTACTGTGCATTATTTCCTGTTCCCTTATCCATAGAATAATACTAGGTATCAGATTAAAAACTATTGCTTTCAAGTTTTGATCTCCTGCTCATTTCCTGTTAACTTGATGATATAACCCATTCAGAAACACTTTTCATTAAGAGCTATAGTAAGACAGTTTCTTAACACTTTGATTTGAATTTCCATAGCAAGCACTTGATTGGGTAATCTCCAAGCAGTGGATAATATTTAGTCTGTTCAGGAGACAAAATACATTGTGTTTGTCTTAGCAGATGTCTAGTTACAAATATCAGTCGGCTGTGTTGTAATCTTAGGTTAGCCATCTTGAGATCACAGCAGAGATTAGGATTTAGAGCAAAATACTTTTTAATCTGTTTTATCCTCAGAGTTCCAGGCCCTTTAAATCATCTCTTTATTCAAGTATCCTCTTTTTTAGTCCAGTTTTAAAAACAAAAATACAAAACAACACCATTCTTTTTAGTCAGTCCTTTTGGCTACTTTATGTAAACCATGGCACGCTTTCTTTTGCATAAACATATCACATCTAACAATAAATAACTTGTACAGAAATATTAATTGTGAACTGGAAACACTATCTGTGCACTGAATTAAAATATCCTCAGAGGTGTTCTTCACCAAATGGCTCCCTGAGGACCTCCCATGACAGAAGATTACTGAAACTTTTTCTAGTTTTTCCATCTTTATCTTTTCATTTGACATTACTAAAGCTGGTGTCCTTGACTTGAGGCCCTTTGTATTCAGTACTCATAGACCTGGTTGCCTTGAAGAAGTTTTATGGTTAGATTTCTATAGGCAGAAAAAAGGAACAAGGGAGGTACTCCACTGAAGTAAAACAGAGTAACTCCAGATGTGATACAGAAGGCATTATTTTTAATGTCCTGGATCTTCTTTAAACAGTTACCCCTGCCCAATATGAATACAAAGTAGAGGCAACTATATCTAAATGGTAGTACTCTTGCTTTCACTTGGCACTGGCCTGAAGGGCTGATAAAAGACCAAAGCTGTGACAAATCAGACCATAAGCATTTTTCAAGCTCTGAGACAGTTTTTGCTTGGCTCTGCTGATCTCACTGACTTTTTCTTAAAGTCCTTGTATTTTGAGTCTGTCACCTCTGACTTGAGGTACTGGATACAAAAATAACATTATTTGCTCTCAAAATTAGTGCAAAGAATGTAATTGTTATGTGGCATCTCTCAGTTCTCAAACATAAATAAAAGTTGCAATTTTTACTATACAAGTTATCAAAATATTCCCTGTAAGCCTTCAATAGCATGTTTTACTTTTATGGCACTGAAAACCTAAAGATAAGTAAAACTGGTATAACATCACAGAATTTCTTCTTTTTCAGTAATCCTCTTTATGGGCTTAAAGAAAAAAAGATAATATCAAGGTCTTTGGTGGCTCTAGGACATTGATTGCCAAACCAACCCATTCTTCCAAATATCAGTAAACTAGGAGCAGCAGACTGCTATGAGCTATTTTTCAGCCAAAAGGATTAGATTTGTCTCATAGACGGGCCTGACATCTAATATAGATTTCCAATGGGTTGAGTTTAGCCAGTCAGAGTTGTGACTTTGTGAGAAGTGTCGCTGTTTTCTGAGGGTGGAGTATGTCCCCTGCTGGGGAGCTGAAGCATGCCGTTCATTCTTTCCTATGTAAATCCTAACCCACCTGTTATTATGAGTCTTCTGTGGGGCTTCTTCCTCAGACGACTCTAGGGACAGTTGCCTGTGTGATCAAATCTTTTAGGATAATTTCAATTACTGCTTCATAGTACAGTTTCTTCCAAATTCAAATATTGAGATAGGTACGGCTCTTTTGAACTTAAAAAAAAGAGGAGGAGGAGGAGATGGGAGATTAACCATTACAACCAGAGCAGTTATTTGGCTTTATGATTTGTCTCAAATGCAACCAGGAAGAAATTTGTGGTTTGTACACACACACACACGTGCGCGCGCGTGCGCGCGCAAAAAGTCACAGTGGAACATTTGTAAAATAATTCAGGGACAGTAGCAAGCAGCACTTGTTAATGAAATTCAGTTTTGATTTATTTCCATGAAAGTACCAACATTATTTATGTAAACAATACAAAATGCATCTGCTATTTAGTTTCCGGTGAGATTTTTCATATCGCTGAGATTTAGGGAATATCACTTAGGGAGAACAGCAATTTTAAGGTTATCATGTGAGTGACAAAGACATTAATCTGACAAGATATGC
Organism: Gavialis gangeticus; assembly: GCF_001723915.1. Taxonomy (NCBI): domain Eukaryota; kingdom Metazoa; phylum Chordata; order Crocodylia; family Gavialidae; genus Gavialis; species Gavialis gangeticus. The sequence goes on from NW_017729032.1 coordinate 77,564,629, forward strand.
TCAGGAGACCCAAGATGCAATTGTAGAATTCTTTTTAGCGCTCTCACCCATAATTTCACGGAGCTCAGTATAATTAACACACTTCATGGGATTTAAGTAACATTTGTTGCTTCTTCATCAGAATGCAAATCTGAGAATGATATGGATCTGTACGGGAGACAGAAACAACTGTTCCCTAGGTAATAACTGTGCACTGCTTCCCAATGCAAAAAAAAAAAAGGTGACAGATAAAGCATTACTCAGGTTTTATTAGGAAGTTAACATATGTTTTATAGCTGCTACAAATGCTAAAACCAGATATGTCATAAAATTAAGGAAAATTAAATGGTTTATTGTCAACTTGAAAATTTTAGGCTCCATTTTCTTAAAAGCTATATGAAATAATGAGACCTGCTGTCAGTGATTCTGTGTGTGTGTGTGTGTGTGTGTGTGTGTGTGCATGCGCACGTGTGCGTGCGTGTGTGTGTGTGTGTAGATATATAAAGGCTTATGCAACTTGCTAACAAGAAATCACTAGGTCAGCAGCATCTGTTAAGTCTTAAGCAGGAAGAAAGCATTATAACAAAGGGAAAACAGTAATTATATACACATGTCTGCATGTTTATGGTACAGAATTACAGCCAGGCATCCCAAACTAAGAATACTTCTTCATAATAGGTCAGTAAATGATAAAAGAACAGATTAGAAAGGCTGTTTACTTCCCTGTCCTACACTCACCTCAAAAGAGAAAAGAATAAGCCAAACATCTTCAGTGTAAAGAGAGATCAGCTGGCCTTGGTTATTTATTTTTTTCCTGTAAGGCTGAAATCTGCCAGGAAATAAGACAATCCCACACTACTCACATGCCTACTAGGAAAGAGACAGAGAGCAAATTATGCAAATAATTAATTAGCCACTACTGCACTTCTCCAGAAATAACCCTCTGATATGGGAAAATAATTCTAGGTTTTAGTCTTCTTTTACTTAATCATGTTTGAGAACAAAATGAATACATGTACAAATGCATAATGCATGTATAAATGTATAAACTGAATAAATGAAGTGGGATGTACTGTACACATTATTTTGGTTTATTAAAACTTCAGGATTTTTTGATTTTCTTTGGGCATTATCAGCTGCCTTGAGAATGATCACATTTATCCTCATCTGCTGTTCTTTCCGCTCCCATAGACAATATAAAACAAACAAATAAATAAACAAACTAAGACACACCTACATGAAATTTCCTTAATATATTTGGCATTGCCAGGACACTAATTTGAAAGAAATCTCCTAATATTCATCCTTACAAAATAGGAGATGCAATTTATTTATCCCATATGTTTCTCATTTTTGTTCAAACACAACTGAAATATGTTTAGGGTGAGTTTAGGAGCCTACTACTTCCTTATTTTTTTGACTTAAAGGAAAGTACAGTGGCGGGGACCCACAATTGCCAAAATGGTTAAAACTACATACTGAATAAAATCAATCTCTCATTATTATACTACATTAAAAAAGGTATAGAACTCAGAATAGCATTGGTTGTTCTTTTTCTAAACTTTCCTCTACAGACTTTGCATTAAAGTCTGTTCAAAACTTGAAATCTCTAGAAAGAATAATCAGTGAACTTTATATGTTACAGGAAAGATTTCTTGTTGGTAGGCAGATGGAGGCATTCAGTTGAGCAGTGAAGCATCGCCCCTGAAGTGAGCACACAAACAAACAGGAGAGGCATACTGAAAGAAACTCAAGATATGGGCATATCCCAATGGGAGAGCTATGACACACATGCACTGTAAATAAATATACACCATTCTCAGTCCACACTGATTTGGAAAGATTCATTGAAAGAAACAACAAACAAAAAAGACAAACTTTTCCAGAAGCCTTTTAGTAATGATTTATTTATATCCGGATAGTTTATTTATTTTGTAGAGGCCCTGTAATTCCCCTTTTTCTTTTGTAGAATGTTATCTTTAAGGGAAATCACACCAAAGTAGCTCATTACATATACAGCATTATCAGTTGACTGTATCTAATCATGCAGAGCACTCCCAATGCAACACAAAACATTTTTTCTATATTGCCTTGCAAGCCAAGGGTTGTCTTACGCATTTATTTTATGTATTAGTGCTAGGTCATTCCATGTGAAATCATCTAGGACTAGGCACTCAGTGTAGATAATTGTGAGAAAATGTAGTTTAATTGTGAGATGTTAATAAGATATCTTAAATACTGTTTAATCACAAACCTACCATATCTACTACTGAAGCTCTGAGCAGCTGAATTTTCATTTGCACATTTATGCTGCTTTCTGACACTTGATGCCCATTAACTGATGCCATGAGCAACCTATAATTAATCTAGGAAACTAAAGCAGTGATTTTAATATATTTATGTTGATGTGCTGGTTTATCAAAGTAACAATGTGCTATCTTTTCCAAGGAAGGTACGGCATGACAGTAATCATGGTCATTGGAAACAGGGCGTGTTTTTGATAATATATAGAGTTGGGGGCAACCTTTTGGGCAGGGCTGGCCCACCATTTTTTGGGCCCCCCCGCAAGAAATAGTTCTGGGGTCCCCTGACATGAAGAAGCTGCTGGCAGTGGAGGGGGGCAGGCTGCAATGAGTGGGGCAGCAGCAGCAGCAATGTCTGTGGTGGGAGGGGTGGTGAGTGGCTGTACGTGAAGCCAGCATTGGCAACAGTGGGGCGGGGGGGGGGGTAGCAAGCGGCG
>NW_017729032.1:77567684-77569569 GCF_001723915.1 Gavialis gangeticus
CACCACCAGGTCAGGACCCCCAGCAATCTCATACCCACATCACCTTCCTGGGGTTCTGTGCTGCCTATGCCACCTCCCTTGGTTTCATACCGCCTCCCTGAGTGCCATTCATCCCCATGCACTGCCCAATCTGCTGTTCTGCTCTCTGCTTTATCTGCTGATATGCTGCCTGTCCCCTCCCTGGTTTGCTGCATGCCACACCCAGAGGCTGCCTGTGCTACTCCCGGCACCTGTTGTGCAGAGTGACCACAGCTATTTTAGGAGGTAGCAACCAACACTGTCAATGTTGGTATTTTTGTCCTTTTCCTTTTTGTATATATGCCCTAACAGTTTAATGACACTGATTCTTTTCTTTTCATGTATGTAGCGTTATTTGTATTATCTTTTCATTTTGTTTCAACAGTAAATTTTCTAATGTGCAACAATCCACTGTTTTAAATTCATTTGCTTGTCTCATTCTTAGAATGTGTATTCCTACTTACGCTTCTAGGTGTGTTGGCCCCAGACAAGAAATGTGTGCAGCTGAAAGTGCCTTCTATGCCCAACTTTGCACATTCTGCACAAACTAATGCCTCACCTAGGTCCTCCTTACTATTGCAGTCTAATCTGGCAAGGTCCATGTCTCCAATAAAATCTTCTCATATTATCAAGATAATTTCCCCAGATATGTAATATCACTTTAAACTAATCTACTTGTCCAGGTGTTTGTAATGCACTTATAACTGTAGTAACTCAGTGTCATCATGACAATTTGTGTCATCATAAGAATAACCATCCAAAAAATTGAATTTAGGACAACTCAGTTTTTTATCATTGCAAATTCTTTCTTACTCTTTATGTATTTCTTTAGCTCACATCCCTCATCAAATCAATTTTACACTGCCTATGGTATCTGGGCCATTCCTGGTGAGAAGATTTAATGGACATATTAAATGACACATATTCATGCTGACCCTGGAAACCTACCAGCTAGGGTGCTGTATGTTGTACAAGGTTGCATTGTGTAGTTTACTAGTACACTTAAACCTATGCTCCTTAAAGTCAAAGGAAGTTTTATTATACTTCTACCTGGTTTCATAAATCCACCCAATACTTTCCATATCATGATTTTTTGTATTTGACTTAAGAAAATAAGGTATCATGGTATAGACTGAGGCTGGGTACAGATGTTACATCTACTGCACTTTAAGTGTTCAGAAACCACTTTAACTTACAGAGTGATAGAGTGTTTCTGCCAGGGGCTTTTTGAACATTTGTACTTCGCCTGAAACAACAGATACAACAGCTTCACTGGCAAGGTCTTCATTTGAAAGAGGTAGTTTCCAGGCCAGGCAACAATAGTCTCTCATTATTGCAATATGTGAATATGGCTACACTGAGGTGTAGAAGACTTGGAGCCTATATACCATTTTAATGATTGTGAGCTGGATACCCTGGATTGTTGGCAAAGTTGTTATATAGTTCAGTTCCTTACATGCTTCCCTCTTCCTATCATTACCCTTTGTTCCTGAAAACATATATATATCTTTAGTAATTACCCATAAAAAGAAATTCAAGCAGAATGGAAGAATTTTTTTCCTAAGGACTCCAAATTGAAACTTAATTTGACAGCTTCCCAAATCCTTTCTGAAGGAGCAGAAACATGACATGAAGGATACTTTAAACTACAATCTGATGAGAGGAATGGGAAGGCAGTAGGCCAAGAAAAGTCCATAGGTAATCTCTCACTGCTTATGAAAACTCTCCTAGCAATAGGCTACAATCTATTAAGAATATCCTATCTACTTCCAAGTCCTACTGTTGTTGCCCTGAGGGGTCAGGCCAACACTCAGGATCTCAATATTGCGCTGTTAGACAGGAGGGCATGGTGTACAACTGCACATGC
>NW_017729032.1:77570176-77570471 GCF_001723915.1 Gavialis gangeticus
ATCTTAGTGTTGTCAGCAAATTTGAACAGGATGCTTTTTACCCCCTCATCCAAGTCACTGATGAAGATGTTGAACAGTGCGGGCCCGAGGACCAAGCCCTGCAGAACCCCACTGCCCACATCTCTCCAAGTTGAAAATGACCCATCCACCACCACTCTCTGGATGTGGTCCTCCAGCCAGTTGGTGACCCAATAGACTGTGTAGCTGTTGACACCACAGCCCCCCAGTTTCTAAATGAGAACAGGGTGAAAGACAATGTTGAAGGCCTTCTGAAAGTCCAGGAAGACTATGTCCA
>NW_017729032.1:77570482-77573947 GCF_001723915.1 Gavialis gangeticus
GAGAGAAAAAGTCAGAAATGGTTGGGAAGGGGAGGGAATTCATTTTAAGATAAAAAAAGAAAAAGAAAAACTAGGGGGTTTGCTACACAGTTGCCTGTCTCCAGTCCTAAAACCTGCCAACTTTTAATATGTTTCTGTTCTTCACAGAACCGTACATTCACTGAGATACTTTTTCTTTAAAATTTAAAAATTGTGTAGTCTGAATAATTTCAAATCAATATAGCTTTAAAATGGACTGGGTAGCTACAAAGTTCAGCTTTTGCTCAACATATTGCATTAATGTGCTTTCCCAAAGTTAAAAAAAAAATTAAAAAAGGAAAAAAATCTCATCTACTGCAAATACATGATAAATTGCATACAACGGGCTCTAGGTATTTCACCCTGGTTGACAATATTCATTGTATTAAACTTACATTTACTTTCTAATTAAAATACACTTACGTTGCCCGCGGCAACTGAAGCTTTAACATAGGTTTCATCAGGCAAGTAAACTAAGGTAAATAATTGTTTCTGCAAGCTTTTCTGCTTAACTCTAGTTAAAACTTGGTTTTCTTAGCTCATTGGCCTGAGAAGTAGTAATAATTGTCTTATTACCAAAGCAGTATTTGTCAGCATTGAAAGTAAGCCTGCTTATGCACAGTTACTCTGTGTCTACAGGGCAGAAGCAGTGGTTTTCCCATCTACTATGTGTGGCTTCATAATTACTATTGAATTATTCCTGTAGCAGCTTCTTATATTTGATGAATTCAGGATGTGATACACGGAAGAACTGATTTCTTATAGATGGTCTGAAGTCCAAAAGAAAAGCTCTGTAGAAATATATATGCAGTAAAATGGGAACTTGGGCAGATACTCACATGGGTTAAGTACAGATGTTCAAAAAGCCCATGTCAGAATCAATCGAAGTTACATGATTTTCTGCAGGTAGCCTATGTTAGTTAGATCAGTAGAAAACAGTTTGCTCTTTGATGGGGAAGGAAGGGCTCATGCAGGCTGCCTGCATTGTCCAAGGTCTGCAGGTTGGGGATGCTCCTGCACACCTCCCAGCATTCCCATGGGCTCCCTGGGCTGGGAAGTGCTGAGCACATCTGAACATCTGGGCCACCCCTGCCAAGCATGAGCAAACACACCCCCAAACCCTAGTACTCTGGGACCCTGTAGATGTGGGCCAAAAAAATCTTGCAACTCCCCAGGTGCCCATGGCCCAGGTACCTACCAGCAGGGGCCATGCCATGGAGGTCATGGAGTTGCCTCCAGGCATGCCCAGTCCCAATGTCCTTTCTCCTGCCACCCTGACCCACCAAAAGCAAGCCACCTGCCCAGGTCTTGCTCAGGATGGGGGGTCCATGTTGGGGTCTGGGTGGCAGGGCGCATGTCTTTGGCCTCTAAGATGTGGTGTGTGGAACTCACAGTTGGTCTCTGTGTGGCTGTGCCCAAGCATGGGGGCATGGGGGTCCCTTGTTAGGTTTGTAGGAGCCACGGTTGGGCTCCATGGGGCTGCTCCTGAGCATGGTGGTTCTCCTGGGCTCAGTGTCAGGTCTGTGTGTACTTTGTGGTCTGCTTCATGATGGGGTGCAGGAGCATAGCCTGGGGACATGGGTGCACAAGTCCTGGGGATCATGCAGGGGACACAGATGCCTCCCTTTCCCCCCGCCCCACTGCCTGCCTGCAGCTGACTGATGGTTAAAGGCAGGAAGTAGGGCTGAGGAGAGAGTCTGTGTAGGGTCCCAGTGGGCCTTGGCTCTGGGAGAGCTTGGGGACAGGGCCTTCTGGGTGCTCAGTTGGAGCAGCCATGTACAGGTCAAGTGCTAGGATGCCTTCCTGTGAGTGGGAGGTTGCAGGGGGCTGCTGAAAAAGGCTGGGATGCCAGAGGACAGCGATCTAACTTGAATCGATCCTAAATTGAATCCATCCTAAATTGTTCAAACCAGGTCTATCTCAGACTGGGTTCTGGCATGTTTAGACTGGTCTATGTGCACTGTACTTCTGTACGGTTATCAGTTTAGATCGATTTCTGATCACTTAGATTGGTTTATGTGTAATGTCTGTACCTGGCCAAAATGTAAGCAGGCATAGCATCACTGATGTCAGTGAAGCAAGGCTGAGTTACACTCACTGAAAAATTGTTCCCATATATTTAAAAGTAGTTTATATTGTTAAAAATGCAATATCTTCTTCACAAAAAGCTTTCCATGGCTAAGGGTAGTAATCTAGTTTACCACCCCATGCTCCACTTATGTGCATCTGCCACCCAGTGCCTGTGCCCTCAAGATGCAAATGCATACCCTGGTGGGGCCAGGTGGCTAGAGTAGGGTGGAGCTCAATAACTGCAGTGTGGCAGCCTGAAGCTGGTTCCCATTAACCCTGTGCTCCAGCAGGCTGTGCAGGGTCCAGTCACTAGCTCCTCCCACCCAGTTCATGAAGCAGCGGCTGCATTTGGCAGGTGCCTAAAACCCCAGAATCTCCTGTAGCAGCTACATGGCTCCGGGCATGAAGCACAGGGCTTGGTGCTGTCTTTCCAGGATGGGTCTGCAAAGAGCAGGTGGGGAGGCTGCATTGCTCAGAGCCACCTCCCAAGTCCCATCCCTGCACCTCCCCTATGCGTGTTCCTGGATTGCTGGGCTGCAGCAAAGTGCGTCCAGGGCTGTGGTGCTGGGCCTGCCCAGTGGGAGCAGCCAACCAGCCCTGCCTGTGCTCACCAAGCCTCTAGTGCCAAGTCAAAGCTGTGCAGGTGAAGGAGAGTCAGAGATCATTTTTTGTCTTAAAATGTGACTGCTTCACTAAGCTGAACAATGCTAAGCCAATTAACATTTATTTGGCTTACAGCATAAAGTGTAACAAGGCCCTAATGCTGAATTTCTGCTCCTGTAGGAGAGGATCTGCATACTACTTATTGCAAAGTCACACAGTCTGTAAGTCTTGTCAAGTCTGTACCTGATTCTGGAGGTTAAGGTAGCTTTTTCACTTACTAGGTTGCACTCTTTTACTTGGGGTGCCAAGTGCTCCACAGTTACCTACATAGCACTGCATCTTTGGGGAATTTTGGCTGTCCATTAGCATCAGTATTTCTCATAGTGATAACTTTATATCTGTGATTCATAGTGCTGATTGGCAACCATCCGGAGATCTAGATAAAAAAGGAGTGGGGTGGTGTACATTCTCCTACAGTTTTATATACCAAACAAAGCTCAAAAGCCCTTAAAGTAGTGGCAGCTTCAGATCCAGGGAAGAATCAACGTGGCTTTTGGCAGGGACACCTTCTCTTGCATCAACATCTTGCTCCTGCTTTGCTCTACCCAGCTCCACTATTGGGAGAAAGAGCTGAAAGCTGGGGGAGGGGAGGGGAAGAGGGAGCAGCTGAAAAATTCTGGATGATTTTTTTAAGCATCAAGTTTGACCTAAAACTTTTCATGATATCACTACTGGTTACCTATCCCCTGTTGTGTTTTCACGGCAGTTGCAAAC
>NW_017729032.1:77577706-77585990 GCF_001723915.1 Gavialis gangeticus
TTACCTATCCCCTGTTGTGTTTTCACGGCAGTTGCAAACAGCAGAAGTGCTTGGGCTAACACATCCCAACATTGGGAAGGCATTTATGGTGGGGGAGTCCCCAATGCTAGGGTTTGCTTTCCCTTCAAATCCAGTCTAGCCTGGATTTGGCAATATTAGGAATCACCAGCATGATGTATTGGTTTCTGCAAGCACTGTCTGAGGGTTAAAAGATTGACTGGGAGAAAACAAATCGAAACTTAGGGTACAGGTAAAATGAATGGTTCATGTAAGGATTACGTAAACTAGGCAGATTTGGACAGAGTTGGGGAGAGAAAGTTTGATGGATCTGTGTGGTATGCTGTTAGAAGGAATAAAGAAACTTCTTTGTAAAAGTGACTCCTCCCTCAGTAAACTGAACCCACAACACAACAGTTTGTTTTGGAGTTTATAATATTACTTTACTTCTTGGGTCTAATGTGTTTAATTTTTATACCCCTTTGGAAAGGCCCTTTTATAAAGGTGAATAAATGAATACACTAACTGTATGATAACAAGCTTTCTGGAGGACAAACAGAGGAAGCAGAAGAAATGCATTTATTCCAGACATGGTCCGGAGGTGTGCTAATAAATTCTGTTACCAAATAATGGCCCCAAAAATTCTGGTCAGGAAGAGAACTTGAATTTAATTACTTGCACTACACAGAGTTAGATGGAGTTAGGCTAGCATAGAAAAAATGAAATGAATGCTTTCATTTTTCAATAGCATCACTGGGTTTTCTCATGTTGACAGCCTGCGCTGACAACATGTTTTTCTTTGGGAGGAATGATTTTGCTACACGGCACCCCAATGACATTGGACACAGCAGCAGGAGAGGGATGGCAGCAGCTAACACATACTTATCTATGCCTGCACTACCCTTTTTAAACTTCAGAAACCTTCATTTGCGTGATCCATACATCAGTCTGAAAACACTCTTTTACAGTACGTGACACTTTTTTTTTTGCCTTGCTATGGAGGGTTTTGTTCTAGACCTGTAACCTGCAGTAAGTGGGCTACAAGAGATGAGCCTTTAATGAAATAGAACGCATATGCACAAATGAACTGACACTTGTAATACGGTTCTGTTAGAAGCTTAAGAAAAACATCTGCTTAGCAGATACAGGCATTGTGGTGATGCTGTGCGCTAAAGAAGCCACGGCAAAATCTCTAAGAGCTGCAGCCTGACACTACCCCACCTACACCTGACTTCTGCATATCACTCCACTTGCTGAATCTGTCTGTAGCAAAGACACTTTCTAAGACAGTAAAACTATCTCTAAATCTTTATTAAAAAATTACACTGCCACCTTCCTTTTGTTGAGTTTGTACTGATCATTTAAGGCAGAGAAAACTCCCACAACTCCCTTAAAAAGTTGGTAAGACACAGTAGAAGAGGGAAGGTAGATTGAAGTTTAACTAACTTTTTGTACTGTAGCCTCTTATGATTAAAATAAAGACATGGTAGGGGAAAGTATAACGTAAGTGTATCAAACATATGCATGTAGAAAGTGAAGTATTTGTAAAATACCAGAAAAGGAAATTCTATAGCATGGAAGCACATTAGTTGTAATTCCATCGCCAGGGCTGTATTTTAAAAGAAACCTAAAATGGGACATAAACTCCCTCTTCCTCTAAAATTAGCCTTTTAGTATCATGGGTTGCCTTTTAGACAACCGTGAACTTCCTAATTCTTCTTAGGTTTCCATTCATATCTTTAATGCAAAGGTTTGTAATTTGGCTCTGTTTGAGATTATCACTTAGCATTTTGGCTATCCAGTGTCAACTGATAGGCCTGCAAAAAAACAAAAAAAACCTTGCATCCATGGATGTTTTTCCTCAATAGACTTAGTATAATTTCTAGTTTTATGAAACAAATTTTGGGCCATAATTGAAAAGTTATTCATCATTAGAACAAACCAGCATTCATTTGTTCAATTAAGTATAACTTATGTTCAGCTGTGGTCAGATAAGAATTTATTTGCAGGCTAGACACATAATCATATCATCTATTGTATAGCTCCTGTTACATGTGAGCTCATGTACAGTGGATGCTGGTGCCTAAAAATGTTTTCAGTCATCAGCTACAATTATACCAGTCCTACAGGTCTATCCTTTCTCCCACTTTTGGGCATCACCAGGCCCCACTTCAGCATTTCAATTAAAAACAAACAAACAAACAAAAAACCCCAAAATCCCATGAAAGGATTATTTAAAAGTCTTTCTTGAAAAGCAGTTACACATTCTGAATCCACAGAAGCAAAAACATGAAAAATCAGTTCATGATGTTTATCCTCTACTCTTTGACCTGCAGACAAAATATCTTACCATTACCAAAACTCCTGTGTACTGATCAACATCTCAGACTCAATTCTGTTCTCATAGGGTGCATCTACATGAGATGCTTTACTGCACAGTAAACTAATCTACTGCACAGTAAGAAGTTACCATGCAACTGTGTGCAGCAGCTTCAGCCCAGTAAATTAGTATCTTGTGCAGTTAGCTAGTATCTGCAAAAGTTACTGGGGACAAATTCTGCTACTTGAGTTCATTTACTCCCCCTATAGTAGCCCATTACAATCTGTGGGCGCATCCAGATGAGTGCACACATACATTTCCCTGGAGACAAATAATAGTGACATATAGTTGTAATACTGCTACTTGTCCCTGGGGAACACCCATGTATACGCACTCTGATGTGCCGCAAGTTGGGGGGTGGGGAGCAGGGAAGCAAGTTGTGAGTTGGGTAGGGAAGGTTGGGGCAGCACCTGGGATGGCCTCAGCAGCCTTATCTGGGCCCTTGGGGGCCTCCCAGGGCTCCAGTGGCAATGACCTGGGCATATAGAGCCCGGTCAGCAGCTGGAGTGTGGCTCCTGCTGGCCAGGCTCTGATTTTGGGCAGTGCATTCTGCTGCCACATGCACCGCTCCAGCTTTTTTCTGCCATGGGTTTTTTTCACACCGGGATCTCCCAGTGTCAGAAAAACCCACCACACTGCAAATTAGCAGTGCAGCAAATGCCTGCATGTGCAGTCCATGCACACTTGTCTGGATGTGCCCAATAGGGCTATTAAAGGTGTAATATACTACTCTATTAATGTAATTTTCACATTTGTGCAAAACTTTGAACGTATAAATAACTGATAAGAATATATTATTGGCCTAACCATTGCTATTTTCACTGATAACTTGTTCTGTAGCCCCAGCTTTGTTTTCATAGTGAAAATCTTATTTTAAACAAAACCTGCTAACCTGTAAGGACGATGACATCACAGTTGTTGAAGGTGCATAATTGAAGAGCAAGATGCGGTGTATAGTGTTTTTTCTTAATATTTATTCAGAATTGTCCCTGTGGATGCTTCTTCCCATTAGTTTTTATTTTATCTTTATAGACTAATGAGAATAATTGGCCCCTGTATTCCTTTATGTATTTATAGACACTATTTATTATGTCTCCTTTCACTCTCTTTTCTTTAGACTGAATATGCCATTTTCCTTAATCTTTCCCCATGGAGTTTATTTTCCCAATCTTTTATCATTTTTGTTGTTCTCCTCTGATCTTTACAATTTTTTTCCTTTTTTTTTTAATGTAGCACCCAAAACTGAATATAATATTTCTCCTGAAGCTTAAATCAGTTTCAGATAGAGCCAGATAATTACTTTGCTTGTTTTACATAGATACTTTGTTCATGCAGCAGAACCTGTATTTTAGACAGAATCCCATTGTTGACTGATATTTAATTTATCGTAGACCAAGTTTTTAGGTGTTCCTGTCAATCTAACATTCTCTCTTTCTCCTATTTATATGATTAATTTTGTCTAAACAAACCATTTTACCTCTATCTTTTTATTAAGTTCATAATTGCAACACATTTCTCCAGTTTGTCAACTCTGTATTTTAAATGTATCCAAAGTATTTTTAATTTGTCCCAAATAAGTAGTCTTTCCATATTTATTATTAGCATCCCTTTTCACTCTGATCTTCAAGCCCATAATGAAAATATAGAGTTGAATTGGACCCTGAGCTAGAACAGACCTCTGCAAAACCACTCTTGATACTTTCTCCTTACTTGATACTGAACCATTAATAATTGCTCTCTGTGTAACATTTTAGCCAGCTGTGTATCCATCTCACAGTCATTGCATCTAATCATCATTTCTCTAGTTTTCCTATGAGAATGTCATGTGGAACTGTAGCAAATGCTTTATTAAAATCACGACGTACTATGTCCACTGCATTTCCTTTATCCACTAAGCTTGTTATCCTGTCAGTGAAAGAAATGAGGTTAGTTCAGCATGATTTGTTTTTCATGAGCCCATGTTGCCTACTATTTACAACTTATTTTCCCCTAGGTGCTTACAGATTATCTGCTTTATTAATTGTTCTAGTAATTTATCAAGTTTTGATGTGATATCTATCAGTTTGTAAGGTTTTATCTAATAGTAAAAAATAAAATTTCCTGTTCTTAACATGCAGAAATGCATTTCCAGCCCTCCTCCAAGTGTCCTATCTAATTTTCTATCTGGGTTAAGAGGTTCTTCTTTTCTTTTCAAAATTTGAAGAGATGATTTGAAACAAAGGGGATAGTAATGTTTTACATAATATTCTCGTAACACAATTTTTGTCACATAATGAAATACTAAACTAGGTTTCTTGTAATACCCTTGACCTCTTCATATGCTGCCCACATACAAACTCTATCAATGCATGTCCCCTATTATTTTACTACTTCTACAATTCCAGCTTTTTATGCAGCTCTACCAATATGCCTTAACACAGCAAATGCTCTTTAAGAACTGGATTTTCCTTGAAAAGATCATGGAGGTTTTCACTTTCATTCCCAGGAAGAGAAAAAGGAATATGTAATGGGAAGAAGGGGGACCAAACATGTATTAATTTGGGACCAGGCTTTCAGGTAACAAGTTATGAATGACCAATTGTAGCATATAGTTTCTATTTGCCCTGTTCCATGTTTATCTAACTGTGGCATTGTCTTTACATGTAGGGGTGGCAGGTAGTCACTTGACCTAGGTGTGAAAAAAAGTTATCTTTTCAGCTGTGCTCCACAATGGAGTTGAGCCCAGATATGTAATAACAAATGATTTATTGGGCAACAAAATTCTGAATTTTGAAATAAGCAATTTTGAATTTCAGTCAGGATCCCAAATTTTACTAGAAGATACTGGGATCATTTCCATGTGGCCATTGCTACCAGCCATTTGACTATTCCTTGAATTCTGAATTTAGACAAGAAAAATTGGTATTGATGCAAGCATCTTCACCCAGTCTTGTGATACCCCTGACCCACCATCTAAGAAACAATCAACTCAGGTGGTAGCTGCCTTGCACTGCATGGCTGCATGCTCTGCTGGATGCTTGCACTTGTTGCATGGGGTCACACTCCTCAGGGCAGGAAGGTCACACACCCAGAAGTGTGTTCAGGGGTGGAAAATTTGTCCACACAGAAGTGGGAAGGCAGGGGTGGGGGAAGACACTACTTCCTGGGATCCTGGAAGGCTGAAATTCGGTTGCCTTGTCTTTGTGGAGCAGCCACTTGCTACTGTAACATGAGCTGGGTAACACGGATCACAGATAAACCTACCTGGAGTGACATACCTTGAAGACAACTAACAGATGCTTAAAGCTAGCTTTCATGTTTTAATGTATGGACAATCAAGTGTTAAGAACTCTTTGTATAGCCTAAAAGTAATGCGTAACTAGACCCTTTGGCTCATTAATTTTATATATTCTGGGGTATCTCTCACAGAGAGAAAGGCATCCCTACCAGCTAGCAATAACAGAAAGGTTTCAGACCTGTTGGTCTGGAGAATTGGCTAGAAGAAGGAGGTAGAAGAAGTGGGGCAAAGTACCTCGTCCTCCATTAAAATATTCAAGAAGATTTGAGAGCCAAAGCCCCTTTGCTTACCCCATCTCCAAAGAAATGGGATAGGGAAGGTGGCAGAGACAACAAGGAGCAACCTGTTTGCCCTATGAAGACCTTAGGAAAAAATGGAAATAAGTTTGAAGTCTTTTGGAAGCATAATTTGGTACAGAGGAAAAGGGTCTATAAACAGAAGGGATTTTCAGGAGGAATGTCTTAATTTCCTGGTTATAAGAATTTTAAGATGCACAAAATAATGTATTATTTCTATGTACATTTTCATATCTTTAGTAAAATAGTTCTGCAAATATATTCTAAAGATTAGTATTAAAATATTTTTGTCTTATACGTAAATATGGCATGGAAAATTTCAGCCAAAATTATTAAGATTTGGCAAAGTTGTAAGCAACTGAAAACAGCAAATATATTAATTATACGAATTGCTGACTGAGCTGCCTTTTTGACCCCTGGATATCCAGGAGTCAAAAAAACCTGTGGGAACTGCCCCCCCACCCAGCAACGCAATGCTCAGCCAGTGTGCTCTCCTGAAAAGTGGAGCTGGGCTGTCTGGAGCTGTGTTTCACTGCTAGCCAGGCTCTGTGTGGCAGAATCACCATGGCTGCAGGCCCAGGAGGCCCCAGGACCCCAGGTAAAGCAGCTGAGACCAACCCAGTGCTGGCCCCAGCCTCCCCTACCCCACTCAGGGCAACTCGCTGTGTGCCAAAGCATGCATGGCATGGGCATTCCCTGGGGACAAGTAGTGGCAGCGCAAGGTGCACCTCGCTATTTGTCCCTGGGGAACCAAACTTCCACACACATCTGGACACGCCCAATAAATGTAGTCATGTTCCCAGGCACAGTTTATTGCACCTTGTCTTAATGTGCAATAACCTTAAGGTATATTAATTGCACATATAGACATGTCCAGAGGGCATGAGACACTTTACTCAAGATTAGCACAAATTACTGCACAGTAAGCATCAGCACCTGCACATGTAGATGGTTACTGTGCAGTAATTTGCTGTAATCATGAGTAAATTTGCTACCTGTAAATACCAGTTGCAAATTTACACATGATCAGTCACTGTGTAGTACAGCATGTGTAGATGGCCAACCAGGAGCTGACTTACTTCCTATCAGTGAAGCAGCAAGGGACAGGAGACATCTCCCTAGTCCTCAGAGCTTCCTGCTGCTGGGGTGGGCTCTGCTACCAAAGCCCAGGTGGGGACAATGTTCCCTTGCCTTGGCAGCAGAAAGCTCCCCACCCCCACATCCCATTTGTGAATATGGAGCTGGGAACAGGCTGGGAGCTTGATCTCAGGCTCTACTCCATGATCACAATCACAGAGCTGGGGCTGGGAACAGGCTGGGAGATTGTTCCTAGCCCCTGCTCCATGAACATGATCGCAGAACTGGGGATAGGAACAAGCTGGGGGATTTTTCCCAGCTCCTGCTCTACAATCACAATGACTCTGTAGGCTGGTAATCTAGGCACTAACTCAGGAAGTGCAGCTCCCTTCCCAAAGAACTGTTTATGCTTTCTATCCAATTACTTTTGGAAGTAAGGGAAAGAAACAGTCCTTTGACCTGTAGCCCCCTGTCCCATGTAAGGACCTTAGTCACTGGCCCAGCCAAGGCCACACTCTGCATAGCCACTCTCCTCAGCTGGAAACCCAGTGGAGAAAGCAGGGAGCAGGAACTGGACCACTGCCACTGCTGCTGAGCCCAAAACCCTGTACAGATGCTTCCTCAGCTGGAGCATGGCACAAGCTGCTTGGGGCTTCCCCTGCTAACCAGGTCAGCTGGTTGTAGCAGCAAAAGTGGATGGTCCTTCCTTCCTCACTTGCTGTCTCCTTGATCCCTGTCATGCCAGGATGTGGGCAGGATGGACCAACGAGGTGATGACTAGGATCAGGATCAGTGAGCAGGACCAGATATCAAGCCAGGTGAGGATGCCAAGAGCTCAACTTGACTCACAGAGTAGGGTCCAGGAGCAAACCAAGCTAAGAAGCGCAGATATCAAACAGAGAGTGGGTTTTGAGGGCAAGCCAGATCAAGAAGCTGGGAGATCAAGCAGAAAGCTGAGGTGGAAAGAACAGCAAAGCTGTCATGGGCTAGAGCAAACCCTTTTGCCCAGCAACTTCTTGACTCTGCTCAGGAGCTTATACGGAAGAAGTAGACTATCAGCTGATCCTGATCAGCCACTCCAGTGACAGGGAGTGGACAGAGGACTGACCCATGATGGAGGCTTAAGGTCAGCCTTACCTAGCCTGGATGGTCAGTTTGTGAGTGGCAGGGTGGGATGAGCAAGTGTGCTGGCCAAACTGAAGCCCCAGGTTTAAGACTACAATTATGTAGCTGTGTAGTCTCAAATAAAAAGGGGTG
>NW_017729032.1:77590990-77595010 GCF_001723915.1 Gavialis gangeticus
AGCCTGGATGGTCAGTTTGTGAGTGGCAGGGTGGGATGAGCAAGTGTGCTGGCCAAACTGAAGCCCCAGGTTTAAGACTACAATTATGTAGCTGTGTAGTCTCAAATAAAAAGGGGTGGGGGGAAGGGGTGGATAGGGAATACATAAGCAGTAGCCTACAGCTTTTGCTGTTTGAGCCTGGTGGGAGTCAAACATCATGGGTAAAATTCTTAAAGGATATCTTCCATTCCTGGAGAACAAGGCAGTTGTGCTCTGCCAGTGAGACATCACAATTCAGGATGTCTTCTTGTCAGAAGACTTAGAAGGAGGTTCACTTTGGTCTGATTCCCTGACGTAGGCTTCAGGTTGGGCTAAGAGCAAGAGAAAGCATTGAACAAAAAATCCCACCAAAAGTGCCACCAGTCCCCATCATACCTTTTGGGTAACAGGAGAGGAGTACTGGAAGGGCCTGGAGCACAGCAATCTTCTCCTACAGCCAACATGCCTTCTAATAGCAGTGCCATTTTTTTCTGGTGCACTACTGGAGACCAGAGGGATTGATTCTCACCTTGCAACTGTGCTTCCAGTACTTTTTGTGTGAAGGCACGTGGGTTCAGATTGCCCTATGTGACCTGTGGGTGTCCCCCATTTCTTGTATCTGAGAGTGAGGGGGGGCGGTGTCTGAGTAGATTTGGCCTCAATGCTGGACCCTCTTCACTGAATAGGGACAGGCTGAGTAAAATGTCATGCATCTGGGTCAGGGTGGATGAGCAGGATCTGAGAACAAAACAGGTTAGCAGGCCAGAAGTTCAATTAGACAGCAGGGTCTAGGAGCAAGCTAAGCCAAGAAGCCGAGAGATCAAACAGAGAGCTGAGTCACAAGGCAAGCCAAAGGGAACAGGAAAGTAGTCTTGAATCAGATTGAGCCCTATTGCCTGTCAATGGAAATGCAAGGTTAGCTTGCCCTAACCAGCCACTCAGGTGACAGGGAGCATGAGGAAAACCCTGTTGGAGGCTTCAGGCCAGCCTTGTCCAGTGATGGGTTGTCAGCTGTAGCAGGCTGGTATGAGATGCCTTGCTTACCCTTGGTTTGAGGCTGAGGTCTGATAGTTTCCTCCAAGTGTCCCCTGCTAGCCTGGGGCTCCAGCTATGCCTCAGATGCCCCAAGGACTCAGGCATCTGTGGCTACAAGGAACTAGAGCTGCTGATGGGTGAGTTACACTTTTGAAAGGACCACATAACCATGCTACTGTACCCCCTGCATCCACCCCCACCTATAGGTAAGAATGATGATTGGTCTGGGAAGGCATGTGCATGGTTGGTATGCCTACTCTTTTGAAAGAGCTCTGCATGTTAGTGTCTCAGTCCTGCCTAAGACTGTTTGGGATTCACAAAACTGGCATCTCTGGCTGCCTAAAGACTTGCTTGTTCATGTTCTGATTAGAATGCATTGATTAATTGAGTCTGCTCCACATTCTAATTAGAAGACTCTCGCATTGCTGCAGCATCACATGTATTGAACCCTCCCCCCTACACCCCCACATTTTAAAATGACCGTGGGGGCACTTTAACTAAAGCTTATCAAATGAGCTTTAGTTAAAATGCCCCACCACCATTTTTTTTAAATGTGCATGGGCATAATACATGCGACAGTGCTGTGTTTTAATTAGAGCAGCTCTCCAGAAACTGCTCTAGTTAAAACACCCCACTCCCAAGCAGGTGTATAGGCAGCCTCTGAGGCTAAGGCTGTTGAGAACCCTATCTATTTAACTGATACCTCTAAAATACTATCCAGCAGTTGGCATACATGAAACATCAAATCCAGGCCTTGGCACTCAGAGTGAAATGTGTAGTCCAGAGTGAGGCAACTACATTTTCCATGTAATGCATGGGGAGCACTGACACCTCAGAATGGGATTTACAAAAGCCAGCTTGCTTAGTGGGGAGCTGTCTAAGACAAGCTACTGGGAAAAAGTTAAGTTGGTCTTTCTCCTAAAAGGTGGGTGGGCTGCAAATCAATATAGCTTCAGGCAAATGTTTTGGGTTGTAAATCCCACATTAACACAAACACCAAACCTGGGAATTCAGGGAATAGCATAAAGGCCACTTAACTCCAGGACAGCGGAGATATTCCAGACATACACTCCTTTCCTGGCTGTCTAGAGTGTTAGCTCTTTTGAATCCAACCCAAAATATCCCAACTGTGCATAGAAATTCTGAAGATTCAGATGATTTTAAAAAAAATTTACCTGTAACTACACATACTTCTGCCACAGATTTCCTATGTTATCTATGACAAGAAATAGAAATGAGGTCTTAATCTTCAGTTTTTTTACCTTATGACATTGTAATAATATTCCTTATCTTACAGGCTGTTGTAAAGAAAAATAATTTAATGTTAGTAAAGAGTTTGAGTTCCTTCAATGGAAAATATTATTTAAGCATTATTACACACACCTCTGCACAAACTCTGGTTTTAATCATGCCTTGAGTTTGTTGAGGTTTAAGTTTAGTAAGCGTAAGTACAACAAGATGTGGGAATAGACACTACCTAGGAAGGTACTCAGAACTGTATTATGCTCCTTTGGGTGTTAGAGAACATATATCTTCTAGGCCCTCTTTCCAATAATAAAAATAAAGTATTGTGAATTCAGCCTGAGTAATAAACTGCTGAACTTAATACACCCCACCAGACAATTTTTTTGATATTTTTTCAAAAAATCTCATCAAATTTCTCATTAATTTTTTATATTGCAAGTATAATTTTTTCTTAACTATAAAAGAGATTTAGGCAGGAGACCTACTTTCTCCTGTCAGGGAGATAGTTTCAACTTGTTCTACTGTTGGCAGCTCACCCAGTATGTATTCTATGAACTTCTCTTGTAACTCTGTGGTGAATGCGTTCATATTTACGTTGAGAAATGATTCGTGGCATTTCTTTTTTCTTTTCAGTCAGTTGCATCACTTTTCATAGTTTAGGCTTTTTACGTCAAGATTTCAATATGGAAGAAATGCATATTGAAGGATTAAAATATAAGTGCATAAAAATGGGTGTACAGTACAAAACTAAAGTGAAAATGGCAGTTCAGATATGTTTATCAACAGTGGAGAAGATAAAATGTTTTCAAGCCTGTTTCCTCTCTCTTAAAAATCTCCCTGGCTCTCTGCATTCTCTTCATTGTCATGCTGCTCAGGGAAAAGGGATTGCCATGAGAAGGGTCATGGCTGGCAGCCACACTTGAAGTCAGTTTTGAGGATATTTCTAATCTGCATCATTCCCCAAAGAAATAAAGGTGGCATAAAGCTACCTATATCAAGATTATCTCCATCCACAGGATGAATTTGGCCCCTAGAGTAGTCAACATTTCACACCTAGCAGTTATTTCATACATTATCTGTATCCTAGTAAACATTACTAGTTCCAGTTATTCATATGCTATGTCATAATATACCTTTAGATATGCCTCTCAAAAGACCTGAATCTCCTCTGTTTTCCTTCACATGTAATATCTTATATTGATAACAGTGGCTGCCAAGTCAGAAATAGTTACTGCCAGATTAAATCCAAGACTATTACCCCTAGCACTGCTACTGCTACTATACTAGGATAGTGCAGCATATTGATTAAATGGCTCTTTGCCATTTACCTGCCACAAAATAGATGGGAAAACTGGTCAGAGAGAATCAAGAGAAGGGAAGTGGCAATAAAGTTTTAAAGATAAGGAAAATAAAATCTAGTATGCAGTAACTGAAGGGAGGATTTCCATTTTATTTATACTCAACAGTTTTGAACTAATCATTATCATAGGATCCACCACCAGAGATGTGGTTTCTTCATCCCCTGAAGATAAATTTCACTACCTTCACCCAGTTATGACTTCTCATGTTGATAGATGTCTAAATACATAAAGTATAACAATGTATAAAAATATACCTATAAATGTTAATGCATCATAAACCTTTTAATGTATACACATCTTTCTATTTATTCTGATGCCTGTATCTTCTGTTCCTAGCCTATCACTTTGCAGAGGGAAATCA
>NW_017729032.1:77600010-77628530 GCF_001723915.1 Gavialis gangeticus
AGAATCAAGCCCTTGTTTTTCCTGTTGCAGACTGGACTGGAACAAGAGTTTCACATCCTGAGTGTCCTGACCACCAGCCTGTTGGCTAGTTTGACATGGGTGGGAATGCACTTTTTATTTGGGGGGGGGGGTCACTATTTTGACTTTAGGATGCCAGAAGGATGGAGAGAAAGATCTGCAGTCCTCATTCACACAAAATGTGCATTGATTCTTATGGAAGCCTAATTAGGGGGCTGCAGTGATAACTATGACATATAAAGCTATTGATTTATCAAAGACCTCCTGATCATGCAATCAACAGTGGAGAAAAGCTAAATGGTTGCTGATGTCAATCTCAAGTTGTCTATAAAATATAAACAGAATAACAGACAAAAATAAACAGTTGTACCTACCAAGGTTCATACACCATTAATATCTATTTCAGTTCAAATGGTTAATACTTCTATTTCTACTAGAAGGGAAAATGTGATTCATTCTATTTCAGGTCAGTAGGCTGTTTGTTACTAAAAAGGGTCTGTTAAAGACTGTGACAGTGGTAACCATGCTGGGTATCCTTCTCAGAAACAGAGAGTCCCCATAGCTATTTTTTAAGCCTTAAAAGTTCATTTTCACTATGAAGTCTTTTTTTTTCCAGTGCTCTAATGAGTTTTCCCCACTGAAAGCTAAGCTTTTAAAGCTTACTAAAACATTCATGGAAACATTGTACTTAGAGGACTAGAGTTTGGATTTCATCTAAAAAAGCCTGATGTCTACTGCCGTACATCTTAAGTTAGATTCTCAGTTCAATAAAGTCCTTTTTTACACCATTTGGGTAGGGTAAATGTAATGTGCATCCCCTTTGATAATACATCTCATGACAAGACAAAGATAAAGGGTCACAGATGTATTTTAGAGTCTGGTCTCTTGTGCATTCATTTACATCAGGCAATCAGGACTTATAGTAGAAATGATATCTTTTATTAGACCAACACAATTTTTGCAAAAAAAATAAAATTAATTGCAAACTTTCGGGTACAAACACCCTTCATCAGGTATTGGAGAAAAGATTGTAAAAGTTCTTCTGGGTAGAAATGAAAGTTCATGTTTCATAGGATTTCACAGAGGAGTCAATAGATGGGCAGTCAGTTCATAGCTGGTATGGAGCCTCTCACCTCCTGTGAGGATCTGTGATGATGCAGATTACCTTGAACCAAAGGCAGGAACAGGATCTCAGGTTTTAGGTGGTCATAGTTGCTTCCTGCTTGGAAAAATATGAAGGTTTCGTCAAAAAAAATATGTAGTCTTAGCATTTTAGAATCACATTATGCAACGGTAAATTTCCATGTACAATGCCAGGCAGAGGAGAATCAGGACCTAGGTCATTAGGCCTGATTTTTAATTCAGGTTAGGCCAGTTTTATATCAACCTACATTGATTTCAGTATAATTATTGTAATCTACATAGTTATAACTGAGAAAAGAATAAGACCTTTTGACTTTGACTAATAAAGCAAGAGCCAGATCCTCAAAAGGTGTAAACTGGTGTAGCTACACTGATGTCCCTGGGACATTGATACTTTACACCAGATTATGATTAGGGCCAAGGAGTTAAGAGTTAAGACACTGTTAAAATTAATTAGTGTCCAGCTACTAATGCTAAGGCTCCTTAGTGGTGTGTACTTCTATATGCAGACGGCAGGACAGGGCCATGTTTTTAACAGTCAACACCTATGTTGAGCATTATATTATGAGAGGTACCATTGGATATTCATGGCTATCATGTTACCAACAGTGAATTGTGGCAAATATCATGGGCTTATTGAACTAAAATGGGACCACATTGAATTAAAATGGGAGTAATGCAGTGATGAGTCAGGTCCAAAGATTTTAGACATTTTCTTACATAAAAGCACTTCTTTCATCTGAGGATTTTAAATCCTGTTGTTACTCCTGTCACTCAGACAGACTGTCTGGATAGAAACTAAGAGGTTGAAGTTCACTGTCTAGTTTAGTCATTATTTGTCTGGTGAAACAGCTAGATTTCAAAACACTGAATAACAGACTAATGTTGCCTTGGAAAATACATTTATTACATTGCACAACCATACTAGCAACTTATCATCATTAAAGGGGGAGGGGGAGGGGGACAGTTAGACTCCAGCCTGCCATTAGGTCAAGTAGCTCGTTTTTTTTAACTCTTTCCATCTGAGTAATTTATCTTTCTCACCAGAAGATAAGAAGCTCCTTGTGAAGACTGCAAAAAGCCATCAGGGGGTGAGCAAATGATTAGTAAAATAAAATAAAACCTTTAAAAGTAGTTTTTGTTGTTGCTTCTTGTACTACAAATCTATGCAAACTGCTCTAGAGCT
The DNA here is from genome assembly GCF_001723915.1 of Gavialis gangeticus. Taxonomy (NCBI): domain Eukaryota; kingdom Metazoa; phylum Chordata; order Crocodylia; family Gavialidae; genus Gavialis; species Gavialis gangeticus. The sequence continues at coordinate 77,602,358 of NW_017729032.1, forward strand.
TATTCCTGCTCTCACTGTAATGAACAGGACAATTCACACTGACTTTACAGGAACATAACTATGTCACCACTTGATTTAAAAAAAATCCTCTCTCATTTTGCATGTCTGCTGTTTTCCAGTGGGAGCAGGCTTTGCTATGTGAAATGAACTTCTTTACTATAGTGACACTGGGAAAGTAGTGATTCACATGTGTAACCTTAAGCCTAACTAGGAGTCAGATTGGAGCCCATGGGCTTGACTTCTTTTATTTTTACAGTACTACAGAGTTGTAACGGTAGTGATAAAAGTTACAATTTAAAAATGCTCCCTAATTTCGAGGAGCTGGGAATTGGGAGATGGTACCTCAGATAGGCTAGGGACAGGCAGTCAAAGAGCCCAAGGCTGAATTGATTCAATCTTTGTAGGTTTCTGTAAACTGCTTAGATTAAACTGATAAGAAAGTGAGACGACTTTCACTTTTCAAAAGTGAAAGGCAGCCAGACCCCTGCAGTGTCTCATACTAGGAGCAGGTGAGGTGGGGGCTGGGGCTAGAACTTCCCTCCCAGCCTGCTGGCTTTTGCAAAGCCAGAGATGGGAGATTTCCCCAGCCTCCAGTCAGCTGAAGAGGGAGCATGGGGTCTCCAGCTGGGGTATCCCACCAGACCTCCAGTTGGGGTCTCCCTAGCACTGGGGAAGGGGGAAAATGGAAGCCCCCAGTGGGTTGTTTCTCCCTCTCTCCCTGTGCCTAGAGTTGGTCCCCCTAGCCATGCCCCCTCCTCAGTCTAGGCCGGCTGAGAGCAGGCATGGGGGGAAATCCTCCCATCCCCCTGGACCCCAGCTAGGGTCTCCCCTACAAAGGGGGAAGTAGGGAGGGGGGAAGTCCCTAGCAGGGTGCTTCTTCCCCTCTCTCCCCATGCCAGGAGCTGGTCTCTCTAGTCATGTCCCCTCCTCAGTCTGGACCAGCTGAGATGAGTCTGTGGAGGGAAACCCTCACCTCCACCTGGCACTGGACTCCCAGCTGGGGTCTCCCCAGTGTTGAGGATGGGCAGAGGGGAGAACCTCCAGTAGGGCAATTCTCCTCCCCCACGCACCTGGAGCCAGGAACTGGGATGATCAGCTGGGCCTATCACCTGGGCCAATCATGTCCCCTTCTTGGAGAGCAGATCAGATTCAGCCCACCAAGCACTTTTTTCCAGCCCACAAGGCCCCCAACAAATTGCACTCCACCCAGCCCTTCCACACATGAGGGTGGGAGCAAGATGCCTACATGTACACGTAGCCCCAAAAACGCACCCTATTGCCCAGCTCCCATCCTTGTAGGCAAAAGGGCCCAGCTGGCCAGCATGCAGCTTCTGTGTGAAGCTGCTGCCGCCACAGCCCCCACGACCTGCTCACTTCCCCAGTCTCCTGCTGGTTCTGGGCAGCAGGTAGGGAATCAGTGGGAGTGGGGCTGTAGCTGGGAGGGAGCCCAGAGCGTCGGGCTGGGGCTGGTGGCACCACAGAGCCCACGCCCAAGGGAACAGGGGGCAGTGGCACTGCAGAGCTGTGGTGGGCAGTGTATGGACGTGTGGGAGAGTAGGGGGTGTGGGGACCCTCCACATGCCCCCTGTGGCACACAACCCCAGGAGGAAGTGGCAGCAGCAGCAGGCGGGGCACTCAGGGCACAGGTGCCTGGCAAGGCATGGCTCCAGAGTAAAACTTCAGGCTCTTCAGTGCAGCCCCTGCAGGGAAGGCACCTGGCTCCTGCACATGGGGCTTCCTCTCAGCTGTGTTAGTGCAGAGGATGCATGTGAGTGGCAGGAAGCAATGGCAATACAGGCAGCTGCATGGAGGCTGTGCCCCTCATTGCGATGTGCAGTACTGGCTGGAGCTGTGGCTTGCCAGGCACCTGTGCCCTGAGCACCCTGCCTGCTGCCGCACCATGAGGTCCCCACACCCCACCAACCTACCTCATACCCAGACCCTGCCTCCACAACCCCCCACATATACACAACCCCCCAACATACACTATACCCTCCCACACATGGCTACACCCCTCCCCACATACACCCTGACATCTTACCACACCCCCATACCCCACCATACACATCATCCATACACACACGGAGCAAATATGCACCACGCACACACATAACCCCCCACACGCCACACATACCACACAGACACTTCACATATACCACACATGCCATGCACACATACCACACGCAACATACATACCACACCTCCCCATAGACCATTCACACACCACACACACACACACCTTCCCTCCACAATATACAAAACTAAGAATTTATTTTTGAGTTATTATGCAGTCACCGCTATAAACACTATGCAAACACAAATCATGGCAAAAATATTTTTTGTAATAAAATTTAAGTATGTTCTAGTAGATGTTTGACTTTTACTGTATGATTTAATTTTCTTCTGGTTCCAAGATGGCAACCTCCCCTCCCAAAAGGAATATTTCCAGGGGGGCAAGAGGAAGGACATCCAGTGGCAAAGGTCAGGGGTTAAGGGATGGGACTTCTGGTCCCAAGAGGGTGACAAGGGGGCAGGGCAACTGTCAATGGGGCTGGACTACCCATGCAGCCCTCTACAGCTCACCAAAACTTGCTAAGTGACCCTCCACCTGAAATAACTGCTTACTTCTGCCATGGGACATCATTTAGTCACCCTCCTTCTCAAAGCAAGATAATCCCTAAATAGTTAGGGACTATTTAGAAGAGCTAGACATAAACAAGTCCATTGGGCTGGATGGGATGTACCCAAGGGTGTTGAGGGAGTTAGCCAATGTGATTGCACAGCCACTGGCCATCATCTTTGAAAACTCATGGCACTGAGGAGAGGTCCTGACTGACTGAAAAAGGGCAAATATAGAGCCCATATTTAAGAAAGAGAAAGAGGTGGATCCAGGGAACTACAGACCATCAGTTTCATTTCTGTCCCTGGAAAAATCATGGAGTTGGTCCCCAAGGAATCAATTTCTAAGAACTTGGAGAAGAAGAAGGTGATTAAGAACAATCAGCATGGGTTCACCAAGGGCAAGTCATGCCTGATCAACCTGATTGGCTTCTATGATGAGAAGGCTGTCTCTGTGCATGCAAGGAGACCTGCAGATGTGGTATACCTTGACTTCAGCAAGGCTTTTCATACTGTCTCCCACAACATTCTCGCAGGTAAACTAAGGTTGGATGAATGGACTGTAAGGTGGATAGAAAACTAGCTGAATCATTGGATACAGGGGGTAGTAATCAATGCCTCAATGTCTAGTTGGCAGCCAGTATAAAGTGGAGTTTCCCGGGGTCAGTTCTGGGGCTGGTTTTGTTCAATATCTTCATCAGTGACTTTGAAGATGGCATAGTGTGTACCCTCAGCAATTTGCAGATGACACCAAAGCTGGGTAAGGTAACAGATATGTTGGAGGGTAGGGCTAGGATTCAGAGAGACCTAAAAAACTTGCAGGACTGAACCAAAAGGAATCTCATGAGGTTCAACAAGGACAACTGCAAAGCCCCTGTAACAGGTCGCCCTTCTCAGCACCATCTTCCTAGTACTCTGCGCCTTGTGTGGGGCACCCTTGGATCCTTCTTTGGGATTCTTATGTCCCGTCCTATACTCCCCTGCCATTTCTTGATGGAAATTAGGATGATGTTCTTGCGAGCGGGAGGCTGCCTATTGTATTGGGTATGTTGGGGCCTTTACCCTATGTGGAACTGATCCCTGATTTTCTCTAGCTAGGCCTCCCCATCTAAACCCACTAAACAGGGTTTGACTCCAAGGCTCTAGCGTTTCCCATTGTCTTAAGGCCTGGGGGCCCTTTTCCTGCTCCAGTTTGGAGCCTGGTCCAGAGGCCTGGGCACCAACCCCACAGCCGGAGGGCCGCAAGCCCCAAACCAGGGGACAACCCCAAGCCTGCAGCCTCCCAGGCCACAAAAAAAACAAAACCAAAATAAAGCTGCACCACAGGCGCACCAGAGCTCCCTGGCTTTTAAGATTGTGCCTCGCTGGTGCCAGGGTTTGCACCCCCTCTCTGGGGCTTCTCACTGCCCCATCTCTGCGGCTGGGGTTCCCACACTGCCAAGGGCCCCCTATGAGGCCTCCTCCAACCCTTAATAGCCTCACCCAAACCGCCCGTTTAACAGTAAACAAAACACAAGTCCCTGGGCTCTAACATAACTCTAAACCATCCAGCTAAAATTTCATTCAAGCCTCCAGTGTTGCTCCATCCCTCACCAGTCTCCGGAGCTGCTCATGTAGTTCAGGCCTCTTCCATTTACTGGCTCCGGCAGAGTTCCTTCCCCCTTTGGCCTCCAGCAGGGAACTGCCTCTCTGGGCCCAGTCCTGGGGTTTAAATGGGAGCCAGGCCCTGTCCCTTCTGGTCAGCTGACTGCTAGCAGGTGTGGGTCACTGGCTTCCTCCCGTTGCCCTGGCAACCGGCACCTGAGCAGTTATTCCGGCTCTACAAGTAGCAGGCGCATTCATGCCCTGCTACAGCCCCTCACTTAGGATGAAACAGGTCACATTCTCTGGTGCCTGCTACAATGCAGAGAGTTTCTCATGATATCCTGTGAAAAAGACTTACCTCTGTCAGATGAAGAGAGGAGACTGCAGGACACCATGCCAGAAGCGGTGCGCCATGACAGTGAAACCATGGTTCTCCCACTTGCCACAGCAGAGGAAAAAAAGGAAAAAAAACCCCTGCTGAGTCAGATGGAGCCGGGATCAGCTCCTACGTCAGTGTAGGCACACTTTGTAACAGTGTGCCGGGGCCAATTCATGTCCTGGAACACAGCTGCCAGGATAAAAAGCCCGGCAGGGAAGCAGCAAGGAGGCCTGGAAGTGCGGTCCCTGACAGGTTTGGAGGGACCAGATATTGAAAGTAGTCCCAGCCCAGGGACATGATGGCTACCCCAGGAAGGGGTTTTACTGGAGAGACAGAGCCGGAGACGGCTCTATAATTTATCGGAAGGGACTCTGTGGGAGACAGAGACCCATGGCTCAGACTGGACCTCAACAGAACCAGACAGAGCAGGTAGCAGCAGACAATCAAGTCACAGCAAATATAAGATATCAGTAGAGAGTGGGATACCAGGGAGCCTGAATGCTGGTGACCAGCAAGATGCTTAAGTAAAGGAAGGTGCGTCCAGGATCAAATGGGTTAAGTAATGTACCGATTCGGCCGCGGTAAATCTCAAGGTATAAGATACAAAAGAGTGCATCATAATCATCCTGATGACACAGCAACGACATCTTTGGTTGGTGTTAGGCAGGGTGTAGGGGAGGCAAAGCCTTGAGCAGGAAAGGCAATGGAATAACCAGAGGAAGTTGCCAGGAGAGACATAATAAAACATCTTCCTCCCCATAAATTGATTTTCCAGCAAAGACATGGCAAGAGAGACCGCACCTGAGACACCAACCAAGGTACTGTCCATTAATAAGCTTTTTCTTCTTTTAAAGCAATGGCAAAGCCAGAAAGTTCCACCCGAAATCGACTCACTGGTGAAAGGCATGGAAAATTACACACCCATAGGAGGGAGAGAAAACTTACCTGTATGTAAAAGGCAAATTAAAGAATGAGGCTGCTCATGCTGTTAGGATATCAGATGTCTTTGGTTAACTTCTCTCAGCTGGTGATGAGGGCACACCAAAGAGTGGTATCAGCTTCTCATTGGCTCCAGGACGAAACCTGGAAGTTAAAACCTGAGTGGGCCCAGAAAGTCAGGTGCCACAGGGTGGGGACGCACAGGACAGCTATGGCCAATGCAAGCTGTGTGGAGGCACAGCAGATCAACTGAATTAATTAGTATGAAGGCTGGGAGACAGCCTGGCAACTGAGCCAAAAAGAGCTACACTTACCTTGGATGATGACATAGTGTGTGAATCCTTCATTTGGTGAGGGAACAGCCCTCTCTGGTAAGTTCTGCTCATTCAGGTTACCTCCTGAAATAAAGAGAAGCCTGCTGAGAATCTTCAGGAATGGAGAACTTGCTATCTAGTATGAAGAATTAGTGTAGAACCAAGTGAGCCCTACTAAGTAAGGGTGAAAGGCTGCAACATTGGCAAGGCCATGAGTTTCTAAGCTACAGAGCAAGAAAATATAGTGGGACTGGAACTAAATGACTAAGACTCAGATAAAAACCCAAACACTGAGATAAGGAATGTGAACGTATCTGATGAGGTGCCAACAGGCTAGTCACATGATAGATAAGGAAGCCATATTATCATGCAAAGGAATGTTGAGTTTGTAGGAATGAATTAATACGCATTGCTGGATAATTAGCAGGACTTAGTGGATCTTGTGAGTCATGCATGGACTTGCTCAAGAAAGAAATAATAAAGGGTGTTAGTACAAGGGATAAAAGAGATTAAGAAAAGTCTCATTTGGGGACCTAGTGGCAATGGACGAGAGAGTAGCAGGGACAAATAAGCTGATGCTAGTCACCTTGAAGTTTTGGTGGTGAGGACAGTGTTGCGTGAAATTGGTGGCCTAGACTGGCTTTGTGGTGTGGTGAGGACAGTGTCTAGAGGCAAAGGAGCCCTGTGAAGAGGCCCATGGCCATTACCCAGATATTAACCAAGCAGAAGATCTCACCTCCAAATACTTATTTCTCTTTCTTTGTTATTCTTAACATCAAGGAGTGGGGAGCAATCACTGAAAGAGAATAATAAAGGAAGACAGGTAGTGGCTGATCTATCACTGGTAAATGGGAAGTTTTCAAACACCAATACAGGTTGCGGATAGACTGGCTAGTCTGCTGAAAAGGACCTGGAGGTTATAGTGAACAATAAGCTGAATATGAGCCAACAGTGTGCCCTTGTTACCAAAAAGGCTAGCAACATATTCACCTGCATTAGTAGGAATGTTGCCAAGAGATAAAGGGAAGTGATTATTCCTCTCTATCCAGTGCTGGTGAGGCCATACCTGGAGTACTGTGTCCAGCTTCCCCCCCCCCCCCCCCCCAACAGAAGAGATGTGGACAATTTGGAGATAGTCCAGTGGATGGCAAAGAAGATGGTTGGAGGCTGAGGCATATGACTTCTGAGGATAGGCTGTGGGAACTGAGCTTATTTAGTCTGGAGAAGAGAAAATTGAGAGAGGATTCAATGGTAGCCTTCAACTACCTGAAGGGTGGTTCCAAAGACTATGGACTAGTCTTAGTGGTGGCAGATGACAGAACGAAAAGCAACGGACTCAAGTTGTAACAATGGAAGTATATTTTAGAAAAAACTTTCTCATTAGGAGGGTAGTAAAGCACTGGAACAGGTTATCCAGAGAGGTTGTGGACTCTCCATCTTTGGAGGTTTTTAAGACCCAGCTAGACAAAGCCCTAGCTGGAATGATCTAGCTGGGGATGGTCCTGCTTTGAGCAGGGGGTTGGACTAGATGACCTCCTAAGGTCCCTTCCAATCCTAGTTTTCTATGATCCCTGTCTAACCCATCCCAGTCATGTTTTTGTCTAACCTGATTTTAAAAGCTTGCAACAAAGAAGATTCCCACCCTCATAGATAGAAAGTTCTTCCTAATATCCAACCTAAATTTCCCTTGTTGCAATTTAAGAGCATTTTACTACCCTAAAATGTTTTTAAAATACTTTCATTATGCATGCTATGCTCTACTTAGCACTTGCTAAATAACCAAATTATCTCAACAATCACATCCCATTCTTCTTGTCACAACCATTGTCTTGTTTATTACTCATCATATCATATTTGAAATTCATATGCAAGCTTCTCAGGTCAGAGATCTGATCTCCATTGTGAATCATATATTATACTATAACAGGTTTCCACTTGTACAGTTGCCATGCTGCCCCTGGAGCCCCCTCAGGCCTGGTCAACCTGTCTTTCTTCAGGCAGTCTCCCCTTCTCCTTTCCTGCCATGCCTTGCTAAAATGATAATTTCAGAAAAGATAGAATTCCCCAGGGCTTCCCAAGTCAGATATGCTCATGAATGCCATTATTGCTGTTCATCACCTTAAGGGCTAATTACATGGGCTCCATCCTCCCCAGTATCTACACCCATGCCTCATCAGTGTTACTTATTCCTCTTTCTCTCTGCTGTTCCTAACACCACTCTCAGGCTATGGGCTCCCTAGCCCTGCTGACCTGCAGCCCTCCTAGGCAGTGGATGCCCAACCCTCACCCTTGCCCCTCCTGGGTTACGAGAAGGAATCCTGGTTTTCTCTGATAAAAAAATCACCAATTTTTGGATTTAAAAATGTAACGCAAAATTAATCCACATTTTTCTGTGATCAATATGAAACATTACTATATATCTCTATATAGAGATATATAGTAATCCACATTTTTCCATGATTAAAATGAAATACCTCTAGATAGATAGATAGATAGTAGTGGTATTTCATTATAATTGCAGAAAAATGTGGATTTGGGGTTACTTTTTTAATCTAAAAATTGGGGATTTTTTTTTAATCAGAGAATACCAGAGAATACTTTTAGTATTCCAGACCAAGTAATACTCCTTTATGTAACATAATTATACTGAAAATCTCTGTTAGTACAGTATTCAGATGGCAGCTTTTAATTCCTTTCTAGTGTTGTTTATATGCTGATATTTATTATTAAACTGGAAACATATTCATTTTTGCTGGCTTCTTGTGGGTGAATTTATTTTCATAATCCTTTTTTAAACCATAGATGAAATCAAAAATGACAACTTTGTTGATTAGAGAAGTTTATCCAGCAGACTCATGGTTCTTTAATCAGTGTTTGTTAATTTAAGAAAGTAAGAAAGGAGGAATGAGTAGACCACATATTTCTCTTAAGAAATCGAGCGTTCTATGTCTTCTTTGTGCATAAGCAGGCACCACCATGTCAACATGAGCAAAGGTATTATCGTGATTCTAGACAATCCTTTAACATTAACAGCTGTGAAGGTACATTGATGACTTTTTTTCTATGTATTATTGGATGATGGTATAGTACATTTGTACAGAATATATTAAAATAAATTCATTTCCTTATTAAGATACACCTCTCAAAATGTCATTACTATGATAGTTGATTAGTGAATTCCTGTTACTTAGATCTAGTGTAAAACAAAAGCAAACACAAAAATCCCTCTCTGCCAACTACATACAGGAACTGTAGCAGATGGAGCTTGTTGTAGGATGTTGTAGAAACTCCCGCATAATCTCTTAGGCTGCTTACAGACATGGAAAAAAAACCCCAGCACTTTACTTTGAGCTCAGTGGGGTCCTGTGCTGAGTGCAATGTGTATCCATAAGAGGCACCACGTTAGTTTGACCTGGCTCATCCAACATTTGTATAGATCACGTGCTTTAGCAGGGCTTTCTTGTATTTTTGTCTAAAGCTGATTCAATCCGCTATGAGATAAAAGTGCCAAAAAGCCCTGCTGAGGCATGCGATCCATACAAATGTTGGGGAGCCAGGTCAAATTGACATGCTTCCTCTTCCGGTAAAGTACTGTTTCTTTTTTCTTTTTCTATTTTTTCCATGTCTGCCTTTTCCATGTCTGTCCCCCAAAATTAAAGCCCTTAGAGGAATTTAAAATGTGGTAAAGAAAGAAACATGAAGTATTGCTACAGCCCTGAGACTGTGGCTTAGGCCCCCCTCAAAGCCACACAGCTTTAAAAAAGAGCCAGGAGAATTATTCTGTAGTCACTGCCAGGTTAAAAATTCATTCAGGTACCTAGAAAGTAAATGAAACGCAACTTAGTAACACTTGCTACAGAGAATAAGAAAATAGAGAAAAGGGTGAAAATTTGAAAAAACATTATTTTAATGTTTTTCAGTTAGAAAATGTCCACGAAACGCTACAATTTAAAGAGCAGTGCTACTATCAAAAATTGCTCAGTGCATTAAAAATAATTAAAATATCTGTACTCCTCAAGACATTTCCTATATTTAACTGCCTTATAACCAACTTCATCTCATCATATCTCATTTTCTGCTATTCTTTTTCTTCCCACAATAAATCATCCAAAGTGTCTTGCACAAAATAATGGTTTCTCTTAATTTTTTCTAATGGTTTTTAATTTGATATTTTATTTTTTTGCTTGTCCTCTAGCTTAGTAACACACCATCAGTTACTTCTACTTTTGCTTTCTAAACAAGAAATACATTGATTTGTCAATCCTTTCGGAAAATTCTACTCATAACAGAGGGCCAAGTATCTCTATTCTAAGGTTTCTATGACAGAATCACTTATGATAAATGAGTTTGGTGGTTCATCCTAATAATAGATCATCTTTTCTCACAAAACAATAGAGGAGCTGAAGTGTATGAAGAAATAGTCCCATTTAAAAAATCACAGTTCTATTTAAACTAGGGCAGCAGTTCCATAACATAATACAGCTTTTGTGTACTGTACCTTGCCTTCAAGAAAAATTTCTTTGCTCATTTCTAGCCATCGAAGACCAGATCATGCCTTCATACACTCACATGCCATTTCCACTGATGAAAAAAAAGAAAAAAAGAAACAGCACTTTACCAGAGGTGGAAGTGTGTGTTTTTATATGTATTTTTGATGACAGAATATGATCAAAGAAATAAATCATCAAAATGGTTTATTTATGGTACGGTACCAGGAGCTGGGACCTAAAGGAAGAGTTTAAAATAAGATAGAAGGCAAGATGATTTAAAAATCTTCCAGAAATTTACTGTGATGGTAATTATTTTCCAAACTACTGATAAATCTACATACAAGAGGGGAACCTAGAGCAAGGTAGACAAAAGTAGAGAAAATAGTCTTAAAAATTAGATTTGCATTGCTTTAGCTACATTCAAAAGATGGCAGAAAAATTCACATATTGTTATTTGTGTCTCTCTTCTCACCTGTTTTTCTTTTCCCTATTCTCTTCTTCATCTCACCATATCAGAATCCTCAAGTTAAATTAATAACTTCCCTTTAGACAAATTCATCCCAATGTAAGCAAGTTGTATTCATTGCAGTTACTACTGCTAGTGTAGAAGTGACCCACTGAGTTTATATCTTTCTCCATTGATTTTCAAAAACACAGATAGCTTTTTCTGCTATCCTACTGCAGACTATTAGGCCTCATAATCCCATGAGCATGCTAATATCCAAACCAGTCTTCCACCTGTTGTTAATTATCAGTGTTGCTTCCACCCGTCATTATATTGCCTTCATAAAGTTGGCTGGCATCCTGTTGGACCTCTTCTTGCTCATTGGTCCTCTTGTTGCTTTATATACTGTATTAGGCCAGCTGATGGCTGCGTGGGTCTTGGTGGCCTGGCTTCATCTATGTAGGTGTGTCTGCTGTCTGCCACCACCACCATGCAGCTGTCTCCAGGTATATATGCAATAACTTTATATGGCATATGTCCCACTGCAGCATGGATCTTTCCTTTTTCTGTTGATATCTGTGCTTATATGGTGGTTGGATCCAGAGTTGCTCACTTGAATGTAGTAGCTAAATGCTCTTGACACCTTTGTTGAAATGGACTGTCTTCTTAGCTTAGGAGTTTCTTAGCCATTGTTCATTTTCCACAGACTCTCCAGCATAAAAAGAAGATTCTGGGCCACCAGTCTGTGTGCTGGGAAATTATTTATTTCTTACAAAGGTGCATTGCAGTGTTCCAACATTGTCAGGTAGGAATTTCCTTGTCCCTTTGCATTCCATCTCTTAGTTATATTTATTGCCAACTTTGCTTTCCCATTCTGTGAGTACCTAAGGCAGTTGTTCTCAACCTTTTTGGATGCAACCACCCTTTAGAAAGTGCCAGCTCTAAGTTTTTGCTCATTTTTTGATTACAGAAAAATAATAGAGCATTTCTTTGCTGCAAAAAACTCAGAAAGACCAAAACAGGTCAGAGTGCTTTTAACATTATGAATTATTATTTGAAATCTTTTGGCTTATCTTCATGAATGCATACCTAACAGTGCTAACCTTGTGTGGCACCCTGCTATACCCTTGAAAGGATCTCAAGGCACCCCAGGGTGCCCCAGAACTCTGATTGAGAATAATTGACCTAACGGAAAGTATCTTGTGTAAATCTTGGTCCAGTATCTGCCAACAGCAGGGACTTTCCTAGGCATACTTTTACCTTCATTCTTTAATAATATGTAGTGTAGTTGGTTGGTGTGCTCCTCTGTAGGCTCTTCATGGTGTTTTCTAATGGTTTGTGATCAAGCTCTACGTCCACCCACCTTTTCCCAAAGGTCAAATGATGGAATCATTTTAATCCAAACAGCACAGCCAGTAGCTCCTTTTTTTATTTGAAGACATCCCCATTCTTGCTCTTTCAGGGCTCTACAAACAAATAATAAGAGGTATTTCTTCTGTATCAATATTGCTCATAGATATCCTTTTGAGTGAACCCACTGTAGCTCTAGCTACCTTGAAGGGTTCACGTAATTTAGGACTAGTGACTCACTTGTGAAATTCTTTACTCTGTTCTTTGGTCTCTAACCTTATTCTTAAATCTTCACACAGTATTCTTAAATGTTAGCTCTCATGCTTCTCTGATGTCTCCTTTGGAAGCTTCACAGTTTCTTCTTCAGTGGCATCATCCAGGCCATGAATCTGCACTCTAGTAATAAAATGCTCTAGATCCAATTCTACCTTCGGCTTGCCCTATAAATGCCCATTTTCTTGAATCAAGCTCTTAGAGCCCCTCTAGACATTTAGGTAGAAGGCATGATTGGATGTGATGCATGATCCACACGTGCATGGCAGGAGGCATGATTTTGGGATCCAGCATCAGATCCTATTACAGTTTATTGCAGGTACAGTTGGAGCCCAGCATTGCTATCCTGGGCTCTCCCCTATACCAGCAAGCACCCAATGCACCATTCTCAGTCTCGGCGGCAACTGGCAGAGCCCCACAGCAGTGCTCCATGTGTTCCATGGGGCACTGCTTGGACAAAGAGTCCTGCCAGCTTCAGGACTCTCAGTACTAGCAGCTGTGGGGCACTGCCAGGACAGCAAGTCTCACAGCAATAGTGTATTGCTGGAGATGAGTATCCCCTTAGCTGTAGGACTCCCAGTCTCAGCATCCCCTCAGCTGATGGGGCTCCCAGCCACAGGGAGTGACTCTGATACACATACAAAATAAAGTTGGATAAAAACCACCTATAAAGTTATTGCACATTTTCCAGCTCTAACTTTATAGCTGGATGGACCTTTTTACGGCATGGTAGTCACTTTGTATCTGTAGCCAGCCTAAATTAATTGAGCAATTAACCAGTTAATAGCATAATAAATGTAACATGGGGGGGGGCTTATATTCTGTTAAGTTCTGAAGAACATCAACTGTTTTACTGTGGCAGTGAATTGGTCATGTCTCTTGACAACAAAATAGTGTCTGCCTAAAAGAGTGCTTGCTGAGGCATCCTGTGACAGCTAAACCAGCTTTCTGAGGGTTAAACCTGGTTTTCTGCTGATTATCTATGTATTGCGGAATGCTTATACCTAGAAGAAAGAGTGTAAAAGGAAACCATTATGGTTAAGCATTTCCAGTATTTTGTTAATGTATTTTGCCATAGCTTAAAGCCAGTTTCATTAGCAATGGCACAGCTAAAATAATCATATAAGGAAAATGCAAAGGCTTGTGCTACTGTTGGTTAGTCATGTAAGGAAAGTTTGTAGTATAGAACTATAATCGGCTCCAAGCCAACAGCTAGCTCAAAAAAGTCTATAAATTTGCTGACACATCGAGAAATCAGCAGAAGGAAAGCAGCATGGTAAAGGAATCTATCATTGTGAAAGAGAAACTGTAGACCTAGATTCAGCGGAGCGGTGGTTCCTGAGAAGCTCGAAGACTGAATACTGGGGTCCTTCCCGGTGCCCCTTTGGACAGCATAGATTGGAGATGCCTGACTTCATTGGATTTCAAGAGGCTTGTTGTATACCAGGCATAAAAGGGGACTGTCGATAAGTTGCCAACTCAAAGATTTACTGTCTGTCTTTGTTGTGTTGTTAAGATTTGCGTAATTACGTGTTTGTTAGATCAATAAATCCTTCTTACCTTTTCACCCTGACCACTCTCTCAATCCCAAACCAACCCACTGCAGGCAGCTGGGACATTGTACCTCTTCTTTCACCTTAAGGATATTCTGCTGTAGTACTAATATGAAATACACAGCTTGCATTGCTCTGCTGCCACAACGGTGGTACTCTGTATATCAACAATTATAAACTCCATGTGATAATGCTTCCTCTTCTGAAGTTTTCTTATCAACTGACTACATTTGCCTATTGGCTTCAGAATGGTTTTATAGTACATCATCAATCTAATTCTGCAATTCATTTGAATAGCTGGTTGCTTTCTTCAGCAAATATTTGTAAATGAAAGCTTCTGGATCTCAGAATGATACTTCAGATACCTTTTTTAGCCATTGAATGTGCTGTTAGTTTTAGTTTGTGGCTAACTGTAGCATTGGAACATACATGTAATTCCATCGTCCACATGCCTTTCACAATTATACGAAGAATACTCAGGGAAGATAAGATTCCCCTGACCCTGACTGAGATACTTATAGTCCCCTGACCCTCTCTATCCCTGGATGGACAACCCTTCCTGCACACCCACCAGTACCCCACCCTCCTTCCTTCTCCCCATCATCATGTCAATCACCCCCTTGCTGTGGCTCTGTCAACACCTCCCACAGATCCACTAGCTGCCCCCCAGTGCTGCCCACCACAGGTTACTTACACAAGGTTCCTAGTGTGGCTCTCCATGTAGCAAAACCCCCAGTGTTTTCTTTTTTTTAACTTAGGAATATATTTCCTCCCCTTCCCCAACCATTTCTGACTTTCTCTCTGCCCTCTCTATCCCTTATAAGTAGTCATAGGCAAGTTAAGATAAGCTCTTGTATTCCACTGCTATAACAAGCCCCTTTTTATACTGTCCAGGTACAATTGTAAATAGTGCCCTGTTATTTTGGTATTGATTTTGACTGTCTTATATTGTATTCCTATTAGGTTTGTATTGATTTTTATTTTTTATATTAATATTGTATGATTTAGGCCTGTTTCTGTAAGTTAGCTAAAGTAATGTCAAGTATCCATCTTGTTTTGCCAAGTCTCTTTTTGTGTCCTCTGCCTGGGCAGACCCTATTTAATTGTGCTGTAACTGTGACTCATACCTACCCCTCCTATGTAAATTGGTTCCCTTGATGAATGGGAGGGTTTGAGACATAATGGTAGCAGGCCTAAAAATAATTCCTACTGAATGACCGGACCATCAGCTTAACGACTCTACCACTGCCTTGCATTGACTCTCCCTGAAACCATAGACCTACTCCCACAACCAGAAACAAAACCCAACATTTGAAAGATAAGGGCCCTCCAAGAAACCAGCAACATGGAAACAAGAGACAGAATAGGAACTTCACCATTGTACTACACTGGACAACGAAGACACCTGGAACTGCGCGACCTCATCTGAGCAGGACTGGCCCTTGCCTGGGCATGTCCTCCCCATTGGAGTCACAGGTAGCCTACCCCTATAAAAGGGGTGGTGGAATGTGACCTCCTTGGGATACCCTCTCCATCCAGACCAGCACTATGCCATGCCATCTATCTACCCTGAGGCCCTGCCAGCGACCCCCTCTGGACAACACCTCGCTGGAGAAGATCCCAGCTGGCCACTGAGGATCAACTCTCAGCCTGGGATAGGTAGCTATCACCCACATCTTCCCTCCAAGCAGGGGACCTGAGTTCTTTTTCTATACACCTTGACTTCAATCCGTCTATTAAGCCTTCCTCCCCTGCTACCATTGTGTGAGTGCATGTGAGAGTGTGTGTGAACCAATAACTTTGTGGTCTGTGTGTTGCATTGCCTGTCTAATAAACCTGTTATTTGGAACCCCGAGTTGGGTTTTGTCTTACTGTGGTCCCGGCCCTGCTCCAGTCTCTAACCCCTGCCCCTCGTCTCTTCTCTCTCTCTCTCTCTCTCTCCCTGTCATCTCAGCTCCCTCTCTGTAGCTTCTTTCCCTAGCTGCTCTGCTGCCTCTAACCCTCATCCTGGCTCTCTCTCTCTCTGTCTCTCAGCCTCCCTGGCCCAATGGCTTTTTCTCCTGGCTCTGCCACCTTCTCACTTTGCCTCTCCACCACTTCTCAGCATCCCGGCTCTCTGCTCTGCTCTCAGCTTCAGCCCCAGTTCTGCCCTCTGCCTCCTGGTTCCGCCACCTCTTGGCATCCCGGCTCTCTGCTCTTTCAACCCCCGACCTGCCTCCCGGCTCCTTCTGGCTGTGCTCTTTGCCTCCCAGCTTCCTTCTAACTCCCAACCTTCCTACCCTTGATTTACCTCCTCTCAGCTCTCTCTCTGCTCTCCTCCTAGCTTTGGGCCTGGCTCTGCCCCTTTGCCTTCCGACTCTCCTGGCATTGCCTCTCCACTGCCTCTTGGGATCCTGGCTCTCTGGTCTCTTCTTGGATCTCTTCTCTGCAAGCTCTCCCAGCCCCAGCTTTTCCCCCGCCTCCACCACCTCCTGGTTTCTCCCCTACCTCTGCCACCTCCCTGCTTTTGCCCCTGCTGGCTCTCCAGGCTCCAGCCTACCTCCATTCCTCTGTTCCCTGTCTTTCTCTGCTCCCTTGCCTCCGCCGCCTCCCGGCTTTCTTCCCTGCTAGCTCTCCCAGCCTCAGCTTTCCTCCACTCCTGGCCCTGGCTTTCTCCCCCACCTCAGCCACTTCCTGGCTTTTCCCCCTGCCGGCTCTCCTGAGTCCAGCCTACCTCTGCTCCTCTGTTCCCTGCCTTCCTCCACTCCCTGACTCTGTTCCCTCCTGGCTTTCCTCCACTCCTCTGGGCTCTGGCTTTCTCCCCCACCTCCACTGCCTCCCAGCTTTCTTCCCTGCCAGCTCTCCTGGCCCCAGCCTACCTATGCTCCACTGTCTCCCAGCGTTCCTCTGTCTCCCAGCATCTGGCTTGTTTCCTCTGCCTCCCAGCTTCCCTGCCAGCTCTTCAGCCCCAGCCTGCCTTTGCTTTTCTGTCTCCTGGCTTTCCTCTGCTCCACTGCCCGTTCCCCAACTTTCTCCACCACCTCCGCCACCTCCCAGCTTCCCTGCCAGCTCTTCTGGCCCCAGCTTACCTCCTCTCCGCTGCATCCTGACTAGCCCCCAGCCCTGCTCGCTCATCCCGGCTTTCCTCCCGACTTCTCTGTCTCCCAATTTTTTCCTCTCTGCCCAGGGCCCCAAGTGCCCCCTAGTCACTAAGTACTCCCTAGTCACCAAGCACCTCAGGTGTTAACACACAACCACTAATGTGTATGGACCAGTAATTTTGTATGTGCATTTTGTGTGTGTGTATATAATTTTGTGTCACGCCCTCCAGCCTGACAGCACAATATTGAGGATTCAAGCATTGATCTTGCTTGTCAAGTCAACACCAGTACCAGCAAACATCTGTACACATTACTCCTGATCTATGATCACATGGCTTAGACTAAATTGCATGACCACAGACAAGGTGTGGCAAACATCTACCCATACCCTCACTCATTTCTTGTCCAGGTTTTCCAACTGATAAAGTAAAACAGCTTTACCTTTATCTTCCCATCTTTATTCCTGAGAATCAGCTGTGTATATAAATTAAATCTTACTTTCACTTTCTTTGTACTTGTGCATTTTTGTAAGTCAATCCAGATTTCTAGTGAATCTGAATACCTTTGAGCTACCTATCTCCTCTGCTTCTAGGTGCCATTCATTCACACACTTTCTTCAGTTCAGTAAATCTCACTATATTGACCACTATGACTATGATTTATGTGCCAAATGTTTTTTAATAAGATGAAGGGACTCCATACCTGTAACAGTAAACTGCTTCCCATTAAGAGATGAAGCAGTGGCTTACTTGCAAGCCATGTGTACACAGGCTGGTTTTCATGTGCCCCTTTCAAACTCTTCCTTTCCCCACACAACCTTGTTTTTATATACAAGCTGCATACCAGTTGTTCAATTGTGCTCATGCATCTGATATATGCTTTATATTTACCACTGATGGCATTGAATCCTGGTTTCCCAGGATAATCAAAGCTTCGCATTTTAATTTTGTGCTTTATCCATTGTCATTCTAGAGTTTTCAAGCTAGTAGGTAAGCTAATGGAAGTGACAAGGAATAACCATTCTGAACACAGCAGCTGTCTTTGCCACTCTGCACAAACAGATATTATAGAGAAAAGAAGAAAACAACAAGTGATTGCATACTAAGTGGATGATCTTCTATATAAATACCCTATGAACTGCATATTTTGGACTTTTGAAAATAAATATTCATGTTTAAATAATCCCATATACTTCCCTCACAGTCCTCCCCATGGCTACTCTGAAATATAAATCCCCAAATATACCTATACAGATATATTTGTGGCCATGTTTGAATTCTAACTTTTGTATTCTTGCCCTATAAAAATCAGCCTGTATGCTTTGAAGATAAGCTAGTTTATAAATTTGACACCACTGAAAGGCAGTTTCAAAAACAAATCCACCTCTGATAAAAAATTAAATTAAATTCAGATGTCCACATGTCATCTCTGAGTGATATTTTTTTCTTTCAAATTATGCTTAGGAAGCTTTTTTCTCTTTTTTTAAAGACATGTTTTCCATCAATATTTTCTATGCCCTCTGTATTTGGTATAAGTAAACCAAGAACAAGTATGTACCTCAATGTACAACCACAGCCAAGCTAGCTCCATCCTGCCATGACAATGTATTCCTGTTCACAGGTCCTAAAGTACAAACAGAAGAAAATGAGCTGCTGGTGTCATTAAAACCAGGTAAGTAAAAGAAGACATTCCAGAAAAAGTGATCTTCCTTTGAATTGAAACAATAAGGTTAACATTTAGTTCACATTAATCAGATATGTGGTGTTTGAATGAGCTTGGATTCTTTCTGAACAATCTCTCGGTTCTACTTAGCAATACAGAGACTTCTCTGAAAAAAACAATATTCAGCAAGCTAGCATGGCCTTTTTCATTTTATACAAGTCAAGGTCAGAAGATTTATGTTTGTGAAGCCAAACAATGCACTTTTTCTTATAATACAGAAAGTTGAGAGACATAAAAAGAAAACAAAACAAAAAGGAGTTTTCCATCAAGAGCTTAGAAACCAAAAGCTTTTACTTCCCAGGGATTTCCTTTTTAACTTTAATTAATGGAATTGTTAAAATTATCTTCTCTTAAGTTATTTCAGTATCCACAACATTCTGTTTCAACACAATGCAAGCATTCTGTAAGACATGCTTTCTTCAATATCTCACCTGCAGACTGAGCAAGAAAATTATTCATATTTTCTATCATGAAGTATAAGAACTGTGTCAGGATGAAATAACATGTGTATGTCTTCACACTCTCAACCATGTTTAATAGCCTGAAACACATGCTGGTTGTAGAAGCTTGTAGAAGCTGGATGTATCTCCTAGAGCGAGACTGTCTAATCGGTGGCTTGCAAGGCACATGCAGCCTGTGAGGGGATAACTCACAGGTCCTGGGCTTCTGGTCTGGGCACCACTGAAAGCATGATCATCCCTGACTACACCATCCCTGTCAAGTGTCTGTCTAACCTACTTTTGAAATTTTCCAAGGATGGATATTTTACAGCTTGTCTAGGCAGCATGTTCCAGTGCCCTCATAATTAGAACATTCCTCCTAATCTCCAACCTAAATTTCCCCTGCTGGTGCTTGAAGCCATTGCTCCTACTGTTATCCGTTAAAGCCACAGAGAAATGCTCATATCCATCCTCTCTATAATCACCCTTCACATATTTGAAGATGGTTATCAAATCCCCACTCAGTCTTCTCTTCTTCAGACTAATAACCCTATTCTTTCAGCCTTTCCTCATATGTCTTGCCTCTCAAGCCCCTGATCATTTTTGTTCCCCTGTGCTGGACTCTTTCCAAACTCTCCATGTCCTTAAGTGTGGGGCCCAAAACTGGACACAGCACCCCAGGTGAGTCTGCAATAGTGCTGAAGAAAGCAGTAGAATCACCTCCCTTGATTTACAAGTGACACTCATGTTAATACAACCCAGGATGCTGTTTCTGCTGCAAGAGCACACTGTTAGCTAATATGCAGTTTCTGGTTCACTGTAACCCCCTGGTCCTTCCCTGCAGTACTGTGGCCTAGCCACTCATTCCCCAGTCTGTATTTGTTCATACTATTATTACATCCCATATGCAGGACATTGCACTTGTTAAATCTCCTCTCATTTCTCCAGTCTATCCAGGTCATTCTGGATCCTAGCCCTACTCTCCAGAGTATCTGCAGTTCAGCCCAGCTTGGGCCCCTGTTGCACATTACATATACTATGAATTAAATTAGTTAATTGTACAATAAATGACTGGCCACACATGCAAAGTAAGACTGGTCACAAATGCAAAGTAATTATCACACACTAACTGGTTAATCATGCAATACATTTAGACCAGCCACATGTGTAAAGTAATTATCACACAATAAAAAGTATTACCCAGCTATAAAAAGAGCCAACCAGGTATAAAGTTAGTGCTAAAAAATGTGGCACAACTCTATAAATAGTTTCTATCCAGCTTTAATTTGAACATGTAGCAGGGCCCTTGATGTCATCTGCAAATTTGCTGAGCATACACTCAATCCCATCCTTCAAATCATTAATGACAATGTTGAACAAGACCAATCTGTATTCAACACATGCCCCCAGATATGTGCATGTGTAGATGCCCACCCAAGGTAGATTTACTCCCAAGTAATTACTCTGGAGTAAACCCGTCCAGCAGCATTTTCACATTTAGACACACCCTTAGTAGAGGAATTCAAATAACATATGTATAAAAAATATTTTTCCACCCAATTACAGAATCTTGGGCAGTAATGATATTCTCCAGGGCTGTGACCATGCTATGTGTTTGCCATGAAAAATTTCAAGCCAACATTTTGATCCCACATATCAAAACATAAAATCACAGGGTTAGAATGGACCTCAGGGGTCATCATTTCCAGCATTAAGAGAGAGATTTACCCATGAGGATATCTACATACTTAACCCCAGAACTGCTGAAGAATATATGTGCCAAGGAAGCCAGAAAAATAAATAGTACCCCACATGATTTTTAATTGATTCATGCGTAGGATTCTATATTTTCTAGTTCTTTACATGGGAATTCATATGTTTGTTGTTCCCTAGCCTTACAGAATCAGGATCTGTGTTTGAAAGTGTGGCAGGCTGCCCAGCTGGCTCACTGGATTGTTAGCTTGAGCTCAAAATGGCTCAGGCTGATTGGTGGAGCATTTCCACTAATGAGGAGGAGGCAGGAGGCAAGCTTGCCCTACCCTGACCCAGGGACAGAGTGAAAAAGAGGACCTGAGGGGGAACTAACCCCTCAGGCTTTCCTATTGATCCATTTTCAATCTGGAGATGGAGCCTCCAGAAGGGATAAAAGCCCACAATTCTAGCACATGGGGAGCTGTCAACAAGGGACGACAAAGGTGGGGCTTGTGAAGAGCTGGTAGACCTTACCAGCAGGGCAAACCAGTTGCCCCAGAAGTACCCCAAAAGACTCCACAGCCTAGCGGGGTGGCAAGTGGCTGCGTCCCCAGCCCCACCATGGAGGGAACCACAGTGTCAATGCACAGATCGGTGCATGAAGGGGCCTGGAGCAGAAAGGACCCCACCACTGCACAAGGTAGCATGGGTCCCCAGTCCTGCATGAGTCAGATCCTGTGCACAGATCAGTGCACAGAGGGTCCTGGAGTGGGCAGGACCCTGGCAGCTGCATGAGGCAGCGTGGATCCCCAACCGTGCATGAGGCAGGAGCTGGGCCATCAATGCACGGATCAGTGCACAGGGCTGTAGACCTGACAGGTTGCCATGGCTGCACAAGGCAGTGTGGGTCCTGGTGTACAGGGCAGTGCATGGTGGGCTGGGAAAAGGCTGACAGGCCCTGGTGGCTGCAGCAGGCAGCTCAGGCCTCCTGCCACAAGCAGTGACTGGATGGGTGGGTCAACCACCCCCGTGATGCTGGGAGTTGTGAGTTACCTGGAAAGGGGATTCCCACAAGGGAGGAGGGGCCTTCCTTACTGCAGAGGTATCGAGGGGAAGCCCCTGAGGAGTGGGGACGATTCTCCCTTGGGCACAGATGGGAGCCAAGGGCCTCACCCCTGTTTGTTGAGAGTAGTTATGGGCCCCTCCTAGATAAGCAACCTGGGACGGGGAAGGTCTGTTTTAGGAGGTAACGGGACCTTTCCCTGAGTTGCCATTATGTCTTTGGGCACAGCTGCTGTGCCATTGTTGTGATCTGATTCCTTGCGCTGTTGGAATTCCTGTTGTAACCCTGCATTCTTATTGTTGTACTGTAAAGGACTGTAAGCTGTTTTATACCTGAACTTATTGTATGGGTTATTGGTATATGTGTAGATATCTGTAAACTGTTTTACATTTGACCTCACTGTATTGGTTAACTATGTATTTCATTTGATGTAACCAGATTGTATATGTACAATTCTTGTCCCATCATTGCCAGATATTCTTGTCATTGTTTGTTGATTAACCTGTCTTTTATCATTAAGTGTTCCTTTGCTTGCTGCCTGAAGAGCCCTGTCAAGGTGGGGCAGAGGCTGCAAACTAATCAGAAGGCCACAGAGGACTAGGCCTCTGCTTTAGTCAAGGGTTAACAGGAGCTATTACCTGTGTAAACCTATATCTGTGAATAGCGGGGGGGGGGGGTGTATACATACATATACATATATATGTGTGTGTGTGTATACATACATATATGCATACATATATATATATACACACAGACACATGCACATATGTAAGTTCATGTTTGCAAATGTTATATAATTCTGTATCATTAAACCTGTAAATAGTTAAATATTACTGGGTGTCCCTGGTCTCTGAACAGCTCTGTAGGAAAAGGAGGTGAGCTGGCCCTGCAGCTAGGCAGCCATACTCCCTATAACATAACACACCCACTGAATCCCTTCAATTGGAGAGGGAATACCTTCTGCATACCACCCAGGTTACAAAAGATAAAAGGGGAAGAGTGCCATCAGAGGGTGCTAGACCTACTCTATGGCTGCAGTGAACTCAGAGGAATGCCTTGTATTGAGTGTGTATTTGGTGCAAGTGTAGGCTTCTCAAATGTCTCAAGCTGTTTTATAGAATCAACACCTGAAAGTTCATCCATCATTCACCTACATTAGACTAAAGTTTAAAACCAATTAACAAGAGCTTCTCTCATTATGATCTGCCTTGATACTTATAGAGTCACTGTCACTGAAGAATCTTGACTGCTTTCTAATTAATAATAAATTTGCCTTGCTAATGCCTTTATATAAAAGGCAAATATTACTGATCTTAAGATCATAATGACAGATATTTCTAAGAATCTCACATCTTGGGACTTGCCAACGTCAAAAAGAAGACTCTAATAATTCTGATAGGCCTAAATCATAGAATCAAACCCAAATCTCTTAAGCCCAATCCAGTGGGTTAACCAGAAGACCATCCTTCCTCTATAGTCACTGAGACACTTCTTCCACTGTATTTGGCGACCCAATGAATTTTCAATCAGGCAATGAGTCAATGTAGAGATTAGCAAGGTAAGTCAGATCTGATAGAAAGTACAGAGATACCTGACTTGTACATTATTCTCTAAGTAATAGTGGAAACCTTATTGATACTGTCTGCAAATAATACTACTTTAGCTTTCAAGTGGTGCAGGTGACTGAGTAAAGCCTTTGGTTTTAGAGTTGTATTTTAGTTTGAATAGACATAAGTGCTGAGCACAGCTGAAACACCTACATAAAAACCCACTCTGATAATTTACTGTAGTTTGAAAAGCAATTTATACAGGCTACAGTTATTTGGTGGTAATAGAACTATCCTTCCCCGCACTGTAGGGATACTTCCTTAGTCACAGAACTGAGAACTGTTCCAGAAAATTTGCAGAAACTACCATGCAGACTAGGCATAAAAAAATGGCAAAATAATTTCTACCTCTTCTGACCCTCCCAAATCCAGGCTATTCTCATTCATTGAATAAAAGCTCATGGGGCTAGAAGGGATTTTCTTCTCATTGTTCTTCTACCAGAAGCCTTTGTCCTCTCAGGAAAAATATGAGTTCACAACAGCATATTAATATTTTAAAGAAAATTACATTTTTAAAGACACAACAGCTTTCTTCTAGCTTCACTGCTTACATAAGTGAAACTCATTTCTACCTTTTGAAAGAGACTGATACATCATATAGGGAAACAAAATACTATATTGTAGCAGGTTTGCTGGAGGAGTGCCAACAATTATGTAAAATACCAATGTAATGAACATTGCCTTGGTTTTTTTGAGTGAAGCAATTCAGCAAAAAATGCCAGGTAAGATTTTCAAATACACCTGGGGCATACATTAATAAAAGTGATTAGTGATTTTGGGGACCTCCTTTTGGGGAATCCTGCTAGACACATCTTATAAAGAGATGGTTCAGAGGTCTAGTGCTCTAGACTCTCTGAAAAACATAACCTTTTAATGTGTCTGACTAGTCACTTTTGAAAATTTATACTGTAGTTACTTAGCAGTCTGAGTTTCGTTTTGCAAAAGTGATTTTGCCATTTAAGAACCTACATTCCATTTATTTAAACTTGTATATAATTAAGTCCTTTTGTTAATGGGAATTAGGCTTCTAAGTCAGCATTATTTTTTAAAATATTATCGATCATGAATGCATTTGTTTCAAGAAATAATGTATATAAAAGCAGTGTCTCTCAGTTATCCTTCATACTTCTGACTAAATTGAAAAAAATAGAGAAAATTATCCTTGTTAGTCTGAAGTCAGAGGAAGGCAAGGTAGAGATGCACCAAGTGTAGAAAACTGATGTATGAGTGCCTCAAGTAGAATGGGAAGTCTCTGTATATGGCATATCAGGGAGGGAGCAAGGAACACAGTGGCAGATTGGTCAGTGATCAGAAAGCAAAACAACAGATTGAGTAAGGAGTACAGGTGAGAAAGCAGAAAGCAGAACAACAAATCAGACAGGAGAAGAGGATTGGTGTAGCACTAGAGGAGGTTGCAGGGCTTATCTTGTGGCACACCTGTCAAAAAGGTTGGCCCTCACTGTTACAGACTAACTGAACCAGAGATGCATACGCTTTTATGAACAACAGCTAACTTCACTTCATCATAAGCTGTGGCTTACAGAAACATATGTTTCTTTGATTTAGTCTATAAGGTACACCCCTACCTTGCCTTCTGCCTGAAAAAAGATAAGAACTAGCAAGTAGCCCACCAAAAAGTCTACCTCAACATGCCAATTTTTCCAGCAAAAACTCTTTTACCTAATAAACCTCAACCCCAGCAGGATATTTTGTAGTCTGAGTAAGACTGGCATTTTGATCAGTAAATTCATTGCACAATATTTAATACTTGATCATCCTTCCTTGTGTGCAGACTGGCTGCTTCTTCCTGAAAAAGTTCCCTTGACATTTGTGCATATTCTCCAGACTCTTTTTATCATTTTACCCAGGCAGTGCCACTACCTCAGAAGCCAAGGGAAAAAAAATAGAAAATGGAAAAGCAAAGATGCAAAGCCAGCAAATACATGAAATTGTAACTCTAGACAAGTTAAAGAAAGGGCTTAAGAATTGTAATAAGGCAGACTTTTAAAAAAAAGGTATGGGAGTAGAAACTGAAAATAAAAGAAGAGAAATAAAGGGGGAAAACAAACAAGGAATGAAAATGATCATAATGAAAACTAAAATACTTCATTCATCTGTCTTAAAAATAGATACTAATGTTTTGTGAATTAACTTTGGTTGTGTAATTCTGGACTTAGGGGAAAATGAATGATGGTGAACTAAACTGTTCACTTATGGAGCATAGCTAAATCCATGGTGCAGCACAAACAGCTGTAACTCATTATGTTTTGCTTTTGATGATAAGTGGTGGAAAAGGTTGGGAAAAGGTGACCAGTCAGCACTTTTTATTGTGAGGTAACAACTGCAATGATGCTAGCAGAATAATTAGATATATCATCAGCCCTATTCTCTCCAACTGTGCTTAGAATGATCTTTATTCCACCCCCACCCTACCCTACCCACATCCACAAAAGTATTCACAAATGGAAATAGCAGTGGGGGGATGAGATAAAATGAAACAAATCTGAATTGAAGAAGTTTGTGTGCATTACATGTACAGCCTTAATCCAAACTTGGTAAATTATGGTTCTCACAATGCTTACTTAAATAGAAGCCCTTTCTTTGGCTCATAAACTAGGGACAC
>NW_017729032.1:77633530-77636432 GCF_001723915.1 Gavialis gangeticus
ATGAGATAAAATGAAACAAATCTGAATTGAAGAAGTTTGTGTGCATTACATCTACAGCCTTAATCCAAACTTGGTAAATTATGGTTCTCACAATGCTTAATTAAATAGAAGCCCTTTCTTTGGCTCATAAACTAGGGACAGAAGTTACACATAAACCAGTTTAAATCATCAAAATCTGGTTTAAACAGAACAGAATTTCAGTGTACATGAACCAGTTACAAAATGACTAAAACTGGTTTAAAGTAAACCTGGTTTAATGTACTATCAGATTTAATGGATTTGGGTCGAATCAGTTTATAAAACTTCAGTCCTGGACCCCTTCCTGGTTTGAATTAAATCCCAGGCCCCCAGCATCCCAGCATGCTTTGCAGCCATTGGCTGGGCTGTGCTGTCTACTCTAGCAGAGAAGGGTTGGGGGAGGGACTGTCCTCCCAAGCACACCCTGGCTTGGGTCTGGGGCCAGGGAGCGGGGGTGGGGGAGGGATTTAAAACCCCCTTCCCCTAATTAAACCTCACTTCTGCTGAGTACAGAGCTAAACTTACTGCTGGCTGTGATTGTGGACTACAAATCCCAGAGGCACCTGGATGCAGGAAAAAGAAGTGATGATGAGCAACCCTACACAGTCCTGCTGCTGTGATTCTGGACTGCAAATCCCAGAGACCTCAGCAGCAGCAGGGAGAGGATGCGAACACAGAACCCATGTTGGCTATGTGCCAGAAAGCCATACTCTGGAGCCCTCCATCTTTTATCCCAAGCCACTGCAGGCATGTGGCTGCATTGCCTGGATGAAAAGTAAATGCATGTTCAGTTGTTTCTCATTTTAATCTCTTCATTTTAGACTAATCTGCAAAGGCTGAATTGATTCAGCCTTGGGCTTTTTAGCTGTCTGTACTTAGCCTTAGAAAGAGCTTATTTCCTTGATTAGCTGATGAAGACGTGAGCTCTGTTTTCAGTTATGCCATTGGATAAAAGGTTTTAACTGTGTATTGCTCAGAAAACATATATTATTTTTAAAGGAATACCCACTACCTTCTTTTATTATTGTATGTTCTCACAAGCAAAAAAGAAGAAAATATACAATATATTTATAATAAAATGTTTTAAAATTAAGGTCTTTAATAAATTTACCTCTGCATTAAACTGTATGATCATGTGATTAATTCTGCTTTAAGGAATCTCCTGCATTATTAGAACTGCTTCACTTACACCAAATTATTTTGTCATGTAACCATTTGTTATCTTACTCCTGGAGTGGCACAGAGCCACATGAGCAGGCTTCCTGTCCATGGTCAGGATTCAAAAAGTAGCTATTCAGATATTGGTTATTTAAATTAAACCGTATTACTTCAAAAGGGCATGTTCTATTTCCACAGATGAGCAAGGCTCCTCATTCAGTTCTATACCTAGAGCTATAACCTTTTCCCAACATGGAACGATATCTGTATCTTCCCATTTAGATTTCTGCTGAAAGTCAAGAATCCCAAGAAAAGCCCAAACATTAAAGTATAGGGCTAATCTTTCAGACTTTACTCAAATGAATAGTCCCCATTGACTTCAAGGATGATCATATTGTGGTGAACACCTTGAATTACCTATTCTGACTATGTATTCAGATGGAGCTGGGGGTAGGGAGATGATAGAGAGAATGAAAGAATCAAACCATTCCCAAGATTATCCAAATCTAAGTAAGATTCTGGAAAGCAACAGCATATAACAGTGTTAGCATTTTTTTGTAAATACGTTGTCAACCCATTAGGGATAATATCTTTTTATTATCTCTGCACAAAAGCAGGATAGTAAAAATAATTTTAAAACACTATAGGCCTAACTATTGTTCTAGAAAAGCAACTCATATTTCTACCCAGAACTATGCTTTCAGGCCTATTTATTGATGTCAGCATCAAACTGACTTCTTCATTGACTATTTTTATAAGCCCTAAGGCAGGAAAAAAATAGTTAAGGGTGCAGTATAAGCAATTATGAAAATAGGCTGGTTGGAATGTAAAATAAAATGAAGGATTAAGAAACATATAATCCAACACAGAACTGACAGATTTTATCTCATTTGCTTTATTCAAATATATACACAATAAATCAATAATTATAAACTTGCTTACTGAGAAGCAGTTGTTGCAGGCTCCTTTTCCAACTTATAACAGTATTCGATTGTTTATTCCCACAGGTAAAGAATTCTATTATCTTCTGGTAGCTGAAAGATGGTAAGTAGGGTTTTCAAGTGAACAATTTGCACTGGAAGCAGCTATTCTTTTGATATTAAATTTAGATTAGATAAATGTTTGCAGCAGTTGAGAAGCTAGTCTGCTGTAAATAAAAAAAAATAATCACACACAACTGGATTGAAAGATCGTAGTTAATCGAAATGGCTTTATATCCATTTGTTCTCCAATTTATTATGAAGGACCTCACTGAATAACCACTCTTTGAAATGATTACAGTACAAGAGTTAATACTTAAACAAAAAAGGGACACAGTTTGACTTCATACATCCATATTTAAAGTTAAAACTGACAGAGCATTCCAATTTTCTTCCCTAAATTTTAAGTTGGATTCCAGTAACTGTTGAGAGAAAAGGAAACCCTAAACAAATAATGGAAGCATTTTCCACATATAGTTATAGCTGAACTTTGAACCTCATCCCTTTCCTAAAGTCCAGAGCAAGAGTCCCTATTTGACTTCAAACAATATGAGGTTGGGACCCAGCCAGACTTGACTATTTTTCCCAGTTTTAAGCAGCTGAGCACAGAGGTCGAGTGGTTATGTTTATGCTCAGTAAAAGAAGTTAAGGTGCTAGGGACTTTAAGTAACTAGAGTTATGTGAGAGCTTCATGGATAGATTAAGGATGTCAGCAGCCTTTACAATCTGGGCTGGTCTTAAATCAA
>NW_017729032.1:77641432-77666146 GCF_001723915.1 Gavialis gangeticus
TTGACTATTTTTCCCAGTTTTAAGCAGCTGAGCACAGAGGTCGAGTGGTTATGTTTATGCTCAGTAAAAGAAGTTAAGGTGCTAGGGACTTTAAGTAACTAGAGTTATGTGAGAGCTTCATGGATAGATTAAGGATGTCAGCAGCCTTTACAATCTGGGCTGGTCTTAATCAACACCAAGAATAAATATTTCATTCTCCAATAGAAAAGAAAGAAGAGAGAGCAGAGATGGGGAAAGAAGGAAACCAATCAATTCTACATCACTAAAAATGTGACTTAATTATGATGATTTTGCATCCTAACATATGGCATTTAATCATTTTTGTCTTATCATGTACAAAAATATCCAAGTCCTATTTTATAAAGTGGAACCATAATATTTGATTTGATAATCTACTAAGGAAGTCAGAGGTTCAGGATAACTGTATGAAGCTCTGTGTAATGTGGTACTTTCTTTTATTGGATCTAACTTTGTTTCTCATTCATTTTATAGACTCTTGCCAGGACAGGGTAAAAGAAGGACTGACTGGTTTTATCTCTACCCTATATATCTTTGAATACTTGACATGAACCTTTTGTCGTGCATTAATGAGGGCTTATAATGTCTCAAGGACCTGCTAAAGGAGTCTTGAGTGCTTTCAACCTCACCTGAAAGCACTGCAAGGACTTACTACATTGGGATATTTACTGCATATTGATTGAGGAAACCATCCCAAAATAATTGTAGAAGGAAACAATTTTAACTCAAAACTACTAAATGGCACAGTTTCAGCTAGAGTATAAACAGGTAGGGGTAAATCCCATTTTACCTATATGTGCCTAAGGAGCCCTCTAGATGTTTAGGCATGAGAGGATCTGATGTGTGATCCACACAATTGTGCCAGGAGGCATGACTGTGGGATCCAGCATCAGATTCTATCATGTCTTATTGCCACAACTGCGATCCTGGGCTCCCTTTGAACTGGCATACTAGTAGCAAGCTGTCATGACTGGGAGTCCCAATTGCTGACAAGTTCTCAGACTGTGGGGACTTCCAGTCATGGCTAGGAGTCTCATCAACTGATGGGACTCCCAGCTACAAAGGCGCATGGTGCACTCCTGTGACTGGAGCCCTGTCAGCTGATGAGACTCACATCCATGACCGTGACCCAGCTGATGGGGCTCCCAGCCACAGTGGCATAGACCTTGTTGTACATGCAAATTAAAGCTGGGTAGAAACCAACTACAAAGTTATTACACATTTTCCAGCTCTATCTTTAAAGTTGGTTGAATCTTTTTAAAGCATGATAGCTAATTTGCATGTGTAGCTGGTCTAAATTAATTGCACAATTAACCAGGTAATTTCATAATATATGTGACATGTCAAAGGGGCCTAAGCGGCATGCCAGTTTTTGCAATTTTTGGTGCTTCTGCACAGTTTGTATCCTATTTCCATATGGGGTAAAGTAGGATCACTCAAATGCATGAGTAACCTCAGAAACTAAAACAGAAGAGTTGGAGGTCTTACCATTTAGGCCAATATTGTAGTGGTTAGGGCACTTGACAAGGGACTGGGAAGCCAGGGATTTCAGATCTCTGTCACCAGAGGAGATTTGAACCTACATTTTTCACAGTGAATCAAAGTATGCTAACTATCAGGCCATCAATTCCCAGAGCACTTTCCAGCCCTCCTTTGAAAACTGGCCCACTGGGCAGCAAAAAGGAGGAGATATGTGGGATTACATAAAAAAGACATAGTGAGATCCATCTTAGCCAGCATACATCCTGTAATGATTTTACTTGTCATTCCTGTTTTCTCTTTCTCTCTCTCACACCCTCTGACACATACATATATACATACACATACACGTGCACAACTTTTGTTTTCAACTGTTTCCCTTAAAACATTTAGATTTGTTTCACCAGCTGGCTTTACTACTGTTATTAACACTGTTTTCTATCTTATTGCATTTAGCTCTTTTAGAGACAAAAGCAGAATTAAAATCCCTTTGTTATGTTGTCTAAAAGCTAATTAAAGAAAGGAAAAATAATATAAACAAATGAAAGTTTATGATAACAAAAACACTTAAGGGCAGATAGCAGATGCCCAGCAATCCCTAATCTCTCTAGTTTTACACATAAATCATCCCTTATATAAATGTTAAAGGTAATATTGGCTCAGAGAGCATGAATGTTTATCCCCAGGCCATCAGCAATAAAGCTAGCTTCATGTAGCATGATAAGTAAACGCTACATATTAAAGGTATTATTGGTTTACTACCTTATTTCCTTCAAATTGCAGGCAAAAGCTTCCATCTGTTGTTGTAAAATATTAAGCTCCCATGTTTAATCTCCTCATTGTTTAATTTTACTTGTTTGATTTTTCAAGGTCCAGTCTTTAGTTTTCTTGTTATTTACTGTAACTGTATTTTGTCAGCATTATCTACACATCATTTCTCACAGCACTTATCATCTTGAGATCAGAGAGACCAGATGAAGTCCAAAGAACGCGTTGTGAAGAAAACCCATTTGATTTGAGTGCTGGTTAGATACTGGAGAGACAAAGGAAGATGAGTAACTGGGAAAGATGAGAGTTTAGAAATGTGAGAGCTATTATTTAGTGAGGGATGCAGGAGTTATTTTAGTTTATTTCTTTGGTACTACTGAAGTGTTTTAATGTTGAGCTTCTGGTGTAATATCTTCCATTTTCTTATATAGGTGCTTAACCCTGCATGACTCTAATTATCACCTGCAACTCTCTG
Source organism: Gavialis gangeticus (assembly GCF_001723915.1). Classification (NCBI taxonomy): domain Eukaryota; kingdom Metazoa; phylum Chordata; order Crocodylia; family Gavialidae; genus Gavialis; species Gavialis gangeticus. Next base: position 77,644,173 of record NW_017729032.1, read on the forward strand.
CATACCCTGAGTAATTAAATTAAATCAATTTTAATTGATTTAATTGATTTATTAATTATATAGGTTTGTCTGCTTGGACTTTGGCCCTATATATAAACCCCATCATGTATAAACAGTACTGAGGCCCTGTCTGGGGATATATACCCCACAGTTACGTCCGATACCAAGGAACTTTTAAAAATTGTTTCCAGACCCTCTTTTCCTAAATTGGCTTGAAAATTAAAGTATTTGTTTGGGCACATCTTTTGTTTCATGCACCTATGTACGGATGAATCTATTTTAACATATCCCATTTAAACAACAGAAGTCAACTCAAAGAAACCCTCTTTTAAAGTTCAAAAATCCCTAGGTCTGTGCTCTTGGTTTGTTACATCTTGATTTTGTCTCATTTGACTGATTCTCTGTGGTACACATGGATTTTTTAAGTACTCAACAAAATTGGAAAATAATAAAAGACAATTCAGCTTCTAATCATATGAAAGGCAACAGCAGACCATTCCAATCACATCTAGTAACGTCAGCTAAGAACGAAGTTAAAAATTAGTTATGATTGAATCTGTCATTTGAAGGTTATCAGCTGGATCTCAGATGGAATGAGATCCCCGGTGAAACCTCTGCTAGAAGCATTTCAGGGCTGGAAAGCATGAGTTTAGGTTTAAGGAATTATGAGAAAGTTGAAATGAAGCTGTGTAATGATAGGATTTAAAATGGAACCAGCCATGTAACAAGCCATATGGAACATTATGGTGACACCACTTTTCTGATAATGGCCCTGCTTTTATACATCTGACATGACAATTCTGACAGGAGTGCACCATTACCTGATTTTTTCCCTTCAAAGTGCAGATACCTCTAGCTAGATAATTGTCAGTTTGAACTGTTTCACTAAGGCTAATTAGTGCAGGTGGCAAACCGTATTGTGAAAAGGAATTTCTGTTTTCCTTTGATTCTGATGGGAATCCTTGATTTTTGTTTGTTTGTTTGTTATTATTGCTTTGGATTCTCATGTCTCTGATTTAGCTTTATGCTTAGTTTTTTTTTGTTTTTTAACTAAAGAAATAACAGCCATTCTTTTAAAAGCAATATTGCTGTCATTAAGGAGAGTGTGTAAACTAGGAAGACAAATACATAAACATGTTTTGGCCTTAATTATGAAGGCTAAAAAGATTGGAGGACAAATATATGATCAAATTGCATTTCCCATTACTCACCACCATAAATATGGAGTAGCTACATAAAGTCAATTAATCATTAAGTCTTGGTTCAAAAAATGTTGTTTTGAGCACAGCTGGCCAGGTTTGATATTAAAAGAATGGGTTTTCTGAAGTTTTATTCTCATCTGTGAGAAAAAAAGACACCACCTTAAATTTGAGGAATTTAAATGCTTTACACAGACTACATTTTTATAACTTGTTCCACTTTATTACAAGATAATCGGTAAGTAAGGATATGATTGGTAATAGGACCCTTTGGAGGTTATTCTCTAAAAATATACATAGTGAGAATGTTCATTTAACCAGACTGAGCCTCTGCATTTCAATTCTCACAAATAATATTACATATCTGAATTCCTCAAGCTCAATGATGAATCAGATTATATATTTTAAAGTGTCCGTGGGATAGTAAAAAATGCTTATCAGGCTATTAGCATAGAAGCTGTATTTCCTTGTGGAAAATGTGGTGAGGTCTCTTTTTGCCATAAAGTTATGACACAGAAGTTCATTGCCCTTGGTTTTGTTATTACCAAATCATAGAAAGCCATCTATGAGCACTATAAAATCAGTTTTCCTGGCTTTCCCCATGCTAAATCACTAATCTTCTGTCTGAATTCTTGGCTTGTGTTAGGTAGGTCAGAATAGATCACCTTCTGGCCTTAAAACCTACACAGCTCCATACATATAAAAAAAGCTATTCAAAAGGAATCCAGACTTAAGTATGGAAAGGAAATAGCACTGTATCAATATTCTGAGGTTAGTCAGAGGCCAAAAGAAGCAGTCTTGAGACTGGCATCCCCAGTTCAGATTCTAAAGAGACAGAGCTTTGTACCGCTTGAACTAAGGACCTTGCCACAGGTTACACTTAGCTTATGAGTAAACTGCACTTAAAATGCTAATGGCTCAGCATTCAAGCAGTAAAATACATGTTAAGTGCCATCATAGCACAACAAAGTTAGGACTTTTCTGGTGAGACTATACATTACCTAACACATGTTGAGCTAACATCCAACTGCTCCTTAGAGGTCAGATGTTCAGGGAATTCCAAGGTGGTACCAAGGCTGGGACTGACAAATAGCTGTTTCTTGTCCTAGGTCCCCCACTGCACAGGAGTTACTTCAGGACTCTTGCAAGGTGGGAGGGATGGGACGGACAAGCAGATTTGTTGATCCTAGCCTTCCCAGTGCACTGAAATCTTGAACTGGTTCCAGTGTGGGGGGGCTACTGGGACTGTCAAACAGCTGACTGTCTGTTCCAGCCCTCCCACTGCACCAGAATCTTGAACCAGCTCAAAGAGTTGTTTGATGGTCCCAGATCTCACACTGCAATCGGGGGACACTGGAGTCTTCAACAACTAGGGCACTTAAGAGATGTTTTATTTAGATTACAGTGGGAGCACCTAGATGAGATGCTTTACTGAGGAGCTGCCTAATTAGCTCCACAGCAAAATGTCACCGTCTACATGTGAGGCACTATTAAGCCACATTAAATTAATTAACTCCAACACAAATACTATCCTACAATGGAGCGATTGCATGTGGTGAAATGCACGTGTAGACAGTGACGGGTCTGGCTGCGGCATGAGCGTGTGACAGTGCAGGGGCTGCCTACTGGCAGCTCCACCCTTGTGCCTCAGCCACCCTTCCACAGCACATTGAGTCAGCAGGGGGAGCAAATCCAGGCTGGCAGGCCACTCCCCAGGACTTTTGCCAGCTGGGGCTCCACCGCCCCAGCCCAGTGTGCTGTGGTCCTGGGAACATGTGTAAATGCTGAGCTTGGGAGCAATACACTTTGGCATGAACTGTGGCAGAGTTTACTGTGTTGCATTAAAATCACATGTAGGTGTGCCCAGTAAGCATTACTGTGTGACTGCTTAGAAAGCTTTCAGAGTAATGCTTACAATGAAGTGAATAAAACACATTATAGTGTAATGTGTGATAAGGCTGTCAGTCACTTCTAAAAAGAGATTTTTTCTGAGATCTTGTAAATATTCACGTGAGAAAGATGGGTGAATTTCCTAAGAAAACTATTCAATTTCAGTATTCATATAGAGATTATGTAATCAAAAGAAGACTGACCTAAAGTATGGAGCGATGTATTTGTTTCTGATTTAATTCAGAATGTGTTTATTTTGAGCAAAATGGATCATGCACATTATAATGCACCAGCCATCAAATCTTAATCCCATTGATGTCTTCAGTGGCAAAAGTCCCACTGACTTCAGTGGGCCCTGGATAAGGCCCTGAGGGTCAGCGATGCTAGGAAAGTAAATGAAACATCAGGAGGTTTTGTGAAAAACAACCTCCTCAAACATGCAAACAATACTGACTGAAATAAATGGCAAAGTTAGAGGGTAGTAGGCAGGTTGAATTTATTAATGCTTGGGTTGTGCTTTCATATTTGTGTACCTAGAGCTCAGTGTCTAAATGGAAATTTAGATGGCTAAACATAATTTTTGTTGTCTAACTTTAGGTACCCAACTTTGAAAACTATAATTAAAAAGTATATTCTAAATTGGGTAACAAATATTCATAACAACTGATATTATGAGGCTGTACTTATCAACACTATTCAAAATAACTTGCAGGATCCAAAATCTTTTTGAAGCCAAAGTAAAGTATGGTATGTACATAGGCAGATAAGTAATCTACTTTAATAAGGCATTAAAATTAGCTCTTTCCTAAGTAATGAGATCATTCTAACATTGATATTTTTAAATCCCTGGTTCAAAGACAAACAATGCTCATAATGAACAGTACCTGGAGGCACAGCCATTAAAAATGTATCAGGAGCAATGAAATAAAGGCACAACCAACAGATGCATGAAGAGTATTCCCAGACTAAATCACAAAAACAGGAAGGATAATAGATCATGAATTATCAAATACTATTGCTTAATAACTTGATCATGAAAATCTTAATAAACTTTTTAGCAGTAAAGCTTAAAAGATGGAAAATAAAATATTATAGTCTGTTCAAGTCAGTTTTATCAGAATTATATTGGCCGCAAGTATTTTGAAAAAATTATGTCATATAATCCTTCTTGCCAAATCCATGCTGAATACTATGGTTGCCTTTGGCTAAGATTCAGAAAAAAGGTTTTGATAAAGAGTAATTGTTATAGATGCTTGCATGCTACAGGAATGGAGATTGTATTTTGTTCATTGGTGTCCTTCATTAGCCATGCTGTAGAAGTGTACAGCAGAGTAACTCTGCCATCCGTGACCTGGAATTAAATCTCCTTTCTTACTCAGTCATGCTTTTATATTGAGGATATCCCAACTAATAATATAAAATCTACATATTAATTATATTATATCACACACTATATTATTGGTAAATGAATCCTCTTAACCATTAATGTCCTGTCAAAGTGGAATTATACATGGGTCGATATGAACGAATAGCTCTTAAGAAATTATCAGATAAATTCTGCTCACATACACATCCAGGAAACACTTGACTTCTATATCCCATGAACTTTATTCATTGGTGCTTTGCTCCATATACCATCTCTTATAACCAGGGATCTTGGTTTTCTCTAATAACCCCATCCCCGCCCAACATTTTTTTATATAAACCCTTCTCTCCCCCAAACCCAAATACACATTTTTCTGTGATTAAAATTAAACACCAGTGTGTGTGTGTTAGTAAAAATGTGAATTTTCAGGGCAGGGGGTTATATCTGAAAATTTGAGGGTTGTTAATTACAGAAAACTAGGATCCCTGCTTATAACTTGTCACAGTAGGTGTTAAACGTTACCAAGCCAGAAAGCAAGCACTTGCTCTTCCTCATATTTTGGACAGTTTATAACAAGTAGACAAGCTGTTTGGGAATAGAGAACCAGTGCTTGTAATATGACCAAGTCATTTTCTGTAGTCTGTATTACATGTTTTATTTGGTTATCCAGTTTCAATGACCCTATACTCACTTCCTTATCGTGACCTGATTCTTGGCCTCCAGCATGGTCATCGTATACAGGGAACTGGAAAGTCGTCCAAATAGAGCAGTTTGGGATATGCCAGATTGCATATCCCAGCTTCTGGGAGATGATATGCAGCTAGTAGAAATGGCTCTAGAGCACACCCTTGGAACACCTCTGGTGTAAGGACTCTCTGTATGACTATACTGATTTGTGATGCAGTGATCTCTGGCTTCATCACAGTGCCAAAGGGTTGTTACAAGTCAGTATAACGTTAACATGGGTTTGAGTCTATTCTAATTTATACAAGAGGCTGAATCAGCTCAGTTTTTCCTGAATAATGTTAACTACCCATCCTTATACCAGGTCCTACACAAATAATAGAACCCCCCCAAAAGTTTAATTGAACTTGCACTGCTGTGTTCAATTACTGAAATAACCTGAATTCAATTAAATGTAAGCAATACAATACTTTACTTATAAACAGGGATCCTGGTTATAAGTATATATATAGTGATGTTTCATTTTGATCGTGGCAAAATGTGGATTTTGGGTTGGTTCTCTAACCTGAAAATTGGGGATTTTATTTTTAATCAGAGAAAACCAGGATCCCTGCTTATAAATGAATGCTATTTTGATACTTCAGAAATTTGAAAGGAAAGAAAGTGGTGAGAAGAAAAGAAGACTCTTGGCTTGTTTTGGTTTAAAGAAGAAAATCTCGTAGACACTATGAGTGCGTAAGTTAAATATCATGTGCGTAGTCTGTACCGAAATGGCCTGGCATAGATATAACTAAAACCTGAATTTGGCTGCATGCTGTAGAATATGTTCCTAGTAGTTCAATCATTTTAGAATATTTCATTTACTCTCTCTCTCAGAATGAGTTTTATTCACTTTGAAGATACTGCTAAGAAAAACAAAGAAAAGTATACATTATATAGAAACAAAAGAATATCTGTGTGGTATGCCTCTATGTGGGAGTTACCTATTTTTATCGAGGTCAAAAGGCTAAAAACTACTAAAAAGATAATGGGCCTCATTTATTCCTGGTGTAACTCCATTATTTCTTTGCCTTCAGTACAGCTGCATCTGAGATAAATTTGACCCACCAGCTCAAGCATATTTTGAAATTGTAAATTCTTCATTGTTTTTTTAAAGAAACATTATATTCTAAAAAGTAACTGGTACTTTCCAGAAAAGTAAAAGCATAGAGATTCCTCCTCACTCCAGGAGCTGGTCACCTGAGATCAAAACTGAGGACTATTGGTGGGAATTTTGCACGTACATTGCTTCTTCTGAAAATATTCTATGTATAAACAGAACTTTTTTTTCCTCCAGAATTATTACTACTTTCCATCTGCTTGCTCTCTTCCCCCTCACGGTCTGAGGACTGTACAGAACAGAGCCTGATCAGGGTTTGACAGTAATGTTGGGGTCAGGGGAGAGGAAGAGGCACAGACTGTTGGTTCAGGAAGGCTGCAGGGGGTAAAAAATGGGGGAGAAAAGGGCAAGAAGGCCACCTGGCCCCCCTCCCCAACCACTATTTTCCCTCCTGTAGCTGTGGGAGGGGAATAGATTCAAGACAAGCCTCTGAAAATTTGATTCTATAACTGGAAAATTATAACAAATTCATAATTGTTCCATACATAGAATCTAATTATCAGATGGATGTCTTATATTCAGAGTCATCTTATATTTGAGTAAATATGGTATATAACACAAGATGGAACGATGTGGTAAAAATGCTTTATCAAAGTGCCATTTTATTTACCGATGGTGAAGCCACAAGGCAGTAACAGTATTAAGGGTAACCAAAGAATCAGTAACAGAACTTTTTAACCACACATACATCATCATGCATTGTGCATATGCCACAGAAAATCTATCTGAGAAACAGTTCAGAGCATTTTTTTAAAAATATCCCTGGTGCTATTTTTTCATATTATCCTCTCTTGAAATCATGCCGTTATCTATCTTGAGTCCAACTCCACAGGATTCATAGGATCTATAAATAAATCTAAAATTTCAAATATCGTAGGAGTCAGGCAGGGGTAGACCGTGAATCCAGCAGTGTATCTGGGGGGTGGAGGGTAGGATGATGTTGCCCACTCTTTGGAGAAGCTTCACCAAGGGCAGCACAGCCGTGTACCTAAGGTGAGGGAGAAGGGAGAGAACAGGGCAGCAGGAGAGTCTCCTAGGGAGCTTATGCTTTTGTCTGTTTCTTAGCTGCAGTAGCCTGAGCCTACACTGATACAGTAGCAGCTGGACATAACCATAGGACATAGAACTGACTATCTCCCTAGCCGACTTCCTGCCCCTGGGTCTAGACTCAATGAGTTTCTGAGAATCCTTCCAGATCTAATGTCTATGAAATATTTGAAACTGGGAGCAACGGCCTCAAGCTGTAGCAGAAGAATCTATGCTGAAAACTAGGGAGAACTTTCTGTCTATGAGAGTGGTCAAGCTTTGGAACACGCTTCTTTACAAAGTTGCAGAATCTCCATCCCTGCAAATTTTAAAGAGCAAGCTGGACAGACATTTGGCTGGGATGATTTAGTCAGAGATGATCCTTAAGCAGGGTTCTAGATTTGACTTCATGAGGACCTTTTTCAGCCTTACTTTCCTACGACTGCCCATCTGGGTGCACCCTCTATGAAGGGAAGTTCTACATTTATTGGGAAGAGGGAAATATTTTATTGGGAAGTGCACCCGTCAGGCCTCAATCATTTGGTCCCACGCCACTCGGCTCTGCATATGTAGGGCAATTCTTCTCTCCGTCCCTATGGTCTCAGGGTGTCGGTGTCTCTCCTGAGGCGGTCTTACCCCCAATCCTGCCTGCCACGACTTTGATGATTCTATCAGTGGAGGGGTCTGGCCACCGGGGTTCGTCTATCCAAGGCCTGAGGGTGATCGTCTTCCGCGAGGCTCCAACCTCCCCTGTACCTCGGCCTGAACCCAGCCACAACGGAGTGCCAATGTTTTTTGTGGCTTACCCTCCCTATACAAGATCCTATCTCAGGTCTCGCTCGAGTCCTAAGATACCTGTTAGGGCCTACGTGCCCGTCTAGGTCCCCTATCTAACAGGACCTTCCTTAATGTCGGGAGCTCTTGGCTTTCTGTTGTCCTACGTCCTGCTCTTTCCCAAAGGGGGAAACAACAACAGAGGAAAAAAGGAAACTAACAATGAAAGTTATCTACAACTACCGTGATCCTCTAATTATTACCCTCAGGCAGCTTAGTAATAGCATGCCCTAAATCATGTGGTCCCACCACAAGCTATTCCCTCTGTGCCACTTTCTTCCCCTTTTCCTTTTCTCCTAGTGTAAAATACATTAAACCAACCCTCAATGTCCCTCCCGGCATGGACTATTGATTTGCCTCTGAAGGGTCTTCAATTCTATTCTTAGCAGCCTCAGCTGCTGTCATGGCCATTCGCCTCCCTCTTGGGAAGATCCCCAGGACCGGGCTAATGCCTCCAAGGATCCCTCTTGACCTGGTGCCTTGCATCCCTTGGATCCCTCTTTTCTCCAGGGTTTTCTCACCAGAGTACCTTACTCGCTCATCTGGTCTCCAGAGCCTCTTTCTGGGGTCCTATTTCAACATGCAGCCTGGCCACCTCCTTTTCCCTTGATCCAGAAATGGCGTCCCTCTCTTGAGGATCTCCGGGGCAGCCTCCTATTCTGTGGGAGGTATTCTTGCCTGCTCCCTCCTCCGAGAGGGATCCTAGGGGTATTTCCCCCGTGCTTCTTCTCAGCCTCCTCTCCCCTTCCACCTCACTAGCCACTCTTCTTATTTCCCCGTGCCGGATCTCCTCCCTCCTCTTACCAGCTGGCTGCACTTTTAAAAAGACACGGCTAATAAACTGCGTGGGTCCCGCCGCCGCTTCTGGTCCCGCCGCGGTTCCTGCTGCAGGTGAGGAATTTTTGTTTGTTTTTCCCTTTGCTGTGTCTCCCCTGGGGTGTGCTGGTTCCCGGGGGTCCTCCTTGACCCTTTGGGGTCCGTTTCTTGTATTTTCCCTGAGACAGGAAGCTTTTTGCTTTTATGATTTTGCTTTCTTTTAAGCAAAAATAATAGCAACAGGAAATTTCCACAGAGTTTAGAATATTACAACTAATCCAGCAGAGACTTTAGGGGGCAAAAATGCATAACAAATTCTGTCCTCTTGTGATATACTTTGGTGATTACAGTGTTCAGCATTATCATATGCCTATGACAATCACATATACGGTGAAATTCTATTACTCTGAATATACATATATATATATATGGTGGTTTTCTAGGTATGGTATTTTTGCTACTTACACACAAATTGCAACTGTATTACCCATCATGTGGATCCATAAGCATGCATGTGAAGACTGATCATGGACGTTAAGCTATGCATTGGATAGGCAGGTATGCAGCTGTAATGCATATGGTCATTCTGGTCAGGTAATGATGGTAGCAGGTCAGAAACTCATGACTATTATAATTGATATTCCAGAAGAAGGAGGAAAACCTCCCGCATGCTAGGGCACTCACACAGGAAGCAGGGAACCTAGGTTCCAGCCAGTCTACTTTTTTCTTGGACTTAGGCTTATGTATGCTTACTCACAACCATGTATGTACCCAATCAGTGTACCCAGTCAGTGCATGACTGTGTCTCCATACTGCAGGGGTGATAGAATCATTATCTGCATGCACCATTAACATAGCTAGACAACTGCCATTTCTGTGCATAAAGGTAAATAGAATTAAACCCATAATATATACCCTACATTGTTCTATCAAAGCAGAATATTGTTATCTAAAGTATGGCTTAGTAGCCTATAAATATTTTCCATCTATATCAAAATAGTGGGATGATAAAAGAAAAAAATCTGTAAGGACCCAATTATAACTCTTAAGAATCTGGGCCCTGATGGAGAAAGGCAGAGCAAGGAACCCCCTGAGCAAAGAGCCTGAAGGCAATACAGCTTTGAAAACATCTTCAGTGTGCAGCAGCATTACTCCTTTGAAATTAGAGTCAACATCAGGAACCAGATTTAGACAAATCTCTTATAAATAAGACTTTGTATAGCATTTCTGCACTTCTGCTAGCTAATCCTGGATTTGAAACCAAACCAAACCAAATGAAAACAGAACAAAAAACAACACACATACAACTATTCTATGAGCCTTTTTTGTGACAGCAAATAATTGTTTTGCTATAAACATTGCTAAAAATGTGTAAGGACAGGACAGCATTTTGAATGGTGACTTTCATTTTCATTGGTGAAATTAATTGTGGATTTTAACAGTAAGTTTTTTATGCATTTATTCTGAGTTCAAATAAAATATATAAAAGACTCCCATCAATACATCTAAATATCTTTGAAAGACAGGGCATATCTACACAAGATGCTATGTTGCCATAGCAATGAGCTATAGCTATGTAGCTTGTCATTATGGTGACGTAGTGTCGGTGGGCACTCACTGTGACATTGCTGCTACTGTGCAGTAGCAATGAGTTACTGCATAATAGCTTGTTGCTACTGTGCAGTAGCATTGGAAATGACCTGTGTGGCACTGGGAGCCGTGTGGTACCAGGACTGTGCTTAAGCATGTACTAAATGACCGTGAAGTAACAGCTGCACAGTCTGGCACACGGGTAGACATGCCCACATTCAGTCACATTAAAACCAGCCACTAATCCCACTGACAACCCATGCCCGAAAGCCTTATCTCACCTGCAAATATCTCCAAAGCTGAAGCAAATAAATAATCCTTCCAGAGTTCTCTAAGAGTCAAGAGATCTGGGTTGTTTTGGATCATTTAGGTGTCTAAGATCCAGTTGTGCCTGAAAATCAGGTAATTAGAGACCTAAACCCTGGCATTCTGCCTTCAGTTAATTGCAGAAACAGCACTTCACACACATACTTTAATGAACGTAGTTTAAACCAACTTAAAAATGGGATTCTGTTTTGTTCCATAATGCTGTGCAAACGCAAATTGTATGATAGGAAAATGCAAGATAAGCATTGATTTCTGAGTTTAAGCTCCTAAAAATCTTATGTTGAAAGCCAAAAGGGCTAATCAAGTCCATGCTGGATGTGCCTACATTTTCTTATTAGGGTCATGCAATAAATTCCGGTGCTTATTGTGTCAGAGTTTATTGCTCCCTGGCATGCCATTTGAATTTGTGCCCAAGACCGCAGGCAAGGGGCCTAGGGCATCAGCTTGCCACCCCTGGGCTACTCTCCCTGGCTCACTGTGCTTCAGAGGAGATGGCTAGGGCATGAGGGTGCTCCAGTACAGGGCTAGCTGGCAGGCAGGCAGCCCCTACACTGAAGCACTCTCATGCCCCAGCCAGCCAGAACAGGATCTACATGTGCACTGCTGCAGAATAAAAAACTCTGCAACAGGATAGTACTTATATCTACAAATACTACCCTGCTGCTGAGTTCATTAGTATACTCCAGCGTAATAGGGCCTCAGGTGTAGATGCATGACATTTACTGTAGAGCTAATTAGTCTACTCCACAGTAAATGTCTCATGTAGATATGTCCACTGACGACAAAATAATACTTTTGGGAGAAGTTGGACAAGAGTGTCCTTTGACTCTGGCAATGTTCAGGAGTCTGATTCCAGATAACAACTCTCTTATTTATATTTATTCTGACCTGAACTCTTGGACTGGCCCCGGAATAATTTTCTCATATACTATTTCACATCGGGATCCTTTGGCATAAAAGCTGTCACATAAATATACTAGATAATAATTATGACAATGATGTCCAGTTCCCCTAATATACTCTAAATCTATCAGCAGTAAAGGGAGCTTTACCTTCATAAGGTACTTTAGGAGTAATATTCCTGCATCAATGCAGATGGCACTTGAGTTTCCTGCCAACCCTATGTTTCTATGATCCTAGTTATTCTATTTAGTTTTCCTACTTCATAATCATTATGGTAAAATGGATTAAAGTTTGTGAGGTTTCACCCCCTCCCCCATCTTTTCTAATATTTAGCATTTAAGTGTTGATCTGATGCAGATGGCATGCAAAGAATCTGTTTGCTTGTTTGAAATTGTATGACAGTGTAGTTTACCTGGACAAGAAGGGCTCGAAAAATTGTTTTCCTTAGTATATTGAAATAGCCAGAAAACTGCAAAACATGGTATGTGATCGATCATGGCACTCACCATAAATAAAAGTTTTAAAATGCATTACTGAAATCCAAACCATTGTGCAAAAAACACATGCAGATTCTTTGGACGATATTAAATATCTATCTTAAATGAATTACTGTTAATACTTAATGGCCCTAACTGTAACAATAATGCTGTCATTTTTGCTTACACAGGGTTGTGTTATCAGTATTATAATGACAACTAGAACTTGAAAGGAAATCAAGAATTACTTCAGTGGAGTTCATATTGAGTTCACTGTGAGATACCACATCCTTCTGAAGATGCAGGGCTGAAGCCAGCAATCTCTGGGGAGTCTTAGCTACACTAGCATGATATGAAAAAGTTTAAAATAATTTAGTATTTTCTGTCTCATGGCTTGCCCATAGCTATACTGTTTCTAGAAACTTGTGATCAGATTACTGAAAGATTACACTTTAACCTACATTTAATCTAAGCTAAACAGGTCTCAGATGTGCTCTGGTTGAGGTGCAGCATTGGCTTTCATGTATTTATTTATTTATTTAGGTCTATTAAATGCTGCCAAACAATAGAAAAATGTTTCCACTGCAGCTTACACTAGTGCAGTGAAAATGTAACTTGTCCCGTTATATCAAGGAGGATATGTTGCTATATGCAATTTCCTCAACAGACATCAATAATATAATGGGCAGGAGGTCAGGAAAAATTACACTGAAATGCATGGTGGGCTAAGTCTCAGTGGAATAAATTCAGCTTTATGAAATGTTTCAAATATAAGCCTTGAAAATTTAAAATCTCTCTCTGTATATTTATTTTTAATAGTAGACTGCAGGCTGTCATTCTTCTATCCTTTTCAATTAATGTTCTTTTTATTGGTCTTCTTTGAGGCCAGTAACTTTACAATCCCTTTTAAACTCATCTTTAATAAGCATTTACAGTTGACTAAACTTGGTTTATAATCTGTTTATTAGTTTCCGACTTCATCAGGGTTTAGGCAGTTCCATCCTCCTTTCCTTATGCATTATATAATGATGAAGCAGCAAATAAAAGACTTTGTGATGACAGTTTTTTTTCAATTACGTGCATGAGTCACTTTCCACGTATGGATGACAAATGCCATCTTTAATTTGACTTGCACATCATTTAGACATTACTTAAAGCAATATATTGTTTATTAAGGGCTCCACGAGGTCTCGTGAGCATACTGTAGTGAAACCATACGCTTTATTTAGGGTGAAATGTTGTCAAATCTTACCCAAGTAACCAAAAATTCTGAAGTCTTTTTTCAATACTTACTAGATACTTCATACAAATGCAAATACAATCAATTTTGCTTTTCTTTATTAACATAATGAAACAGGAGAGAGAATCTTACAGCTTTCCGCAGACTGGTAGCAAAGGATTTGTTTAAATTATAAATTAAAGCAGCTAAAGTAAAATATTAACTTGCTGTACAAAGAATGTTTCACTGGTAACATATATGTATTGTATTAGATTTGCACCACTGTGCATTTCAGTATAATTTTTCCTGACCTCCTGCCCATTATATTATTGATGTCTGTTGAAAAAATTGCATATAGTATTATATCCTCCTTGATATAATAGGACAAGTTACATTTTCACTGGACTAGAGTAAGCTGCAGTGGAAACATTTTTCTATTGTTTGGCAGTATTTAATAGACCTAAATAAATAAATAAATAAAAACCAATACTGAACCTCACCCATAGCACAACATCTGAGACTTCTTTAATTTAAATTAAATGTAAATTAAAGTGTTATCTGTCAGTAATCTGATCACAAGTTTCTACAAAAAGTACAGCGATGGACAAGTCATAAGATAGAAAATACTAAATTATTCTAAACTTTTTCATATCATACCAGTGTAGCTGAGACTCCTTAGTGATTGCTGGTTTCAGCCCTGCATCTTCAGAAGGATGTGGTATCTCACAGTGAACTCAATATGAACTCCGCTGAAGTAATGCTTGATTTCCTTTCATGTTTTCCAGTTGTCATTGTATATAACCGTATGTGTGTGTATGTGTATATATATATACATATTTTATTTGTTTATTTATATAGTCACCATAACCTAAAGTTGCTGAAATAAAACATTAACCTGCTGCATAAAGAATATTTCTTTCCGATACGTTTTTAAATGATTATTTATTTTCCAAAGATATAGCAAACCTAAGGCAATCAGATCATCTAGTCTGACCTCATCTAGTCTGACCTACATTTCATCCAGTTACACTTATATGGAGTCAATACCTTTTATTTGGACAAAACATGTCTTTCAGAAAAGCATCCAGTCTTGAGCTCATGGCATTAAAAGTGCCAAAACTTGCCCTTGTAATCCATTCCTGTGATTGTTCACATTTGTTGTGAAAAAACCTCATGCTTAATTTCTAACTCAAATTTGCCTAGCTTTGGCCAACACTGGTTCTTGGCAGAATGGGGCTCCTGGGCGCCATGGCAATATATAATAATAATAATAGATTTAAAAGCCCTTAAGTACCATTATTTTTCTCCCCATGAAGGTATACTGTAATCAAGGAACTTTCAGTATTCATTTGAAACTAAACCGAAACAAATCAACAAACTGAACTTTTTTAGTCCCTCATTTTCTCCATATTTAAGTCCCTCACTTTCTCATATCATGTGGTTCTTTTCTGTACCAGTATTTCAGCAATCAGTTTAAAGTTATATTTTAGCATTTGTCTCACCAATACCATATAACCTGTAAAAAGATAACATCACCTCCTCAGTCCTACTCACAGCTTCTCTGTGATACCAAAGATCATTTTAGCCTGTTTTGCCATAGCATCACATTGTGAGTTCATGCTGAGTTGCTTGTCCTCTATGAACAATCAGCTTGTTCAGAGATAAAACTTTCCAGGAGATAGTCCCTCATCCAGTAGTTACAGCCTGCATTCTTTGTTCCTAAGCAAGTAATTTTGCATTAGTGTGATTAGGAGCAGTTGTACGGTTGCTGTGTCCTGATCATTATTTATCATTTTGCTAATCTTTGGGTCATTGATAATTTTATCAGAAGTAATTTTATGACAGGATTATTGATTAAAGTGCCATAAAGAACTCAGGTATTATTAATATTAGTTGAACTCTACAAGAAATATTCCTATATGAGGATGATTGCGCACTGACACTTACTTACTGGGCATGTCTACATGTGTGCTTTAACGCACAGTAGCCTATTTTACTGCACATTAGAGCATCATGGCAAAACCCCTGCTAATACGCTAATGCACAGTAAAATTAGCTACTGAACATTAAGCATCACTAAAAAAGCATGCGCTTTTGCTACTGTGGATTAGGTCAGCCTAATGCTCATTTAGCTAGTACCTCATATTAGAGGTACTAAATTTAATGCAGACTAGCAAAAGTGCATTTATGAAGATGGAGACACATCCAATGAGTAGCTTCGGTTTATTCTTATTCTACCTTATTTGTATGATACTGAACCTGCATACTGGCTGAGTAGGCAGAGGCTCAGACTAGATGATCTTGATTCAGGGTAGGCACATTTTGCAGTAAACCCACTTAACAGATCTTAGCTCCAAATGCATGAAGCTTCCAACCCTGTCAAAATCCTATGCTGGGCCAAAATGTCACAGGAGCCATCAGCTTTGCAGCTCATATAAAATGGCTCTATGGGCTAAATCTGTCCTATAGGCTGTAAAGTGCTGCCCCCTGATTTTGGTAATTCCTTCTGGCCTTGAAATCTGTGAATCTATAGGTACAGACAGAAGTGCAGCTCTCCACTGTAACTCATAGTGCTTAGCAGGAAGTGCTATGAGTTACAGCAATCCTCTGGACCTGACAGCTCTTTGCTGGGAGATTCAACTGCAATTTGGAGCAGTGCCTGAAGCTGCTCTGCCCTAGTCCATCTTTCCTCCCTCCCAGCCCCAGTTCTGTCTTCAGAATGGGAGGGGGGAAGGGAGCAGAGGGAGTTTAGTCGGTGGATTTTTCTGTCAGCACTGGAGGGTGAGTGGATTGGAGTACTTAGGAGCTCCAATCCACTCATCCCACCCTCCAACACTGGCTGAAAAAATCTCAGACCAAACTTCCTCTGCTACCTTCATCCCCTCCCATTCTGAAGACAGTGCTGGGAACAGAGCTGAGCTGTATCAACCCAGCTCTATTCTCAGCACGTGCAGACAGAGGTTAATGAAAGTGCTCTGTTTTGGAGCATCTTCATCTGAACCCTCATGCAATGAAGTTTCATATTGTTGCAGGATTAAGCTTTTTTAAAGCACTTTGTAGCCATGCACTTCTTCAGTAAGACAACAACTTTAATCAAAACTCATGTTTCAGAGTTCAGTCAGTCAGTTACAATCATCAGGGATATTTTTTCCCCTAAATATATAATTAACTATATGTATTCTGGGTATTTGTCTCTATAATTTAGGGGGTTTGTTTATTTCTGTTTTTTCCTTCTTATTTTTGGTTTTACCTTTTTGTGAAGCAGTTGAGATTGCAATAAGTGATCAAGTTCAAGATGGACTGCCATCCATGCAGAATTCACCTACTGAGATTTTGTCTTGGTTTGCCTTGCTCATATGCTTGTCTTGTTTCTTGGTTTGTTTGTTGACATGTTCAGGCTCAACCATAGCGCCAGATTTTGGAATAGAAAATTAATTTAGCTCAGATCAGATGGTTAGGGGCCTTCAGGAGGAAAGTCATCTTTCTCTGCAGTGTGGACAGGGAAATACTTTAATCGCCTGACAACTGATTTTTTTAAACTCAATTAACATTGCTGGTCTCAATATAAGGGTATCGTGGTGAAATGTATTGTGGTGAAATGGTTAGGCTACATGCAGGAGGTTAGGCTAAATGATTTAATGTTCCTCCTTGACTTTAAATGCTTTGAAACTAATTTTCCATATGTCTGATTTTCACTTGCACATGGGAAAAAAGGTAATTTATCTTTCTTTTTAAAACAAGAAGTAAAACACCTCCCTCTTTTTGGTTGTTGTCATCTAAATTTTCAATTTGTTTCCCAGCCTTCCTGTTTGCACATCTGTGTTGTACTTGGCTTTTGGCAGCCAATTCAGAGCTGCATTTCTTGAGAGCCTATAAAACTAACATTGTTAGGTAGTTCTTCTGACAAAAGGAGCACTCATGCAAAGCAAGATGAATGGGATGTCAGTTTTCCCTATCAAGGGATCTCCATTTAGTGACCCAGGTGAGAACTGACAGAACTTGTCACAAAGGCAAGACAGGACCAGATAGGGCTTTAAATGGGACTCCAAATCTCATATTGTTTTGAAGTTACAGCTTGAACACAAAATTTATCATAAAAGACTTGTCAGTGTAGAGTTCATTAAGGTAAAAGATGATGGTGTTTTATCTGGACACTATTGAGTCTTCCTGTGGTAGGACCGAGTACCAGTTACACAACTTGAAAGGAAAAAAACATGCTTTTGCAACATTTTCCTGCAGCTTTACCTTGTTTTGAATCTCAATGGAGTAGTTTTTTTCCTGGCATATAAGTATTTCTTTTCCTTATTTGTCCTTTCGCCTTCTTTGTTAAACTTGGAGGTGTGTTTGTGATGTCAATTCAAAGACACTTGAGACTTAGCTGAGACTTGAGGTGAGGTGTTAAACTTCACAAGGCTGAATTGGAACACTTAAGGTGAGAGACGGGGCTTTAATCACTTGAACTGTGGCTGCCACACTAGAAACTTCGTGACCTCAGCTGAGTTTTTTTTTACTTAAAGTCCAAAATCAATAAAAGTATTCATGACCGAAAAAAATGACTCATATTTAACTCAAGCCCCAAACTTAGGAAGGCTTCAAAGGGCTTATTTCTTAGATGTGCATAGTTTACAAACTGTAGCTCTGAAAGTGAATTTTGACTTCCATATTTGTAAATAATTCAAAACTGCAGCACTATCCCTGACAGAACACTTAATCCTCTAGCTCCACATTCATATTTTCTTCACATCACAGAGATCTGATCTTGCTCTAAGTTTACTGATGCACCTCAACACTTTTGGCAGATAAGAAAGAATTGTCTTTTTATTATTATTAATAAATTTCAGTTCCTGGGATTTGGGTGGATTACATACATCCCTCCAAAGATTCTATTTTAGTACTTTTTTATGCTGACACTGGTAACATAGATTGCTATATAATACACTTTTATAACTGCTGAAAAATACGGTTGTCTCAGTTTACTGGGTTATAACATCACTTTTAGAGCTGAATTCCTGTTTTGCCAATATTCATGGAGCATTTCCCAGTACAGCACCAAACCTATGCTAACATGATTTAAACATATTCTGAAAATACCATTGCTATCTTAGAAAAGTACATTATGGCCACATCCAGACATGTGTGGACATTTGGTAGCCTGGGGGCAACTAGCGGTGGTGGACCCTGTGCTGCCAGTAGTTTTCCCTGGGAAATGCCCATGCCACGCTCACTCTGGAGCTTCGCAAGTTACCCCAGGTGGCCCCAGCAGCCTTAGCTGGGGTCCTGGGGGCCTCCTGAGACTACAGCCATGTCGCTCTTGCTGTGTGGAGTGTGGCCGGAAATGGAGAGTGACTTTGGCTAGCCAGACTCAGTCTCTGGGTGGCTTCATGCTACTGCAACTTGTGCCACTCCACCTGTTTTTTCAAAGGGACATCCAGGGGTGAAAAAAACCATCCACGCTGCTCCCCTGCAGCATGGAGGACAACTGAATGTGCAGTATGTGGCACAGCAGATGTGTCTGCTGAGCCACATCCTGTATGGCTGCATTCATCTGGATGCAGCTCAAGTGACCAAAGCTGACTGAGATCATGTATTTCCACATATAGTTTCATAGTTGGTTTCATAGTAGGTAGGGTGGGAAGGGACCTGAGCAGATCAGCAAGTCTGACCCCTGCCATGTGAATGCTGGAGTCAAATGACCCCAGCTAGGTGATTATCTAGCCTCCTTTTGAAGACCCCCAGGGTAGAAGCAAGCTCCACTTCCCTTGAAAGTTGGTTCCAGATCCTAGCCACCCTGACTGTGAAGTAGTGCTTCCTGATGTCTAGCCTGAACCTACTCTTAGTCAACTTGTGGCCATTATTCCTAGTTACTCCTGGCAGTGCTCAAGGGAACAGGGTCTCTCCCATTACCTGCTGGTCCCCCTTGGTAAGTTTATAGATGGCCACCAGATCCTCTCTCAGCCTTCTCGTGCAGAGGCTGAACACGGTTCAGGTCCTGTAGCCTCTCCTTATAGGGCCTGCCTTGCTGCCCCCTGATCATGCAAGTGGCCCTTGTTTGGACCCTCTCAATGCTGGCCACATCCCTCCTGAAGTGCAGCGCCCAGAACTGGATGCAGTACTCCAACTGTGGCCTGACCAGTGTTGCATAGAGGGGGAGGATCACCTCCTTGAACCTGCTCGTGATACATCTGAGGATGCATGAAAAGGTGCGGTTAGCTTTCCTGACTGCGTCCTCACATTCGCAGCCCATGTTCATTTTGGAATCAATAATAACCCCAAGATCCTTTTCTGCCTCTGTGCTGATGAGAAGGGAGTTCCCCTGCCTATAGGTATGCTGCTGGTTCTTTCTCCCTAGGTGCACTACCCTGCACTTGTCCGTGTTGAATCTCATCCTATTCTCATCCGCCCACCCCTGTTACCTGTCCAGATCTAGTTGTAGCCTGTCCCTCCCTTCTAGCATGCCCACCTCTCCCCACATCTAGTGTCATCCATGAATTTGAACAAGGTGTTCTTCACCCCCTAGTCCAAGTCACTGATGAAGATGTTAAATAGTGTGGACCTGAGGACCGAGCACTGGGGGACCCCACTACCTGTGTCCCTCCAGGTTGAAAAAGACCCATCCACCACCACTCTCTGGGTGCTGCCCTCCAGCCAATTTGTGACCCATCTGACTGTGTAGGCATCGATGCCACAGTTGCTGATTTTTTTATGAGAATGGGGTGAGAGAGAGTGTCAAAGGCCTTCCTAAAGTCCAGACAGACTACATCCACCAGACAGACTACATCCATAGCAGTGTGCAAGAAACACTGTTTACATTTCCTTTCTTAGTCATTCCCAAGATATGAAATGAAATGGTTACTATTGAAATCAATGATTACTACATATAGAAGCAAAGAAGAAGCAAAATGACATTATTATTTTGTTTTTTCAATACATATTTAACGTAAATAATTTTATCTCTGGAGAGGAGAAAAAAGCTAATTCTGTGTAGTGTCCTTTAATGAACACAAAAAGTTCACTTTCATGAGGCTTGTAAATGTTGTCTCTGACCAGTTACAAAAATAAGTGTAAACATATAAATATATAAATAAATTATAGGATGTTTTATGGTCTCTGGTGAAAACAAATATCAGTTTTAGTTTCTTGATTGCCTTTCCATCATAACTTGTATATTTTGTCTATAGATTGGAATAAGTCTCTCCTCGACCTTGTTCTCAAAATTTCCTTTATGGAAATGAAATACTTCAGCTGTTATGATGTATGTACTGAATAGTGTTTTAATCTTTCTGAATATCTTACAATTTTAATCTAATATTTTGATCTTTCTTACAAGTGATTGTGTTTCCTAAAGCATCTCCTTAATTATACATTCTTGCAAATTGTGTCCCTGGAGAGGACCAGGTATCATAAGAACTTGGGCCTCTAACCTGCTCAAAGAAGATCAGTGGCTAAGTCAACTTTTAAGTCAACAACTTTTATATGAAAACCATTGATAGCAATCCCCACAATGTCCCCATTCGTAGTATGGGGAACAAACAGAAGGAACTTGCCCTCAGAATAGCCGGTTCAGACCCAGACAAAATAGGGCTTACAGAAATGTGGTGGGATTCATCCCACAACTGGGCAGTTAGCATTAGGGGCTATAGGTTTTACAGGCGGGATAGAGAAGGAAGGAAAGGTGGGGGTGTGGCGCTCTGTGTCAAGGAGCAATACACATCCTCTGCCAGCAGAATGGGGTTAGAGGAGGGGCAAGCTGAAGTGCTCTGGGTCAAGATACAAAGGGGCTGTGGGGAGAGGATTTAACGCTGGGGGTCTACTACAGAACCCCCAACCAAGGGGAGGAGCTGGACCGGGAATTTTCAGGCCAGCTTGTAGAGGCAAATAAGGCAAGGGATGTAGTTGTCCTGGCCACAGGTGATGACCTGGTAAGGGGCCTCCAGGTTCTTGACCACCTGAGTGATAGCAATCATCACTTGCTGGAATTTACCATCCAGCGCAGGGTGTCAAGGGCCTGCAGCAAGGCCCTAGACTTCAAGAGGGCCAACTTCAATGAGTTGAGATTAGTGGGAGAAGCGCTGGGGTTCTCGAGGTCCGGGGAACTCAGTGCCCAAGATGAGTGGTCATTCCTTAAGGAGACGATACTCAGGGCCGGAGGGGTGACCATCCCAACAAGAAGCAAGGGGGGCAAGAGTGCCCAAAAGCTCCCCAGATCACCAATGGCATCTAGGAATGCCTGCTTACCAAAAAGGCAGCATACACCCGGTAGAAGGGAGGCACTATCTCCAAAGAGGAGTATACCTCCTCTGCTCGGGCCTGTAGGGGGGCTGTCAGGAAACCTAAGGCAAACATAGAGCTACGACTAGCATCCAAGATCAAAGATAATAAAAATTCCTTTTCCAAATATATAGGGAGGATGTGGGGACCCCACTGGGAAACGTGGACCCCACTGGGAAATGTGGGGTCCCTGCAAGATACGCTGGGCAATCTGGTG
>NW_017729032.1:77666616-77668686 GCF_001723915.1 Gavialis gangeticus
CCAAGGAGGTGATCCTCCCCCTCTATGCGACACTGGTCAAGCCACAGCTGGAGTACTGCATCCAGTTCTGTGCACCCCACTTCAGGAGGGATGTGGATGACATTGAGAGGGTCCAGAGGAGGGCCACCTGCATGATCCAGGGACCACAGGATCCCGTTCAGCCTTCACAAGAGAAGGCTGAGGGGGGACATAGTGACCATCTATAAACTCACTAGGGGGGACCAGAAGGGTTTGGGAGAGACCTTGTTTCCCCTAGCACCCCCTGGCATAACAAGGAATAATGGCCACAGTAGGTTTAGATTAGACATCCGTAAGAACTACTTCACAGTTAAGTTGGCTAGGATCTGGAACCAACTTCCAAGGGAAGTGGTGCTGCCTCCTACCCTGGGGGTCCTTAAGAAAAGGCTTGATGCCTACCAGGCTGGAGTCATTTGAGCCCAGTTTTTCTCCTGCCCAGGCAGGGGGTTGGATTTGAAGAACTACAAGGTCCCTTCCGACCCTACTTCTATGATTCTATGATTCTATGATCATTTCCTAGAGCCTGTTTTCAGAATATAACCTAAAAATATGGGTCTGAAAGTTGTAAGCACTTATCAGGGAAAACAAAGATCACATGACATTTTAAAATGTATTTTCATTCTTCCCACAGGAACTCATTGAGTCTGAATGGCTAGGGACAGAAATTACATATAAACTGACATAAATGATTTTTCTGAACTTCTGTCCCAGATAAATATGGGGTCTGACACCGCCTGCCCATGACAGCTGCAGATCTCATTAGAAAGAATCTGACTCTAGTAATGCAGTAGTAATTGTTTATCTACAGCTTTCACCAAAATGATACAATGAAAATGAACAAAGAAAATTACATATAATAAACTAACATGCATCTATTTGGTATTTCTTGCTAAAAAGATACAGTAAGATTCTCCATTCTACCAGTTTACACAAAATCAAACAGAACATAATATGTGATGATTGAAAAGAATAGATAAAATGAAGCAGTGGACAATACAGCAAAGTAGGAGAATTCTGTTCAGTTTGGCCCTTCTTCTTTGTGCAAGTAATGCAAATATGATCTAGTAATACCCTCTCAAAACTACAATTGTTTGTACTTTTGCATTACAGACTGGTAGGTTTCAAGGCAAATATGTGCTTTGTTAATCTTAAAAGGGTGAATTTGAAAAAGTCTCAAGCCAGCATACCTGTCTGCATGTTGGCGCCTTTCATTCTTAAATGTGTGTCTTCTTTTAAAAATAGGGGAAACACTGAGTCAGTGATCCTCAATATATTTCCAAGGTCATTTGCCTGGAGGAGAATAGAGATATTTTTTAAACATCCAAACAAGGGTTTATTTGGAAAAGGAGGTGTTCCTAGAATGCACTTCTTAGGGTATTTGATAGGTGTAAAAGATCTAATTTTCATCCAGTGGTTTGGAGTTGTTAATAGAGTTCATATTTATATGTCCATTTCCAGACCACATGAACCTTCCTGTCATAAATTAGTTAGAAATAAACACTGCCATAAAAAGTCATTAGAAATCTTGTCTGTTTCTGAGTGGACCACAAGGTCAGCATGCCAAAGTTCTGCTCCATACAATAAAACAGACTCTACCTTCTTTAGGTTTATAAACTTTTAGTGCTTTCAGAACTGCTCTTTTGTCTGTCTTATTGTAAAAAGACAAAACTCTGCCCGTGACTTATTTTGCTCTAGTGTTTACATAGTCAGTGTGCTTCCAGGTCATTTTCTTGATAAAATATTTCAGCTCATATTCTTGCTAAGACAAATTCCAAAGTATTTGAAGGAATACACCACACTTTAGTATCTTTCTGTGTAAAAAACAAACTCATTCGCTCCTTCCATCTCCCAAATACAATATATTATATATATTATATTAATAATATATAATATATTATATTAATAATATATATTATATTATATTATATTATATTATATTATATTATATTATATTATATTATACATTTGGGAGGCCTATTTGAGATTGTGACATCTGAGATTGTGATATGAATATAATATAATATAATATAATATAATATAATATAATATAAT
>NW_017729032.1:77668774-77669228 GCF_001723915.1 Gavialis gangeticus
TTGATAAATATAATATAATATAATATAATATAATATAATATAATATAATATAATATAATATAATATAATATAATATAATATAATACATGTGGGAGGCCTATTTGAGATTGTGACATTATTTGAGATTGTGACATTAATGCAACATCTGTATAAAGCAAGACAGACGTAGAGCCATTCAATGTCATGGATGTGTGGAATTGATTCTGTTAACATCTGTTTTAGATCACTCAAGAATAAAGTAAAAAGTAGCAGAGCAAGCAAACAACATCTTTGTCATGCCCCTATCATAGTTGGGAAAACATTGGATAGGGTACTGTCAATCCTGTAAGGCATTATAGATGCTGTATTTGGATAATAAGTAACAGTTACTTGGTACAGAGCTTCCCCCATTAATGTTATTGTCATTGTCTGGTGGTGTCTAATTTTGATCAAAATTTTAATATCAGTTTAATAT
>NW_017729032.1:77669590-77685173 GCF_001723915.1 Gavialis gangeticus
ATATATATCTATATATCCTCATTCTAGGAGGTACAAGGACACCCTAAAGATGTCCCTAATGGCCTGGAGTCATGGGAGCAAATTGCTTGTGACTGTTGATCCTGAAGGTCATTGGTCCAGAGCAGAGCAGTGGCCTTCCAGCAGCAGCACACAGCAGAGGCAGTGAGGAAGCACGTGGCCAGGAAAATAAGGGCCTCTCATATCCAGTCCTCATCATTCTCCTGCCCCTGATGCAGCAGATTGTTCAGGGCAAAGATTGGGCTTATAAATCACCTGCATACCCATGTGACCTAGCCTTAACCCCTCCCCCCCTTTCCTCTCTCTTCTTTTTCCTCTCTTTCTCTTTTCTCCCTCCCTATTTCTTTCCCACTTCCTTTCTATATATCCTAATATATATATATGTATATGATATTCATCCAAAGCATTGGAATGAAAATATAATACTGACAATTTTTAAAAATGGTGTTGAGACATCCTGTATTGTATTGCCCTATTAGTCTTATGTGTATTCCTACCAAAATATATATATGCTTTATAGACAAATCATTTCAATCTATAGAGACCAAAGCTCTGTTTAGAACCATGAAGGCTACATGCAAATGTATTTTTACATACTTAGATACTAAAGCATGCAACACTAGACAAACAATGGCCTACACAGAATAGCCGTCTCTAAACCAGCCTTCTCTTCTCCCCAAATATTATTTTTCAGAAATTAGAAAATAAAAAAATGTCTCCCAGGTATTTTGGCAGGAATACACAAAAGACTAATAGGGCAATATGATATAACATCTCTCATCACCATTTTTTTAAATTGTCACTATTATATTTTCATTCCAATGCTTTGGATAAATGCCTTCTAAATAATTATATTAAATTTTTGAGCAAGATTAGATATCACCAGTCAATGAACTCCTTGAAGGTTCCTGGGAAGAGAGAATATCAAGGCCAGAGGCCTTTATATGTATCAGTAAGGATATATATGATCTTACATGATATTCAAAGATGAGATAATGATCTACCTGTAGCTTAACACACAAAATTTATTTCAGGGAGAAGCCACCATTTTTTCACATTCCATAAATTGTTAAACTTATCTTTTAAAAAACAAGACCAGTGTATCTTCTGGAATATATGTATCAATCATTAAACCTTTTTTTGGTCCCTTTCACCATAATATGCCAAAAATATTGTTACCATTATTTTTCCCTGTCCCTACCAGTTCCAACCAGAGCTTCATGTGATATCATTTCTTCTTTCTGTTTATTAGTTTTATAGTCTGTTTTAATCTTGTTTATCTTTTGGAAGCTAGCATGGTCATTTTTAGACTTGTATTCCTCCACGGCATCTATTAAATCATCTTTATCTTTAGAGCACTCTTCATCAAACCACATCTGTGCCAGCAACACCGATTATTCCCAACAAATATACTCTCTTTGTGAGTGCATTTTCCAACTGCTACACAACTGCTTCATTTTGAATAATTGCTTCTTGGGGCTTTTGTACTTTGAGAATATGAGATAAGTGGCCTAAGAAAGTATCTCTGAATAGAGCAACACATTTCTCTTATAACTCATTATTCCATTGAATCCTCTTTTTATTGAGTACTTCAATTGTGGGGGCTAGTTTTATAGCTTTTCAGAAAGATTTCCCATAAGATTCTAATGGAAATATTAGAGAAAGGGAAGTGGTCACTTTCTACATGTGGTAAAATTGCATATGATTTATATTTATACCACATATG
This sequence comes from Gavialis gangeticus, assembly GCF_001723915.1. Lineage (NCBI taxonomy): Eukaryota > Metazoa > Chordata > Crocodylia > Gavialidae > Gavialis > Gavialis gangeticus. The sequence goes on from NW_017729032.1 coordinate 77,671,335, forward strand.
TGGTGTATATAACCTATCATGCTTGCTCCTTTAGGTGTAACACATATGAATGACCCAGGTCATCTATTACACATTCTAAAGTTCTCTTCTGCAATGAATTTCAAGAGCATTGACTTTCTTCATTTAGTTTCTTATCAAATAAGAGAGCTGGGGGGGATTGCCCATATTTCATTTAGGACTTCATTAACATGCATGTTAGTGCCATTAAGTCTAGTGTTACAATCACCTGCAATTATTATTTCTAATTCTACGAATTTATTTTGGGTCATTTCAAGACGATTATTTAACAATCCCCATTTCAAGATGATATTGAATATTGATGCAAATGGTGAGAAGTAAATATTAATACTAATCAAGGGACGTTTACCACAAAATTGAATGAGGACTTCTAGTAGATGGTGAGAGTCTACTTTAGTTTCTAATCCCTCAATAAAACTCCCTATTGAATATCCCTGCTGGGTCCCTCTAGCCCTCTTTATGCCTCTCCTTTATTTTTATATAAAGAGATAATTTCAGGAATGCATGCCCTCTTCCCATGAATGTCTCTTTGTAAAATCATTATATCAAATATTTTAGAAAAATTCTGCAGTGAGTCAGAATTGTAGCAGGGAGCAAAGCAGAGGAAACTGTAAGTGGATGCGGGGCGCAGAACGGCTTTTGCTGCTACGCACACCCCAGGAGGCTGTGGGCTGGGGGGCCTGTACCAGGCTTTTCCTGGGGGGGCATGTGCCCCCAGATCTGCATGCAGGAGCAGATCAGGCTGCCACTGCAGCCTGGGACTGGCGGTGGCACTGGGATCTTCCTAGTGCTCGGGGCAAGCCATGGCAACGGGAGGAGGATGCTGCCACCCCAAAATTCACCATAGCCCCCTCAACCTGCTCTCCCAGCACCACTGCTAAGCGCTGGGAAAAGCTTGGTGCTGCCACTGGCCCCAGCCTGCAGTGGCAGCTTGCTCTCCCACGCTAATATTATCTTCAGATGGCTGAAGAGAAATTTAAAATATTCTGGCTAAAAAACATTTTTCTGTTCCATATTTCAAAAAGTTCCCTTTTTAATGTGGGTAATAATTGAGTATTACTTTCTCCTTAGGATTTTATTTCTGTATCTAACAGAGCTATGATTAATAAAAATAGAGGAAGAAGCTTTTGGTCGGACAGATTATAAATCTGTCACTTTATCAAGTGTAACAGAATCCTCACTGTTCAGGGGTTTGTTATTATTAGTCCTATTCCTTGAAATGTCATTGTTTATCAGTTTTCCATCAATTGTTTTAGAAATGCTTGTAGATGTGATTTTAAATCACAGATTAATTTCTTAGTTGTTAATTCATTTAAAAGCCAAATATTTAGTTCTTTGTTTTCTTAATCATAGCAGCTATTGAAAATATGGAAGATACTTGGTCAGTTTGATAGTTTGGGACATCTCTTCGTTTTCACAGTGTTTGGTCATTTTATGTATCCAGGTCTTAGCTCCTGGGAAGATAGAGCCAGTCAGTGACTTAAAACTGTCACTCAAATCAGAATCAAGAATGAGGGATAGTTATGGATTTGATAAGTCTATATTAAAATTTATCTATAGTGGCTATGTTTGGTGATTTAGAAAGTAAGTTTTCCTCACCATTGATCATTTATTTCAACATCTCACTTGATCTAAACTGTGTCACTGGACTATTAGTGGGTATATTACTGGGTGGAAAAGGCCATTTTTAACAACACATTTTATAATTTTCAGCTGTGTAGACAGATCTATATTTACTGACAGAAAAGATGTAAAGACAAAGGGTGCTTTCATTATGGATAGGCTAAAGATCTTATTTACAATGGCAAGAGCTCTCTGCTATAAACCTATTATCCAGATGTAGGAGTTGCTTCCTTAAGGTACACTGGATCTTTAGCACCCAGCTGATAAACAGGTGTTGACAAAAGGACCAGGTATTATACAATAAAATAATAACATGAAATAACATAAAATAAATTAATGGGGATTAAATGAAATAAGCCAAATGTTACATAAATTATCAATACTTAAAAATAGACCAAACCAAACAAAATAAACAAATTTCAAATTTACAGCCAGTACCCTTCAGTAACCACCACCAGAAGCAGTTTATGTAGGGGAGGGTCCAGCTCAGCCACGTGGAGACATTTCCTCAGATGGAGTCTCAGTAAAACTTCTCTCTCCAGCTCAACAGCCCTCTTGTCCAAGATAGTAGCAGCACAGTAGCAGTACTTTTGGCAAAGTCCCACATGGCATTCTGATAAACAAATTGGAGAAATGGGGAGGATGTTGGATAAGCAACAGATTCAATAGCCATAAGCAAAGGGTAATTATAAGTGGCTCCATAACTGAATGGCAGGAGATTTTGAATGGAGTTCCACAGGCATCTGCCCTGGGCCCAGTACTGTTCAACTTATTTATTAATGATTTGGACTAGACAACTTATTGAGCATATTTGCAGATGACAAAATTGGTAGATATGGCAAACACACTGGATGACAATTCAGAATGGTTTTGACAGATTGGAAAGCAGGTCTAGAGCTAACAAAATTAAGTGCAGTGCTGACAAATGTAAGGTACTATGTCTCAGGAAGAGCAATCAAAAACAGAAGTAGGGGAGGGAGATGACGTGGAAAAGACTAAAGTGCTTGATATCTTTTTTTACCTCAGTCTTCGCAGGCAAGGTCTACTTGGAGACTACATAAACCTTGACTTTAGTAATGCTTCTGATAGGTCTCCCCCAACTTTCTTGCCAGTAACCTAAGGAAGTACAGGTTGGATGAATGGACTGTAAGGTGGATGGAAAAATGGCTGGATCATCAGGCTTAAAGTGTAGTAATCAATGGCTTGATGTCTACTACCATCAAGTGGAGTGGGCCCATGGGTTGGTCCTGGGGTTGGTTTTGTTTAATGTCTTCATCAATGATTTGGAAGATGTGATGGAGTGCACCCTCCGCAAGTTTGCACATGACATCAAGGTGCAAGGAATAGTAGATACACTGAAGGATAGGGCTAGGATTCAGAAAGATTTTGACAAATGGGTGGAGTGGGCCAAAAGAAATCTCATGAATTTCAAAGTCCAGCACTTAGGATGGAACAATCCCATGCACTAGTACAGGTTGGGGACTGACTGGCTAAGTCATGCACTGCTCAGTCTTTGCCTTGCTGAATAGTTTGAGGGTTTGGATAATTACCCACATTTCATTTTTCAGTACTTACTATTTCTTTCCAGTATTAGTCAGCCCCCTTTTTTGAAAAGATGAAGACACTTGGGACTAAAACCCAGGAGGAACTCTTGGAATATAAGTTGAATGCATCTGCACAATTATATTTACAAAATGTAATACTGAAATTATATATATATCTATTAGGGCTGTGCTAAGCTTTGGTTCATGATTCGATTCGGAGAAGATTTGGCCTTATTCGGAAGCCAAATCCCTGAATGTGAATTGAATTTCTTGAAGTTTAAAAGTTTTCGAATCAGTTCAGAAAAGATTCAGAAAAGATTTGGAGATTCAGAGATTTGGACATGGTGTTTCAGGGGAAACATAAACTTAGAAGAGGGAGGGGGAGCAGGGAGGAAAGGACTGACATCTTTAGCTGGTCAGTGAGCATGATCTCTCCCTAAGTCCCCTTCCAATCAGTGTTGGGGGGGGGGCATAGAAACAGCATAAAAGCCTCTGTTTGCAGGCTTTCTGTGCCTTTTGTGAGCTGTTTCTACCTGAGTCAGCACTGCCGATGCCCTCCTTAGCCAGGTGATCCCTGTAGTGAGGAAACTGCAGAACCAAATGGAGAAGCTCCAGGGGATCAGTGTTCCTGGCTTGGGCAAGCTGCTGTCACCAGATGTGCAGGCACTAGTGAGTTGGCTGAAGAAGGGTGTCAGGAGATGGCTGGATCCCTTGCAGTCCAGTATGATCCACATGCTGGTGGGCATGTGTGACCTGAGGGTGAAGGGGAGTATGTGCAATGGCAGCACCAAAACCCTTGATCACTGGACACAGGTGCTGGTCAACAGAGTCAGGGAGGCAGAAGGGCAGAGGTGAGGGGATGTGGAAGAGGGGAGTCCACTTTTCCATGCCAGCACTCCCAACACCAGCCAGTCTCCTCCACACCAGCCGCTGCCAAAGTGGCCCAAGGGCATAGCTTCAATGTTGGGGTCCAGAAGCAACAGACTCCAGCCTCGGGCATGTAGCACTGAGGCTTCAGCGTCTACCTATCTTGCCCATGATGTGGAACCCCTTGGCCTACTGGGCAAGCCACAGACAGATATAGCAGGATCCGGCCATGGTTGTCTGGCAACACCTGTCCTGTCCACCAACCAGTGTTCTGAGCAAGAGTGTGTTCAGCCTTGCTGGAGATGTTGTGGCACCCCACCATACCTGCTTGGATCCTGGTTTGGTGGAGCAGCTAGTGTTCTTGAAAGTGAACCTGCTGCTGCTGGGGTTCCCCAAGCTCCAACTGAGTGCCACCCTCCTCACTCCATCTGCACCTATTTCCCTTTTATTTGTTTACACCGGTTAGTGTTGCTGCCCCACTCTCAGAGCTGGAGGGAGTACTCACTGCATCATTAGCCAACAGGGGAAGAACATATCCCTGCTGAGCTCCCATGCCAGGATGAACTTGGAGGTATGAGCTGGGGCTATGAGGAAGGAGGTGGCCCCAGGTCCTGGGCATAGCCACTAAAACTGCACTCTGCCTGGGTCAGGGAGACCTGGTGGGACTGCTGGCAGTGCCCCAGCCCCATAAATGCCAGGAGTTAGGATCCGCTGGTGAAAGGCCGGTAGGAGGTGCTATAACCTCCAGCTACCACAGGCACACACAGTCCTGGCTGGGCAAAGCCCAGACCTGTCATGTCTTTCACAGGCCTGAGGCTTGCTGGTTGCAGCGGAGTTGTGAGACTCCACGTGAGCTCAGCTTAGTTGCCTGGGATGCCAGCTTTTGGGCTGAAAAACCCTTTGTCAGGCTGAGGTAGCACCTGTAGTTGGTGTATCTGCTGGTCCTGGATGGAAGAAATAGTAAAGAATCCAGAGGCTGGCCTGGCATGCAATGAAGGCAAGAAAGGCAGTAAGTAAAAATGGAAATGGAGGTGTTAGGGGGTGAGGGACAGGCTGAGGTGGGATGTGCGGGGGGAAAGGGTATGTAGCAGCTCAAGTAAAAGTGCAGTGGTACCTGGGGAGTCAGATGTCTGGCAGGTTGCAGTGTGTCAGAATTCCACTGTCTATATTGAGTCTATGAGTTTCTGTACTTAGGAGGCTGATAAAGTGAAGTTCATGGGCCCAGCTGTGAAAAGTGGTTTGTAAATTGTTCCCTTTCAGGATCAGGCTTGAGAGACTGGAAACAGAGTGGGGGGTTTTGTGAGGAATGTGCCCCCACAGATATTTGGGTATTGTTGTCTTTGATAGATTCTGGTGTGCAGTTTGTGGGGGTACTGATGATAGTTGATAGGTTTTGTGTTTTGAGCTGTAGGAAGTTAGCTTCAGTTCTGGTCATGATGTTAGGTGATTGTTTGAATTTACAAAACACCTTTCAGAGCTGGACCTATGAACTTCACTTCTTCAGCCTCCTAGGTAGTAGGTAAAGAAACTCATGTTCTCAATATAGATCATATATAGATATATATGAGAGGTTCTCCAAAGATCACTTTCACTGTTAAATGCAGTCATTCACAGGTAACTTTTTGCCCCTTTTGTGGGGGGATAGCATAGCTTAAAATGAAGAAGAATTTTTATAACTAAGTTGTGCAGAAAAAAAGGCTAAGAAAATATATAGAAAGATGCTACAACTCTTTGACTCATTTGACTCTATAACAATATTTCTCCCTGGATTGAAAATGGGAAGAAAGACTTTGTGGGCCAGCCTAAGATGGGGGAAGGAGGCTCATGGCCCAGCAAACAAGGAGATTCAATTTCTAAATTGTCTTGTATGAATACAAATCGGGGTATAGTGCTGCTGCCACAAAAACAGAGTGCTTCATGACAAAGCATCTCTGTGATGGCTGTTCTATACCGGGGAGCTAAACTGACGGGAAGATTCTACCCCATACTTCTTTTTTTATGTTCCTATACAAAACCTATTTATTTAGACTTCAAGCAGGTCACAGGGTTTTGGTCACAAGAGCGCTGCATATTACTCCTCACCATACCTCATTTATGAAGGCCATCAGGTTCAAAATTGACTGATAACTTAGACTCGTATTCAAGAAACTTTTCAAAGGGAAGACAAAGGAAGATATCTGTTGATAAAGTTTTATTTTTTCACCAAATCTCTTCTCAGAGGTTAGAGACCTTCATGGATTTTCTCTTATGTTCAACAAGGTTCATATATGATGTCAAATGAATCAAAATAATAAATAGAAGCGAGAAAAAAGCTTTATAATGCTGTTTTTGTGTTTTTCTAAAATCCATAACCATCACGTATGACATTTTGTGTCATTGTATACTCACATGAAGCCAAGCCAAAGCCAAATCTAGAGACTTCATAAAACAATGCTCAATCACCCTAGACATTTGGGTTTGGCATTCAGATAAATCTGGACATACCGTATGGCTAAAGTAGCACAAGAAATGATTTTCTTGCATTACTTCTGTGTTCTTTGCTTTTCATGCGTGATGAGATTTGGATTTTTTCCAAACCATTTACTCAGACCTAGTTCTTTCTAACTGTGTACTTTTAATACCTCTGAAATGAGTTTTTCTTGTGCTCTCTGGAGAAACTGAAACTGCACTAAAAAACTGGACAATGCTCTTGGCAGAAAAAATTGTAATTGTACATGGAATACACCAATGTGAGACAATTCATAAGATTAAGACATCTATTAAAAAGAAATTGAACTCTAAAGTAACTTATGGCTTATGTTCCAAGAGAATTCTCTTTAAATCTAGTTGATTGACCAAAATGTTTTACAATTCTCTTCCTCTTAAGGATGTGAATTTATTTTGCCATGTTTACATGGTTTTAAATACTTTTTGCTCCTAGTAGTTAGAAAAGTGTATTTTTCTCTCAGTAATAGTGTAACCATTACTTATTAACACAAATTTATGTCAATTTTACCCATCTGTAGAAACGGCAGTGGAAATTCCACAAAGTTAACCTTGTGAAACCTCTTTCAAATCGTCTTTCCCATGATAAGTGGTTAGACAGTTCAAAGAGACCAGGTACACCATGCTTTCTGAAAATACCCTATGGGTGGTTTGACACTATCTTGTATACCCACTACTACCTAGTAAAATGGCTTCTTCAGGACCGATGTTGCCATTAGTCAAGCATCACATGTAAATCTTCTTTTTCTGAAAGGTTTGCACTCATGTAGTCTGACTGACGTTACCTTAAGCAGCACTATTTTAAGAATAACAGTATGAAAGTATGGATAATAACCTATCACCATCTAGTACACATTACCTATAAGCCCTATAGAGATATCACGAAGGGACATTCCTGGAGAAAGTGTAAGGAAAGCAAGTGCGATGTCACTAAGATAGTACTTGGAGTTTTATGGGACATTCAAGAAGGCCTACTGACTCCTCATTCATTCCAGTTGAAGAAGTTGAAAGAAATATTCTATTCTTTATTAAAATATATGACAAAATTTTTATTTTTGGGTGCTAAGAGTAAGCTGCTCACTTCATGCTCAACCTTATTTAAAACAATAGTGTGTACCTGCTGCTCCCATGAGATTTGTGTGTGCTCAGCATTTTATTTAAGATCCCAAGTTTAGAAATTCTTCTAAATACACTGGATAATGCAGCCAGATCTCCTAAGCTGCTCAAATTTGTTCTCTAACTAAAAGGCTTGAGACAATTTTTCCAATTATTACATTGTATATTTGTTTTTCATGAAAAATATGGTTTTTCACCATTTTTTCTAAGTATTTAGTTATCATTTTGAGCTCGAAACAGCAAAATCAAAATGAAACAGAGAGCTTTGAAACAGCCTCAAAATGAAATGAGGCAAGTCAAAATGTTTTGAAAATTTTGAAATGTTTTGAGATTCAAAGCTCAAGCTGGGCTTGCCTGCAGGGAAACAGAAACTAAAGTAAGGAGACGGAGGAAGAAGAGAGGGGAAGGGGCAGGAAGGAGTGCTCTCATTATTGACTGTGTAGCTGGCCAGTGACTGGCGTCCTTTTCTGACATTCCTTCCAAAGTGCTCTGGAGCAGGGATGCTAAAACTGCATAAAAGGCAGCTTTGGTTGAACTGCCCTGCTTTCTGCCTTGGTGTCAGTTGAGTGAGGGTGCACCTTAACACACACACAGTGTCACCCGCCTATGTCATGGGTTTTGCCTGTCAGCAGCTAGAGGTGCAGGGCCCCAGAACCCAGACTCCCCCTGCACCTATCTCCTTGACAGCTGGCAGGCTTTGTGGCTGCAACAGGGATTAGCAGGTCTGCAGTTTTCACCCCCCTGTGCCCCAAGTCATACACAGTCCCACAAGCACTCATGTCACGAGTTTTGGCAGTCAGCAGCCAGAGGTGCAGGGCCCCAGAACTCAGAAGCCCCTACATCTATCTCCTTGAAAGCTGGCAGGCTTCATGGCCTTAGCAGGGGCTACTAAACCTGCAGCTTTCACCCTGCTGCACCTTAACACACACAGTGTCACCCATGTCACAAGTTTTGCTTGTCCACAGCTTGAGGTGCAGTTTCCTCCAAATCCCTGCACTTATCTCCTTGAAACTTGGCAGGCTTTGTGGCCTCAGCAGGGGATAGCATGCCTACCGTTTTGACCCCGCCGTGGCTTAACACATACACGTGACATGAGTTTTTTGCTTTCAAGAGTTTGAGGCGCAGCTTACCTGAAACCCCTGCACTTATCTCCTTGAAGCATGGAAGCCTTCATGCCCTCAGAAAGGGCTACCATTCCTGCAAGTTTCATCCAAATCAGGCCAGAAATGACAAAGTTATAGGCTGTTTCAAGCTTCCCCATTATAGCCTATGGGTGAAATGTCGAAACAGTGTCAAAACAGAGAAACTGTTTCGACAAAACAAAATAAAACAGTAGTTTTGAAATAAAATGAAAATTGAAACAAAATGCTGTTCCATCAAAATGCTGAAATGCAAGTTGAAATGGAGCGGTGCCATTTCGCACAGTCCTAATATATATGTAGGTGTGTGTGTGTGTGTGTGTGTGCGCGCGCACGCACACATGTATGCATGTGTGTGTAGTTTGGTGAACACTAATGATTCTAAATTATCTATGCATATATCTATCTATCTATATAGATCTATATAGACAATATATTCAAAAGTATCTAAACATATCTATATTTATGTCTATAGATTTATGTATAAATTATCTATTTATATCTATATATAAATTATCTATATATGTATAAATTATCTATGATAGATAGATAGATAGATAGATAGATAGATAGATAGATAGATAGATAATTTAGAATCTTTACTATTCACCAAAATGAAAACATACTAAATTCAAAATCAGGGCAACTTCCAATTTTCATTTTGAAAGCAGCTTTTATCAAGTTTTTAATGTTATCTTGGGTTTAAAAATGAGTTTTGACTATATCAGGATCTACATATAAATTTTTCCTACTGTGAAAATGAAAATATAAAAGCAATCTAAAATAATCAGTTTAACAATAGTAAAATATTATGTATGTGAAGGACAATGGATTCATGAATTATCATACAGAATTACACATTATCACTATACATAGTAATTATGTTGGAAAAATACAATTATGTATCATGATGTATATGTACATATTACAAGTAATTATGCCCCCAAAATAATATCTATGAATAATTCATTTAAAAACAAGGAAACACATAAAACAAAAACTACATTAAAATACTATTTAGGTTTAGCAAGACAAGAAAAGAAATGAGTCAATGAATTATTAAGCTACCAATACCTTGAAAAGATTGGGAAAAAAAAGATCAGATTAAAATAGAATGTGTCTCACATATTAACAACTATAGAAAGGAAGATTTATTTACATCTACCCAAGTATTTTGGTTTTTATGCTCAGGAAAAGAATAGCATTTGGTGAACCCTGTAGTCTATTTAGGTAGATTCACATAGGCTCTTTAGACTAATCCTTACCCTTCCTGTGTCCCCATGTTTTTAATTTTTAACCATTGCTCCCATCCTCTCTCCAGATGACCAACTAGTCTTTCAAGCTGCAAACTTTCTCAGCTGTTTTCTGCTCCACCTTACCAGCCTGCTACAGCTGCATCCCAGAACATTTCATTCCTGTCTATCATAATGAAAGATGAGCTGCCACAAACCACTTCTCGCCCTCTAATAAGCAGGGGCAAGGTATTCTGGGTTGTGTAAGCAGCAGGACAGCCGCCATCAGGCTACAGGCTCAGGAGTTTGCTAATGAAGCTGGCACATTGAAAAGACAGGTGGATAATGAGGATCATGAATAACTGAATCCCATTGGGAAAGCAGATTAAATCTGCAGCTGGGTGAACTAGAAAAGCTGTGCACCAGGAAAGATGACCATAACGGTATTCCTATGGGGAACTTACTTAGGTGCTCAAATTCAGTGATGAGAAGAGCAATCCTAAGGACCACCCAGATCTTGGTTTGGGGGAAAAGGCAATGCCATTGGGTGGTGGGACTGGATTTCAGGACTGAACACAATCTGAAGAATTTAACTGAGCCAAAGCAGTTATAACAGGGAGAGAATTTCATCTTGGTGAGTGAGTGAGTGAGGGAAAGAATCAGGCTGATTGGTGAGTTTAAGAAGACAGTTTACCTTACTATGTATAAGAATGCTAGGAATCAGAGAGAAAGACATCCTGAAAAACATCTACATTTCAAATATGTAAGGATAAGACAAATAATGTTGGCATTAGAATACTAGATACTCCAAATTCAGTATTTATATCTTCAGCTACAGGAGATATGCTTAACAAGCCTTGACAATAGTGCTCACTGACTCATCAATGATAAGAAGAAACTTTTCCCTGGCATGTTGGGATTTCCTCATCAGTTTCTGCAGCATTTAAAAGATTAATCTTAAAATCAAACAATCATGCACATGTGTAGAGAAAATAGAAAGAAAGAAGGAACAGCTTATATTTCTAGCCCTCTATGCTTTTAAGGAAAACTTTCTAAATGTGCGCAATGTTGTACTAGCTTTCTGAGACAGCAGACAGCCTGAAACAATAAACCAGTGTGAACTGCCTAAACTGTGATGCACATTTGTGCATCACTCTTTGTGCAACTGTGCCTGATTAGCTCCATTCCTCAGAAGAGGTACCTAGCCAAAACTTCTCGCAGATGTCAGCCATTCCTCTCCTTCCCCCCAAATTTATATTAAAGCTCCATACAAAGTCAACTAATCATAATCCCATAAAACTGTGCATGTTAGTAAAAGGAAGAACAGGGAGTTTAAAGGGGAGATGGTCTAACTTTTATCCTTTAAATTCAACCTCTGAATTTTTGCTTGTTTATTCACAGAACAAAACCAACCAAAAGTTGTTCAACCTTATTAGACATTATGTTCGTCTTCTTTTATGAAGTGGGACCTAGAACACCAGTACTTAGCATGTGCTTTTGTTCTGTGTGGTATCAGTCCTTGTACACAGACAGCTGGCTTCTTTTGGCCTTTTACCTAGACTCTTTCCCAAATACATTGGCTGCTAATCACCAGGATCCTGGTTTTCTCTTATAAAAAAAAATCCCCAATTTTCAGATTTGAAAAAGTAAACTAAAATCCAGATATCCAAATTTTTCCATGATTAAAATGATATCTATCTATCTACCTATCTATCTATAGAGGTACAGAGATAGATTGATATCTATATCTAGATAGATATGGATATAGATATCTATATATAGATGCATATATATATAGCGGCGTTTCATTTTAATCATATAAAAATGTGGATTCGGAGTTACTTTTTTTAATCCAAAAATTGGTTATTGTTTTTGGAGAAAACCAGGATCCCTGCTAATCAGAATAAGCTGCACCTGTACTTGTTACATAATTGGCACCCACATGAAAACTCCTCCTCCTGCTTTAGATGATATTCTGGTGTCCCTCATAATCATTCCTTTATTAGTTTATGACGGTTTGGGTTTTTTTTAATAATTGTGCTGCAGCTAATATCACATTTTAAACAGCCTTCTGCTTTATTTAGAAAGCTGTTGGCTAGTGATACAGCCTGTGATCATATGCTGGTTCCCTCAAACCCACTTTTCTATGTTCTGTTGAGTGATGCTTCTGAACTTAACTGACAAAATAATGGAAAGCAGAGTTGGTTTCAACTTCCTTTCCCTTGTACACCCACCAGTGCTTGTTTGCTTTTCTCCTTGGGTAACCTGCTATTGCATGGGTACTCAATGATTTTTCTTCTCTGTGTTGCAGAACCCCTGACATCCTGGGGCTTTTGGTGTCACAACCTAGACTAACCCTGTATCATCACCACTGGAGAATGGCACTAGTACTATCCCCAGAATTAACTCTAAAAATCTTTCCAGACCCAGGAGGATGTTAGCATTTTGTAGGAGAAGGGTGTGGGATTTTCTAAGTGGTGCCCTTTCTGCTTAGAGAAATGCAACGGGGCATCAGTGCTTTGACCCCTGGAGTTCCCAACAAAATCATATCCAACAAATACAGCGGCATGACCTCACCTTGCATCACTTCCAGAGCTGAATTGTAACTATAGTTTTTAGGAACTGACATAATAAGCATTTCAGTAGGAGCTGTACCTGTTAAACTCTGGGCACAGCAACTAAAAGTGAAGAATTTTCTTGTAGTCCATGTGGAGCTGGACTAACGTAAGCTACCCTGACCTTATACCCTGATTATCAGTATCATTTGTTGCATTCTGGTTTTCCAGTTAGGTCCCAGGGAAATATTCTTCCATGAAGGAGATAAACTGACTCAGGCAAAGTGGCCTCTTTTGACTTGTCCTCTTGACCACCTGATTTCCCTTTCCACTTCTTTGGGCTCATGGTGCCCAGATTCTGTAATGGCTTTGCTACTGAACAAGCCTTCTGGAGATTTCCAGCTTCCTTCTTCCAACATCAGAATCTGCTTTTGAACAGCCTCACATGGACTTCTGCAAGTTTAGGTAACACCAGCTTCAGATGGGAGCTGTGGGAGGAAAGGTACAACATTGCTTGTAGCAAGAGCCGTATCAAAAGGGCCACTTCTACTGGTATAAGTACATCGGAAACTGGTCTATACTCAGAACAGCAGTTTGGCTCACATGGACTGGTTTAAAAGTGGCAGAACTGGGTCTAAGATTTGCACCCCCACCCCCCACCACCAAAGGGCAAATATGTGTTCTGTTCATTACAGATGTAAACTACACCACTTAGAGAAAACTGTGTAACTTAGATCAATTCCAGCTTGGGATTTTTGTATGTCTGTACCTAGCTGAGAAGTCTGTCTTTTTTGTTTCACCATCTGTTGCAGAAGGTGTAGACCTACAGCCATGTAAGTCTAACTCAAAGTCCTAAATACTGATCCTAACAATGGACACAAAGCTTTGAATGCTATTATGATTTACATAGGTAAACGGAATCAATCTGAAAAAAATAATTCTCTTGTCCAATATGTAGAGTGACTGTATTTCTCCAGTCTCAAAATCAGACTTTCTACCAGAGGCAGAGGAAGAAAAAAAATTGGGGGGTGTGTATGGCTGAGCATGTATGCACACAAACCGCACCACCCATGGGAAAGTCTGCAGGGGGAGGGAAAGGGCCACGGGGGAGGAGTGCCATTGTCTGGTGCCACACCACACCAGCCCCACCTCCCTCCCAGCCCTGGCTCCACTGGCCCTGGCCCCAGCAGCCCCTGGCCCCAGCTTCCTCTGCACCCCAGCCCCAGCTGTGCACCACTGGGGGGGGGGGGGTAGATCCCCC
>NW_017729032.1:77690173-77716503 GCF_001723915.1 Gavialis gangeticus
GGGGGGGGGGGGCTAGATCCCCCCCCCCAAACTTGCAAGAACTTGTTTTGATAAAACAAAATGAGAAAGTTGAAATAAAATTATACATTCACACTACTTCATGGTCAGGGCGGCTAGGATCTGGAACCTACTTCCAAGAGAAGTGGTGCTGGCTCCTACCCTGGAGGGCTTTAAGAGGAGGCAAGATGTACACCTTACTGGGGTCATTTGACCCCAGTACTCTTTCCTGCCATGGCAGGGGGTCGGACTAGATGATCTACTCAGGTCCCTTCCGACCCTAGAAACTATGAAACTATGAAACATTCAGAACAGCTCTCCTTTTTGGTTTCAAATCCTTTGCATTATTTTTTCTGGCAAAATTAATGTGTATCTGAAATATTTTTGATGAAATAGCACTTCCTAATGCAATATTGGTCAATGATATTTTTGGGCCACTTCTAATCAAATAATAAGCACCCCAAAGAACCCAAAAGAGTTTAAAAATCAAAAGAAAGGAAATGATCATTTTGTCTGCTGAAAATCTTTGTAACTGTTCATGTCTGGGAGTAGTCTGCATAATTATTACAATGGCCAAGGCATGGAAACAATTTGTTCATTAGAATGCAAAGGCTCCAGTAGCTCTATGTAATATGAAAGAAATAGATCAATTTGAAATACAATTGCCTGCAATCAGTATAGATCAGGCAACAGCAACAACTTAGAAGGCTTCCTATTATATTTAGCTAGATCCCAGCTTTGATAGCTATATACAAATTCCTTTACGGTAAAGTCATATGACAAGCACAAGCAGACACGAAGTGAATGTCATTTATTCCAAAATGAGTATAGAACATGAAAGATTTAAATGAGAAAGCATAGATGACTATGTTGCAAGACTGAGTGAGTTGGAAAAAACATGCAACGTAAGAGACATAGGCTCCGAAATCAAAACCAAATTATAATTTAATACACATTCATGCAACTAAGGAGAAAAGTCTTGAGTTCAGAGATGAACTGAAGAGTTACTGCTAATAGCTAGAGGACTTGAACAGTCAGAAATTCATTCCAAAGAAATTGAATGTAACATGAGTGATTTACAAATGTGCAGCAAGAAAGAAAAAAAAAACCTCAACAAATTTACAAAAGAAAAAATTGCAAAGCAAAAAAAATATAAAAGACTTTATTGATATAGAGTACAAAAGATGTCCAACATTTTGGAAAATAGTAATGTGGTGGGAAAAGTACATCATTTTTTCAAAGTCAGTTGAGGCATAGAGTCATCTCCAGTAATGAACCATAGAAGAGGCCAGCTAGTGAGACATGCCCCAGAAACAAAAGATAAAGCTGTTGAACAAGCAATTGTAAAATAGATTTTGTTTTCATTGTCTACCATGCAAGCAGAATTTGCACCCAGCCACTCATTTTAGATTTAGCACAAACTAAAACAGATAACATAGCAGGCTCAGGAACATCAATAGCTATAAGAGCTAACAGAATCACACTATGGCCTACTGATTTTATCCTTATGGTGCAAAAAAAGGCCACCAGTTGAAAAAGACTTATCTATGACTTCAAGAAAAGATAAAACAAACAAACAAAACCAGACTCTGTTGCTGAAGTGTTCAGGAATATAACTGTCTTTTTCTAGGAGTTGTTGAGCTGAAAGACAGCACTACACCTGATAAACCAATATCTCCACTAGTGCAAAAAATAGAAAAATATTATATCATGAGAGATCAGAAGCTATGAAGAGAAAATGTAACAGTGTCTATTTATACAGACTGCAATAGTATAACTAGGGATGTGTGAGGGGGCGCATACCTTGGGTGACAATTTAGGAGGGACATCAGAATCATCTCCCACTACCACAGAGTCCAGCCCTAACAGAATACCCATGCCAGGAACTCCAAAACAGTCCAAAGCTGCTGCTGCTTTAATATCAACTGCTGGGGTGGACAAAGCAGAGGTGAGGATGGCAGCAGCTCATCTGGGGACTGTTTAGGAGTTCCCAGTGTAACACCTGCACAGCTCACTTGGCTGCAAGCTAAGTGGACAAGCCATGCTCAGGAACCTTTGCAAAAAAGGGTGGCAAAATGCTTGCACAGGATACCATGGTTTTTTCCAGGCGGGAAAGTATGTTGTGCACTGTGCATGCTTTTATTGGACCATTTACACTGTGAGCAGAGCCCCCATTGCAAACTGAGGGCTCTGATTGGCTGTGCTTGCTCCATAAAACAGCCAAAAAGCAGGAAAAGAGGGAGAGAAGAGGATTCAATTCTAGCTTGGAGAGAGGGAGGCAGAGATGCAGCTCCCCTGCCTCTGGAACGGGAACTGAAACTTGCTCAGGGAGCAGATACCAGGATGAGGGAGAGCCTGCAACGCCCCACAAGCAGCTGATTTCCCCACTGAGTGTGGAGCTGTGCAGCTTCAGGACACAGGTGCCCCAGAGGGAAGTAGGGAAGGGAATGGTTAGCAGAAGCTGGTAGGCTGGATGGGAGCTGGGAGAAGATGCTGGGTCAGAGACCTGAATGAGGGAGCCCTGTCTTAGCCAGGAAGGCTTGGGGCTGCAGAAACCAAGACCTGCCGGGGGCGGGGGACAGGGGAGAGGGGGAGGGACCCCCTGTCTGCAGCTGTAAGTGCTGGGAGGTGAGATAGCCCAAGAGGAGGAGTGGGGTGAGGAGGAACATACCTCATGAGGGGGTGAGGGCCACCAAATAAAGCTGTGCCAAGCTTCAGTCCTTGATTCAATTTGGTGGAGATTTGGCCCAATTTGGTGGCCAAATCTCTGAACCCGAACTGAATGAACATGAACATGAACATGAACAAGATGAACATGGGCCGACAACGCGAGGTCATGGTTGGCAGGGCTAACCGGATCTTGTCATGCATCCACAGGTGCATCTCGAGTAGAGCCAAGGAGGTGATCCTCCCCCTCTACGCGACGCTGGTCAGGCCACAGCTGGAGTATTGTGTCCAGTTCTGTGCGCCACATTTCAAGAGGGATGTGGACAACATGGAGAGGGTCCAGAGGAGGGCCACCCGCATGATCCGGGGACAACAGGGCAGACCCTACAGTGAGAGACTGCAGGACCTGAACCTATTCAGCCTCCACAAGAGAAGGCTGAGGGGGGACCTGGTGACCGTCTATAGACTCACTAGGGGGGACCAGAAGGGTTTGGGGGAGACGCTGTTTCCCCTAGCGCCCGCTGGCATAACAAGGAGTAATGGGCACAAGTTGATGGAGAGGAGGTATAGATTGGACATCCGCAAAAACTACTTCACAGTTAGGGCGGCTAGGAGCTGGAACCAACTTCCAAGGGAAGTGGTGCTGGCCCCTACCCTGGGGGTCTTTAAGAAGAGGCTGGATGCCTACCTGGCTGGACTCATTTGAGTCCCGTTTCTTGTTTTGGGGTTTTGTTGTTCTCCCGCCCTGGCGGGGGGTCGGGCTAGAAGATCTACTAGGTCCCTTCCGACCCTTAATCTATGAAACTATGAAACTATGAATCAAAGGATCCTTTAACCTCTCTGAATAGAATTGGAACCCTCCGAATCAGTTTGGAAAGATTTGGCGATTTGGACATAGATACAACTTTAAATGTTTTTTTTACGTACCTCAAGGTACCAAGCGACTCGTGAATGTTGTGTGTGTGTAATTTTTTTTTTGTGCTTAATCTTTCTTTTCTGTATATAGTTGTATATAATAAAGAAACCAATTTGTTTTTTTGGCTTAGAGCAAATTCTTGGGTGGTGAAGGTGAGGGACACACTCTCCACGGGACACCTCAATCATCAGACCTGCCTGAGTGGGTTCTCAGGGCTACTGGCACCCTGAGGATCCAAAATCCAACATATCGCCCAGCCCAGTATGCTGGTATGGGTTGCACCAGCATGGGCAAGATGGCTGTACCTCTGCCATCTTTGCTTTCAGAACTTGCACCCTTCCCCACGCTTTCCCATAGGTTTGCCCAAGCCACCAGTTCTGCTTGTTATGCCACTGATTGACTATACCTAAATTATGTATTATGGGTAAATTCAGGAAAAGTGTTGGCAATGACACCATAAATTAACGATGCCATGGCACCCTGGGTCGCCTTGAGATCCTTTTAAGGGCTCTGTGGGGTGCTGTGTAATGTCAGCACTGTTAAGTGTTCAAATGTGATTCATAAGATAAAACCAGAGGGCTCATCCGGACAAGCATGTCCTCAAAGGCTTTTGAGGTGTTGCAAAATGTACGCGATATACATAAAAAAGTTCTCTGCACTGCATATTTACAGCATGGAACCAACACTAGATACAGAGAAATCCCAGTATCTAAATAAAATGTTTTTTAAAAAAGTGGGACAGCGCATGTGGTTGCAGCACGCCCTGCCCAAAGCCAGAGCCACAGTCCGACTGCCAGCCAGGCTTCATGTTCCTGGATAATCTCTGTTGCAGCTCCAGGAGGCCCACAGGAACCCAGGTAAGGCTTCTGGGGCCATTCCAGGTGCTGTGTTCTCTACCTCACCCAGGTCAATCTGCTGCATGCTAAAGTGTGTGCTCAGGGGCATTCCCTGGGGACAAGTAACAGCAGCACAACTATGTTCTGCTAATATTTGTCCCCAGGGCAATGCGCATGCACACTTGTCTGGATGCTCCAAGAGAGTTCAACTAGGAATCCATAGTTCTAACAACATTCTGCCCTGTTGTGGTCTCTCTCTTTAAGTTCTTTGCAACAGAAAAAAGTGCTCTTTTATTTTTCTATGGTCAAAGAATTAGTGACAACTAAAAAACTGCATTTTCCAAAGAGTGCCTTGAGTTTAAAAATGCTGAGAACCGCTGCCATAAATGAAGAAAGATGCCTCTTACCAATATGAATTACAAACTTTATATGTTAAATGGAGGCAATATTTTTGCTTTCAAAATTTGATCTAACAAACCTTAACATCAAGTAAAGAGAAAATCTAGATCCATAATTCGTTTTCATAGTTTCATAGTTGTTAGGGACTGGAAGGGACCCTACAGATCATCAGGTCCAGCCCCCCTACAGACATCAGATGACCCCAGCAAGATGGGCAACAAGACGCTTTTTGAAGATCGCCAGGGTGGTTAACTGTACCACCTTTGTGGGGAGCCTGTTCCAAAGTACCCTTAGTACTTGACTTGTAAAGAAGTTTTTCCCCTTGTCGCCTCCCATTGGGCTGAATAGGATATGAAACATTATCAGATAGACTCTCTAGTGCAAACAAAAGTCTGTAAGATAATTCTTATTTTGGCAATGCAACCAGTAGTAAATATGGAGAATGTTGATATATCATAGGTGATATTCTGATATAGGAAAGGTCATATAAAAGCACAAGTGATTTCAAAAGAGATTTGAATTTTTTTAAAATCCAAACCCCAGCAACCAAGGAAAATACAATTTTGTGGTAAATGGATTGTAGATTTTTGGATATGCATTTTAGATGTGGCAAGTGACTGGGTTAGATTTATTAAGTACTATTGTAGCCAAAGTGCACCTTTGAGAAATTTGACTAAATAAGGCAGTATTTCAGTGGACTAAAACGTATGAGACAGCATTTCAGAATTTCAGTTGAATCAATCTGCAACTTTGTCCTTATTTTAACCTGGAAGCATAAACAATAATTGTGAATTACTACAAGCTGCCTCTTCGGTGGGGTTAGAAGTAGTTTTAAAACAACAAAAACCAAAATATAATTCATATACAGGTTACACTTTTACTAAGGGGGTGTACCAGAGAGATTCATAGAGAAAATGCACTGGATTTAGTCTGGGGATATTAACACTTCCAAATTTACTTTCAAATAGAGCTTATTTTTTAGTACTGTTTTTTCAGACAACTAAAGTTTGACTTCATTAATTTGGAAATCAAAAGATAAAAAGGCAAGTAAAAAAGAAAGATAGGGACTAAGATTACAAGATTATGATTTAGAGATAGTACTCAAACCTGACAAGGACAAGAACCCATCACATTATTTGTCTAGACAACAGTTACACATTGTGCCAAATAAACTTTCCAGAGCAGAGGGAAATTGTAGCAGCAGTCACCACGGTAATTAAAGTTTCAAAACACTATCTATATGTAAAGCTCTATTTTCAGTCTCTTTTTTGGTGTTCTACCTGATGTTCTTAATCTGTTCCATTTTTTTTTAGCAGATCCCTTCTTGTTCCCTCTTTTTCTTCCCAGACACCCTGGTGACCTTGTCAGCTTGCAGGACCTTGTCACTTCCATGCCAGTGACTCTCAAGTAAAACTCTCCCAAACAGACCTATTTCTTTTCATGCCACCTGCCATCTCTGTCACAGGTATCTTATCTAGAATAATTCACTGAATTCTCCACTTCAGCATGATCCAAGTCAGCTCTTCCCCCCTCCTCCCCCATTTTTCATAATAATTAGTAATACCACCATAGGTTGCAGAAAGGGCTGGGCCACCCTGGCTGTGGCCCAACTAACTTTTAGCACATTAATTTGTCAGTCCGGTTAAAACTGTATAGCTAATGTTTAACTGCATTGTTAGCTAAATTAAGGTGCTAAAAGTTGGTCGGGCCATGGTCTGGGTGGCCTACCCCATTCCATGGCCTATGAATACCACCCTGAAGTCTTGTTTGACTCCTCCATCTCCTCCTGTTTGACCAAGTGGCTGCCAACTGCTTTCACTTCTTCCTTCACAACATATTAAAAATGCGTACTTCTTTATGTCTCCTTGAGGCCCAATGGTAATATCATTCCTCTGAAATCTATTCATCACACTAGTTTACCCACAATAATGCTATGTTTTCCCCACTAAACTATTGAGTAATTTTACGCTAAAATAATATACAGCAAAGGGGAGTATATGTATGCACTGGTGTGTTTGTAAATATATATATTAAATTATGTGTAATGTATATCCTGCACAGCACAGGCCAAAACCTCCACTTGTGTAAACTGCCATTGGTTGGTTGTATTCTGGGGAGGTGTGACATTTTATATCTGCTAAGGATCTAGTAACATGTCTATATCTGAATAATGGCATCATCATCATGTATCTTATTCTGTAACAGAACATTCTTCCTCACTCCTTTTCTGCCATCTATAGAGTTATATTATCATCTTCTATCTCATATCTGCTCCTTAGCTCTTCTGGGTCTGGGCCTGCTTTTTCCTATGGCTTTCTGTGTTGTACCTGGCATGCCTGTTAGAAATATCGTAATGATAAATTAATTATACACAATTCCTTTTATTAAAAACAAAGTAGTCAGTCAACCAACCTAAGATAATTATTGTGAAAAGGTAGGTTTAGCATACAAAAAAAATCCTGTACCACTTCAGACTGGACATTACTTGATGAAAATTATTGACTGGAAATGATTTGCTCAAGTCTAGTCTCTAACCAGTGAACAAAATACACATTTGTCCTGTCTGTAGAGCAAATATTAAAGATTTCCCCCCTCAAAAAAAAATATATTTCTGAAGTCTCTGCACGACTTCCTAAAATATATTAAAAAATCAGATTACCATTTAGAATTGTTATATGATGGGATTCAAGCAGCACTGGAAAATTCACCTTGTAAAAAACATCATGTATGTGAAAGTCAGGTGAATCAGCTTAATTTGGAGAGAGAAACTGTACATCAAAATTCAACTCAAATGGGAGTGCTATTTTCAACTTTAATAGCAATGTGGAGAAACTAGCATCTAAAATAATATATGGAAAATCCTAACGTTTAGAGATAAACAGAAATTAAATCTTGCTATATGCTATAATTATCCATTTTAAAATCCTTACAAATGGCTAAAATCCTCTCTCCCTCTTAAAACACATGAAATTAATAATAACAGCTGTTTTGGATGCAACCCTGTTTATATTTATACGATGCCCCATTACTGTGAAAGGGAACTGGCTCTCTGCCAGACTCTGATCTGGTTGCTGTCTGCTTCAAGTACGAGGAAATACCAAACCAGTCAATCAAACTGTGTCACCTATCACCACTGTGGCATTTTTATAAAATATCAGGATGAAATACTGTACTTGCATCTACTCTAATATGAGAAGTACTGTTTTATTTAGAAGCTTACCCATGGCCTTGGTACTCACAGTTCCTGAGTGTGCTAACACAATGAGTGTTTTTCGGTGGTTAACTTTCTACTGGCTAATTTGTGTCTTTACCAAAAGGTCATTGAAGTCAAAGGAAAAACTCCCATTCATTGATCTCAGAGACCTTTGATCAGGCCCCAGTGAGCATGTTTTTAGCAGTCTTTTAGCATTCTTTCAAGATGTACAGATGAATACACTTTATTTGTTGAGTTAAAGTCAGCATAGTCCAGTAGATTGGAATCAGAAGATTACCACAGAGAATTTAGGCACCAAACTTAGGCACCTAAGTGCAAGATTCAAGCACCAGGGACATTCATATTGCCCATAAACTTCATTGGTGCCTAAACCCACCTAGGTTTCTGCTGCTGGTCTCTTAGACACTTGATTTGCTGTTGTAACCCATGTGAAAAATTGCCTAAGACCTGAAATACAATAAGTTGCTCAGTGCCTAAGATCCAACAAGATTCACAAAATAGGCATTTCTCTGCCATTCTCATCTTCAGGACCCAATCTGATAGATGTCCTCATGCTGTCACTAATGTGACATAAAATATTGTTCTGATGGTGGTTTGGAAACTGACCTGGGCTATGGAAGATCATGGTTTAAGATCCTCCTCTGCCCAACAGTACTTGTATCCAGGACTTTTATTTTCTAGGAGATAGCCCTTACTACCAAGTGGTCAGTAGCTAGGGCATATTCTCTGAATCTCTCCTGTTGAAGATCACAGGAAAGTAGCACTGGAAGAGTCCTTGTGAAATCATCTAATCCAGCCCTCTTCTTAATACTGAATCAATCCTGACTGAACCATGCCAGGAAAGTGTCTATCTAACCTGTTCTTGAAAATGTCCAGGAATGGAGAGTCCTCAGTTTCTCTAAGTATCCTTGCTTGACCAATCTACTGTAAGAAAGTTCTCCATAAAAGCCAACCTAAATTTCCTCTATTGCAGCTTGAGGGCATTGCTCCAAGTCCTGGGCCCAGTGGCCACAGAAAGACTAGTTTATCTCCATCCTCTCTTTGAAACTATTCTCAAATTTCCCCTCAGTCTTCTCTTCTCCAGACTAAATAACTCTAGGTCTTTTAGCCTTTTCTTATAGGTCATGTTTCTCAAGTCCCTAATCAATCATTACTCTAATTATTATTGTTGCTGTCCGCTGAACTCTTCCCAATGTTTCCACAGCTTTCTTGAACTGTGGGGTCCAAAACTGGACACAGTACTCCAAGTAAGTCCTCTCCTGTGCTGAATAGCGCAGAAGAATGACTTCCCTTGATTACAAGGGAGCACAGTCATATTCATAATCTTTTGTAACCCTCAGGTCCTTGACACTTCTATTAATATAACCCAGTGCTAGCTATTTTTGCAATGAGAACACAGTCATATTCCTAGTCTTTTGTAATCCTCAGGTCCTTCACTGCACTACTGAAGCCTGGTTAATCTTTCCTCAGTCCATGTTTGTGCATGCAATAATTCCATCTCAAGTACAGGACTTGAACTTGTCTTATTGAATCTCATCTAATTGGGGACCATTTCTCCTTCCCTATCATTGATACCAACTGCATTTGTTGTCCTACCTTGTATAACATTCTTAAGCATTCATTGGCTCAGGAACTGGAACCTAGTCTTTCCCACTGCTCAATGAATGCCTTAACCAGCATACTGCAGATAATTCTCATACTGGCCATCTCTCTCTCTGGCCCACTGTAGTTGGCTTGTGCAAAGTAAGACAGCTTTAACAAGAGAGACTCAATAAGAGCATTCTGTAATACCCTGTGGTCTGTAGGAAAAGAAGTTGAAATGCTGCTGTTATAACCATTACCTTAAATATTATCCTATTACTAGAGATAGTAGTGTTCTCTGGAAATATATATCCATGTTGTGCCCCTAGCTAGAGTGCAATTTAAACTTTTCTAATAACCTGCAGAAGTACAAATCCAACAGCAAGAAGTCTGCCTAGATACCCAGTACAGTATTCTAGTGGTTAAAGGCTAACGTTCTCAAAAGTGACTAAGGAGCTTATGAAATGTTTTGAGATGTGTACAGGTACTTAAGTCTAGTTGGTCACAGGTATTTAGGAGTTAAACAATTAAGATAAATAAGTATGTAATGAAATTTCCAGAAGTGTTAAGGTGCCAGCTTCATGAGAAGGGTAAGTGCCATTGGTCTGTGCTTCTAAAATCCACTGTGGTGCTTTACAACCACTGTGCTGATTTTCAATCTTTTTCATTTGCAGACCCCTAACAATTTTTTAATGGAGGCACAGACCCTTTTGTAAATTTTGAATGGTGGTGTGGACCCCTTGAATTTGTAAGTGTGGGTATTTACATTCTGTTGATTAACCATAGTCATCTTTCATGGGGCCCCTAGACATAGACTACAGACTCCCAGGGGTCTGTTGAAAGCCATTACTTTTAGAAAGTTTTACTTGACATTTTTGTTGTTTTTGCTGCTGCTGTTTCATTTTAATCACAAACTTTACCTTACAAGTCTGCTTTACATGTCTAAAGCTGTAAAACTTAAAATTGCCTAGGGAAAACAAAGTTAAAGTATACCTTCTTTGGGAAATAGCAAAATATTTCTGACTTCAAAGATCAGTGATTGGAGAAAGTGTCGATAAGGGCTGTGCTTAGTAGGGAGAAACTTTGAAGAAGGCCATACTTGGGGGGAAGAAGCCTGTGTTGTAGAGAACAAGCATTAAAAAGTACTATTCTTGTGGGAGATAACTTTGTTCAGTTCTGCTTTCTCAGAGTGTTTACTTTTGTCTGGTTTTATTTATGTTAGACATGGGGGGGAGTTGTTGATTTGTATGCTTTTTTTTCCAAATTCAATTATTATGCTGTTAGATATATATCATCATTTGAATATGCCATTGGACCACCTGAAAAAACAAGTTTACAATAGAGTGGGCAATATGTAGGCAAGTGTGATGTAGAGTGGCTTATTTGTATTAGCAAGCAGCCTTTTGCACTATTTTTTTTACATAGGAGTCTTGTAGCTCACAAGAAAATGAATCTACAACTATAATTGCTTGTTATGAGCCAACAGTGTGCCCTTGTTGCCAAGAAGGCTAACAGCATACTGGGCTACATTGGTAGGTGTGTTGCCAGTAGGTCAAAGGAAGTGACTATTGTTCTCTATTCAGCACTGGTGATGCCACATCTGGAGTCCTGTGTTCAGTTTTGGGCCTCCCATTACAGAAACGGTGTGGCCAAATTGGAGAGAGTCCAGCAGAGGGTAATGGAAATGGTTAAAGGGCTGGGCCACATGCCTTATGAGGAGAGCTTGAAGGAACTGGACTTATTTAGTATAGAGAAAAGAAGACTGAGAAGGGATTTAATAGCAGGTTTCAACTGCCTGAAGGGTGATTCTGAAGATAATGGAGCAAGACTTCAGTAGTGGCAAATGACAGAACAAGGAGCAATAGTTTCAAGTTGCAGCAAGGGAAGTGTAAGTTAGATATTAGGAAAAATGTTCTCACTAGGAAGGCAGCAGGGGGTTGGACTAGATCAGAGGTTCCCAACCCCGAGCCACAGCTGGATGCTGGGCCATGAAGGGTTGGCTGCTAGTCTGCAGGAGGGCCAGCCCATCCTATCCTGTGGCATTGGCTGCCACAGTTGAGATTTGGTCCCTCCTGCCCACCCACCAGGTGAAAGTGTCTTTACCATTGTTCCAGCTGGAAGTTCTGGCCTCAGGGCCCCATGTGGTGTCACCAGAAGTGACTGCAGACTGGCAAACTATGGACTGGAAGTGACCGGCATACAGCAGATCAGAGTATACTGAGTATAAAAAAGGGTTGGCTGCTGGTCTGCCGTTTGCCAGTCCACAGCCACTTTCAGTCCACAGCTTGCTGGTCCTCACTCTAAAAATGTTGGGAATCCTTGGACTAGATGACATCCTGAGGTCCCTTCTAACCCTAATTTTTATGATTCTATGATGTGTGATGCTGCTAGGGTGATAACAATATGGGATTATTCTATTGTCAGTAAGGAAAGTGACATATTTTGTAGCTGGGAATGGCCTTTGGTGTTTTATGAGAAAAGAATGCTTTTTAAAAAATATACCTACAGGAAAATCACCCTTAGGACCACAGCAAGCAAATTAGTATAAAATATGTAATTTGCAGTACTTTCTTTTTGACAGTTTTTTTTTTGGTAGAATTTTAGATTATCAATAAGACAGCCTTCATGGTTTACTGATTTGTTTTCTGCTTTAATGCTGTAACAATACAATGTGATGCAATCCCAGCCTTAAAGACTAGCTGGACTGAATTTGATAATTAATTTGTATTTGCTTTACAATCAATAAGCACTGCATCTAACATTTATATGAGTCTTTATGTCACAAAGTTGGTTATCTTTATCTCAAATGGTAGTGACTTCAGGAAAGACCCTTTGGAACTGTATTGTGAGTTTTCTCTAGATCTAACAGTGAAACTTTAGGCCTGTAGGATATATAGAATACCTCATGTCTCCTTCAAACACACAGCTTCAGACATTTTCTTTGTGGCCCTAAGTTACATACACTCTAGTCCCATACTGCCCTTAGGATAGATCACAGTGTTTTGATTGGTTCCAACTACTGAATCCCACATGTGGGTAAGCCTCCTAAATTTAGGTAGTGACTAATCCAGGGGGAGGCAACCCCCATCACGAGTACAAGAGCATAGCACACAAAGGAATTTTCTTGGCACATGTGCCTCAGGGCAGATAGCAGGGAAGAAGCCAGAGCTGCACTGCCACAGTGAGGATCACACCCCTCATGGATGCTCTGCTATCCACCCCTGGCACACCAGCATCTTACAAGTTGAAGTTTTGGGTGTTTTGGGCCCTCTGCCCAAAAACACTGCCAATCACTGGACTAATCATTGTTTCTAGTTTGGGGTCTCAAAAGCACATGTCCAAGTACAGGCTTCATGTCTACCAGTAGACTTTGAGAAAGAGATCCTACATTAAAAAAAAAACAACTAGAACGTTAGCCATCTCAGTTGCTTAAATTCACTTTTCTATTGCCACTGCAATGTCCATATGGCCATGGAGCTCTGGCTTCCCTAGATACACAGTTGTGGGACTAGGGTGATGAAGCCTGGACACAAAAGTATTAGCAAAGGAATTTCTTAACCACAAGCACCATACCTTTAAAGTACAAGAATATTATAGTTCTATGGGAAAAAACAAAGTCCTGAAAACAGTCTCCCCTACTCTGGTTTCATCCCAGATATGAGTCCTTTGTTTGGTTTGATTTCTTAGGCTAAGCAATCTTTCCAGCCATGTTTTCTATAGCAGTGGAAAGGTTAGGGATACAACCCATTTGAAACCCCTTTGCCTCCTGTTCCCTTTAATATTCAAATGACACTTTATGTAGGGGTAGAACAAAACTAATGATAGTGCTGATATGACTGCCACATCTTTTTTCAAAAAAAACAATTAATGGAACAATTAATGGGAAATGAAGAGCTCAGTTAATCCATGTATTATGGTGTCTAATTTGGTAACCAGGGAATCTCATTTTAAACACTGAAGTATGAGCACCTGGGCTCCAGTTCATTCTCATGTAGGTGTAGCCATGTCCATGTCTCGTGAGCCAGTATACACCCCAAAAATGAAGAACATTTAAAGCTTCATTTTAACTTGTATGTACGTTAGACTACAAAGCAGTAATACACAGAATAGTTTTAGCTTGACTAATTGAATAGGTGCAGTTGTACAATGTATGTAAATTACTATCTTCTATATTCTACTATACATACCAGTAAGTTCAATATAAAGTCGAATAATAAAAAGGGGTGTTCCTCTAAACATGAGTGGTTAAAAAGATACTTATCAGTTTGCAACCTGCTAGATTATCCCAAATCAGTCTGTGTTCCTAGGATTGCATTTGCAGCACACACAAGTCTAGAAGTACGCATTCCATGAAATCAACTGATCTGCAAATACATATCAAGGTTTTTATATGTTTTTCTTTTTTTGTCACTACATATGGTATAGTTCAGATCATTGGCACTTCAATTCAAATCTTTCTAAGTGTTATAGTCAATATTGAAATTTGTTGTATATTTATAGCGCACAGAAATAAGATTTGTTTAAATTATGCACGTAAAGTTGCACATTAAATCAAAGGTTAAAACTAGCTGTTAATATTTGCAAGCACAATTATGATTGGTAATGTTTTGTATATAAAACTAAATTCTTCATACATGTACTCTTTATTTTTGTCATAAATCTATGAGATTAGGGTGATATAAATTTCTGGGTGTGCAAACGTTAACAGGTCTTAGGTGGTCAAAAAATGATGCACTCAATCTAAAATTAGTTTGCATCAGAAGTGAATTAATTTAGGTTGACAAAGGGTGAACCCAGTCTAGTGAGCATTAAACATGCCTAGTAAATACTTGGGGACACTTTCACAGTACAGTCCCAGGGTATTGCCACATTTGCCACAGCTCTAGGTCTGTGCTGTTTTTCTCCCTCCTTCCTGACCCTGAGCAGGCTATTTTTATGATCCCAACTACCTGGACTGAGCAGCCCCACCCAGGGACTTACGAAACCCAGCTGCAGATTAGCTAGCCCCTTCTGGAGTCACCAAATACCCAAGACCTGCCAGCAACTCCCCCAACACTGCCAGCCCTTCCCCTGAATATTTGCCTCTGGATACCCATGTCTCTTCTTCCTTGTAATTCCTTAGTTCACTTCTGAAGACAGCCACATAATAGTTTTTATGGAGATAGATTATTCATGTCTTACTGTGGTCATTACTGCTGCCTCTTTCTGATGTTTCACCAGTAGCCTTGTGGCTTAAATGGGTAGTCCTGGGAAGTGGGTAAAATGACTTACAGTCCTCCCTTAATTTTAAGAGGATTTGAACCTGGATCTCTCGCTTCCAAAAAGACTGCCCTAACTGACTAAAAGACTGCCCTAACCTAGTCTGTTCTGTGGTTACAGAACAGACTAGGTAAGGATATTTTCCATCACTCTTGCTGATGGTAGGCCATTGAGAAGCCAAGAGTGAAAGAAAGAGGAAGCCAGAAAGAGAGCAACAGGCTACAGTTTAGACAAAAGTACCATAAGGCAGATAATAACTATTTGGTCTTTGATCTCAAAGGGTGGTCATTGATGGCTCAATGTCTATTTGGGAGGAGGTATCAAGTGTGGTTTTCCATAGTTATGTCTCAGATCTGGTACTCTTTAAATCTTCTTTATAAGGATGTCAATTAATTTCAATTAACACCAGCAATTAATGTGTTATTTTTGATTTTGCATTTTTTTTAACATGTTAATTGCTGTTGGTAATGGGGGGGAGAGGTGCTTATGCTGCTGTCCCCTTGCTGCTGCAAGCTTGCCTGTGTACTTGGGGACAAGTAGCCCCTCTCCCCTCACTGCTGTCCAGCTAGAGGCATAGACACACACACACAGACACACATACCAGCCAAGCAGGGTCCTGGGAGCAGAGTCAGAAGCTGGATGCAGGCAAGTGTATGGGAGGGACAGGGGCTGGAAGGCCATATCTTGGGGACTGTCTAGGGTTTGTGTACACGTGTCTACATTCAAACATATTTATAATAAATTGAGATTTTATTATTGTTTAACTGTGCGATTAAAATTACGATTAATCGCCAGTATTTTTTTTAATTTCACGATTAATTATGATTATTTTTTCTAATCATTCAACAGCCCTACTTTTTTTATGATGGAGAATAGGATTGAATGTACAGTTAGCACATTTACAGAATGTACAGTTAGTACAGTTATCACATTTGCAAATGATACCAAGCTGGGTGGAATAGCAAACAGTTTGAAGGATAGGACTAGGATTCAGGATGATAAACTGGAATAAAGTTCCAAAATTAATTGAATATAATTCAATAAGCTAAAGTGCAAGGTCCAACCTTTGGGAAAGAGCAGTCACTTGCGCAATACAGACTGGTATATTTGGTTAGGCTGCACTGCTGCAGAAATGGACCAGGAAAGTATAGTAGATCAAACAGTATGCTCTTATTCCAAAAAAGTGAAGCATGTCACTTACAAGTTGGGGAAGGTGATTCTTGTATTCGAAGTTAACATTGATGAGGCATCACCTGGAGAACTGGGTGCTCCACATCAGGGCTAACCTCTCCCTTCTGCATCTGCCTGGCTTCTCCATGCTAAGAAGGGATTATTTCCCCATGCCCCTTTGCTTTAGCAGACACCTACAGATTACCCAGCATGCTGGCTACAGTCCCTGTTGTGGGAGAGACAAAGGCAGACAGGATTTTTGGAGCTAATCAACAAGTACCTTAATATCCTTCCTTGGAAACATTTGAGAAGAGCTGTTTGCTCCCCTCCCTCCCCCTCACCACTCTCTGCTAAGCACAAATTCCCCCCGCCCCTCTTCCTTTGCTGAGGTGTCTATGTATTAGCCAGCAGACCACATGCTGGGTCTGTGCTGAATCAACAGATAGCTGGTAATGTCTCTCTGTTGTTCTCTTAATGGGGCAATAAACACTGAGAAAAAGGTGATAAACACTGTTATCAGCTGCCCTCCCCCAACTTGCTTGCCTGTCAGTTTGCTGCAGATGGTATACAGAACCAGGGTGAGAGAGTGAAAAGCTCCATATCATTAACAAACATATGCATTGCATACCTCCCCTTGCCTCAGAGTGCTAACCCAGGGCTGCAGGTTAGCAACACCCCCACCCCTTGAGCAGTGAGTGGAGAAAAGCCTGGGACTGTAGGTAGCATGAGGATTCACACCTCTCCCTAATCAGAGCCCTGCTGGGGCCTGGCCATGCTCCCCTCAGTTTAGCTCTAAGGAAAGGCAGGGAGGGCTGCTCTAGCACCGCCCCCCACTTCCAGCCTGAGCCACTGCAGGCGTGTGCCTGAGTTTCCTCAGTCCAAAGGAATTGTCTGTATGCTTGGAAACCAGTTCAGCCAAGCCAGGTTAAACTAACCTGCAAAGGTCAAATCAATTCAGACTCAGGCTTTTTGAATGTCTGTCCCTAGCCTTAAAGAGATAAATAGCATTTCAATGCCTAAAGGTAAAATAGGATTTGGGCCTCTCTCTCACAACTGATCCACAGTGTTTAAGGTACTGGCTGGTATACCACTGCATCCAACCTGTTAATAATATTTAAGGTTTCTCTAAGATTTAAGTAATAAAAGTTCAAAACAGCAATGTGAGATTGTTTAGTGTTATAGTGGTAAATATTTTATAGACAAGAGAACTGAGTGTAAGTGAATTGAATGTTAAAACCCTTTTTGGTGGTCTTTCTAAGTTTTTGTAACAGCAAATTCTCTTATTATTTTTCTGTAGTCAAAAAATGAGTGAAAATTAAGAGCTGGCAATTTTCAAGGGGTGTCTTGAGTGTGAAAATGTTATGTGTTCACCACTGAATTAAACAGCTGCCTGGAATGGGTTAGACAGGGTTATTACTGCCTTGAGCACAGTTAGACTAGATGATGTCTTGATGCATTCGTGATGCGTAGGGGGTGCACGTGGGTGCATGTGCACCCCCTGAGCATGGCAGTGCACTCCCCTGTCAAAAGGTGCTGCCAATACTGCTGGCAGCGCCTGTGGGTGGTCACCACTACCCTCCCTCACCATCAACACTGCCAGTGGCATCTGTGAGTGGTCCATGATCACTGTTATCCTCCGCTGCTGTCAGCCGCAGGTGGCTGCCCCCCCACCCAAGGTTCCCTCTAAGCTGTGCATGTGCATGGCCATGCACAAAAAAAAATCTTGCCGCCAGTAATTTTTTAATGCTGCACACTTGCCCAGAGAGGAGCTGGGCTGTGGCTTCCTGGAAACATTGGGTGTGAAGCATGGCGAAGGCACTAGTGCTGGCGCGGGACATTAACCGGCTGTGGGGGTGCATCTGGGCCACTGCCGCCCCGAGCATCAGGCATGCAATATAACTTCCGTGCCACCTCCCTACACTTCCTGCACCCCGAGCTGCATCCCCCCCAGCCTGTGCCACCCCAAGTGGCTCTGAATGCCTCCTGTGCTGCTGACAGGGCTAGACAGGACCCTTCCCTGGTGGCCCACAACCTCTTGGCAGTAACAGGAGCCTCAGGAGTGCAAGTGTGGCCTCAGGCCCAATGCAAGTCTTTGCGGCCACCTGGCCCCAGTCCAGGCTGCCAGGGAGGTAGAAACCTGCTTGCGTGGCCTGGGTCCTGATCCTTTTGCCCAGACAGGTGAACATGGGGCCTGTGGGATTGGGAGTGCATGTGCTGGCCCCTGCCTGGATCATGAGGCTGGTGGAGGTGGGGAGCGGCTGGGAGCAAGCAGGTGCACGGGAGCCAGTGACAGCCCAGTGGTGCCCCAGGGCCAACCCCAATGGGGCCCAGGGCAAGGCAGCAGGAGGACTGTGGCAATCACCCATGGTCCTCCCCCGCCTCCCTGTCCCCCACTCTTACCTGAATTTCCCACAGCATAGACACAGACAGTCCCTCTGCTAGGCAGGGGCTTCTGGCTGGGGGTGCATAGGCCCTGCTATTTCAGGGGCCTGCCATGGCTTCCCCTGGGTCCTACTGATAAATATCAATTTAAAAAATGTGGGGGCCCCACAGGCCAGATCCCACCCACAGGCTGTATTTTGCCCACCCCTGTTCTAGTAGTTATGGTACTCCCTTGGAAGGCATACCAGCCAGTATCTTAAACACTGTGGACGAATTGACCAGTTGAGAGAGTGGCCCAAATCCTATTTCACCTTTAGTGCACCAAAGTGCTATTTATTTAAATGTCATCAGGTAAATGCCACTTAGAAGATCCTGATTCTACTTGCATGCTCTTTTTTTGACCCATGTATCTAAAGACAGAATTTAGTCTTATCTGAACAGCTTATTCAAGAAAAGACAAAATACAAGACATAAAATCATAGGGATACATAAAAGATATAAACTTATTAGTCTAAAAACTTAGCATGATAAGAATTATAATCAAAGATGTAAGTTAAGAAGAAAATGTGTGTAAAAGGATTAGTTATAGCCTGAAAAACATTCATTTTGCAGTGACTTGCAAATAATATGCTTGAAAGTTAAGTAAAAGTATTTTTTCTAATCTAATAATGGACAATACATATTTTTTCTAATATTATGGGCAACAGTTGCGTTCAGTATTTCTTGTGAAATACATACTGAAAATCTGAAAATCAAGAGGATTTTAAAAGTTCTAAGGAAAAATGACCAGACTTTAGAAGGATTTTCCCTTCATGAATAGGTCTTTAAACTTTATAGAAAAATATGAATACCTGATGTATTTATTTAAAAGATATTTCCTGCACATACTGATATGCTGGATATGACTGCCTGTGCTGTGCCTCTTTGGATGTGCCTTTACAATATATTTACTTTAACAGTAAAGCAGGGCCCCATGATCCTACACTGTAGTGGGACCTATAAAACCCACCTGACTATAGTTTGGCTGCTACTGTGGATCTAAACCTAATAGGACAGTCCTGTAATTGAGGCACATGATGGGGACACAGGAAGTCTCAGCTCAGTGTCTGGGTCTTTCACTGATCCCTTAAAACATTGAATGTCTAGATGTTAAGGACCCAGCTCCATAAACAGAGAGAGGAATCCACAAACTGAGGTTAGCCACCTAAATCCATTTATTTTAAAGTGGGGAAAATAGGCATGTGGGTGGCAATAACAACATTCAGAATACTAAGGGAGGGCATGTCTAAGGTAGGCAATAGGAAACATCAAAGCAAAGAATATATCTGAAACTTCATCTCTTCCC
Source organism: Gavialis gangeticus (assembly GCF_001723915.1). Classification (NCBI taxonomy): domain Eukaryota; kingdom Metazoa; phylum Chordata; order Crocodylia; family Gavialidae; genus Gavialis; species Gavialis gangeticus. The sequence goes on from NW_017729032.1 coordinate 77,709,940, forward strand.
TAAGCTAAGGTATACAGGTGAGATTGCGATTCACATCTTTGCTTCCACCTAGATTGTTTCGTTTTGCACTGGATCATTCTTTTTAATGGGGACAATGCCACCGTAATTTATATTACAGACTAGTGGTTAGAGCGCTCACAGAGGAACTGGGAGATGAGAGTTATATATTCCTACTCAGAATGAGGTCCTTCAGATCCACATCTCCCCCTTTCTAATATCATGCAGCACCTTGGATAGAACTGTTTTAGGTATAACCCATAATTTCTATTGGCATTTTTACAAATGCAAGCGCTACAGCACTGGGTGCTTTTCAAAGCACCTGGTGCTGCAATGCTTGCTGTTGTATAGGCAGCAAAATGTGTGTCAGTGCGAAGAAAACTGCAGCGGTCCTCAAAGCAGGACCATCCCCAACTATATCATTCTAGCCAGGGATTCTGCCGCCTCTTTAGGTAACCCATTCCACTGATTTACCACCCTACTGTGAGAGAGTTTTTCCTAATATTCAATCTAAACTTCCGTTGCTGCAACTTGAGACTGTTGCTGCTTGTTCTGTCATCTGCCACCACTGAAAACAGTCTAGCTGAGCGGTTCCCAATCTGTGGTAGGGGTACCATCAGTGATGTGCAGATAACCTGTCAGTGGTACACGTTAACAGATTTATTATAATTACTTTATATGACAAAAAATTGCTGGTGGTACTTAAGGTTGAACAGAAACATTTGCTGGAGGTACTCAAGGTTGTATCATTTTAAATTGGTGGTGCACAATTTGTCATAGTTTGGGAACCTCTGGTCTAGCTCCATCCTCTTTGAAACCACCATACAGGTAGTTGAAGGCTGCTATCAAATTCCCCTTCAGTTTTCTTTTCTGTAGACTAAATAAGTCCAGCTCCCTCAGAGTCTCATCATAAGTCATGTGCCCCAACCCCCCAGCCATTTTCATTGCCCCCTGCTGCACTCTCTCCAACTTGTCCCCATCCTTTCTGTAGTGGTGGGCCTAAAAGTGGGGGATCGTAGAAGGGAATAGCAGTCCTACTTTTCTATGTTTTTATAATAAGATTTCATACATCAAAAGGCCTTTCCTCCAGTCTAGGAAAGAAGCAGATACAGACTAAGCTAAATAAACAATGACTTATGATTAACCCCATTATGCAAATGAAAATATTTAAGGAAGGGAAAGATGGCAGTAGATCTGTTGAACAAGGATAAGGTCCTTGCTGAACATTGAACTTTGAGCTGCTCAAATGTTGATTGGTGTTAGTGCTAGCTTGAGTTTGGAGCAGTCTCACCTTAAGGTTGGAAACCTTCTCTGACTGTCCCCCACCAAGCCGTGACTTGACATTAGAGGGCTGGTAAGCAGAGGCCTGACTAGGGCTACAGCTGTGAGTTGCCACTACAAGGCTGATGAACCAGGACAGGCTTCTATTTCTGCTCTAGGTAGGAGTGTGAGAGAGATGTGTTGGGGTGGAGGGCAGGAACACGAAGCTGGGAGGCAGAGAGTTAATGGGATGTGGGTAGGTAGAGAAGTGGGAGGTGGAAAGGAAATGGGAGTGGCTGGGAGAAGGGTGGTGAAATGAAGGAAGTCAGCCACTGAAGGAGAAAATAAAAAGAAGTAAATAAAAAAAAAGAATTTAAAAAGAAATAAGGAACTAAATTAAACAAGATCTCTTGTTTTAATAAATTGGGATTTGGGACTAGGATGTGGATGGATGCCGATCATGCTTCCTGTGATGAATTGGAGGTGGGAATGGTGAGGGAAGGAGCTTTTGAGATAATTATTGCCACTGGGAAGGAAACCCCAGCTCATAAGGACTCAATCCAGTCCCCTACCTTGTCCCCTCCCCACATCCCTAGACCCCACTCTCAGACCTATCTAAGCCCTGTGACCCAGTTAGCTAGCATGTGCTCTTCAGGCTGTTTGCACAGGGTTACACCCTAGGGGTGGGATTGGCACACCTGCAGAGGTGGGATGCAGACTTGGCTTGGTGCCAGGACTGCCCCTTAGTCAGTAGCATTCAGGGGATGGAAAGTTTGTCTACACAGAACAGGAAGGTGGGGGAAGGGACACTGCATCCTGGGATGCTGATGGACTGCAACTTGGGTGGCTCTTCTCTGGAGAGTGGCCAAAAATTGATTGAACATGAGCAGGGTAACATGGATCAGAGGCAAACTTGCCCTGGAGTGGCATAACTTTAAGCTGACTAAAGTGCACTTGAAAGCAGCTGCAGGTGTTAATGTGTGAACAATCCAGGGATTAAGAGATCCAGGGGCTGTCTAAAATTAATGTGTAACAAGGCTCTAAGTTATCTGAATAGTCTAAAACCAAGAAAAAGGTATTTAACATCTCTCCCAACTATATAATTAGTCCAATAAAAATATATTAACACGCATACCATGCATATACCTTGGCCCATCACAGCTGCAAGAAAAAATTAAACCTACTGCTTTGTCTATCTTGTTTACTTATCACTACTGTTTGCTTACTTACCATTACTTTGTTGCCTAAGGGCATTACTAGTAATGGATGAGTACCACACTGTGCTAGGTACTGTATAAACACAGAACAAAGAGATTATTCATGCTTCCAGGACAATACTATCTAAATAGTAGAGAAGAGACCACACAAGCATACAAGCATCTGGAATGGATGTGACAGAAAACAAGACAGTAGCCACGTGTACACAAGACACTGACTGCGTAGTAGCTCATTAATATTGCTCAGTAGTGTTGCGTGGCAGGAAGAATGACACGACGCTACTGTGTAGTAGTAATGAGCTACTACACAGTCAACGTTACCTAAAAGCTGTTCAGCAATGCTACTGTGAAGTAACTCTGGTTACTGTGCAGCCATTTAGTATTTATGTATACAAGTACTAAATGATTGTGCAGTAACGACTGCACAGCCAGCGTCTCATATAGATGTGCCGAATATGTTTACAATGACGGATAGTGGCATTAGCCCAGCAATGTTTTAACCGTTTTTCTTATATCTTATAGGCCTCATGGAAACAGAAAGTTTAAGAGATCTGAAGGAGGATAACATATTTTGTACATGTTTAAACGGAGCATCTGTCTGCTTTGAGGGCTGCATGAGAGAAGGTAAGAGTGATTCTTTGAAAATGTGTTTGTGGGCAGTGAAATTGGAACCCTGGACCTGTCTGAAGTGGGAGTAAAAAAATCAACAATGAAAAGGAAATGAGAAATAGAGTGGGGATAGACCAAGAGGGGCATTGTGAAAACAAGTGGCATGTGTTTCATCCAACAGAGAGGTGGGAAGCTGACACAAAAAAAAAAGATGCTATGGTCAGAGTAACAGGATAGGGAAACAGTATTAGCGGTAGCATTCTGAATGGGTTGAACAAAGTAAGATTACCTTTATTATTAGGTACAAGAACATAATATTGCTGTGGCTGAGATATGAGAGGATGAAAACCTGGATGAGAACTTTGGTTACCTCTTTGAAGCATGGACTGTATTTTCTTTTATATTTGCACAATGGGAAACTTAAAACACTTGAGTTCTATAACCCTTCTCTTATTATATATAATAAATAATGACAATTCTTGGCAATTTAGAATCCAATCAAGCACATCTCAAACAGCTTACCTGGAGAAGTGGTGAAATCTCCATCCTTGAATTTTTTTAAGAGCAGGTTAAACAGACATTTGGATGAGGTAGTCAAGCAGGGATGATCTTGCTTTGACCTGTGGGACTAGACTAGATTTCTTGAAGGCCCCTTCAGCCCAACTTTTCTATGATTGTGTGTTAAAGGGACACAAAATACTTGCATGGAGGGGATCTGCTCTACATACAGGGTTGTCTTGCTCAGAATATGAAGTACATCAAAGAGATATAATTGCATATCATTGCATATCACCCTTTCACTACAATGTCCTCATTCTAATCACTTTGTGAGTGCTCCAGAAGAAAATATCAGTTTCAGTTCTTCAGATGACCTTATTGCCTCACTGTCTTTTGTAATTTATACCATTTATTGTCACTAGCCTAAATTATTTAAATCAGTGAATCACAGAGTTTGTGTAAATGACATGATGAGCAATAAAGATGCACTGTTCTTAAGTGGCATAACTTCCATCATCTTTGCACCTATTCACAGTGGTTAACAGGTGTGATTTGGTTTTATGCTAGCATAATTTTTTATTGTATTAGCCCTTTTTCATTTCATGAAGGTTCCCTGAGTTACTTTGTTTGCAAAAACAATTGATTTCCCCTTAATAGGCTGTTAAAGTGTTTAATGTTTCTACAATGCTTATTGTGCACACATTGTTGCATGAATTTTATAGCAATTCATGAAATGAAAATGAAAATCTACCATCACTACATACCCATTAGCTTCTCATAATCCTGAATATATTTTCTTTTTCTTCTGAAATATATTGTGGGCTCCTACCTACAAATTTCCCCACACAGCACCAAAAGAAATTGCATTGTAAGTTATAAATGGATTCATGTTTATACTTCACAGTAAAACTGGAAACTGTACACATTGGCCATTTGTGGATGTGGCATTTTTCTAGGTTTAATCTGGACTACAGCCATCACCAGGGATTCTGGTTTTCTTTGATCTTAAAAAAATCCCCTATTTTCAGGTTAAAAAAAGTAACCCCAAATCCACATTTTTCTGAGATTAAAATAAAACACCACTAACACAGAAAAATTTGGATTTTGGGTTACTTCTTTAACTAGAAAATTGTGGTGTTTTTTTATCAGAGAAAACCAGGATCCCTGGCCATCACTATATATATGGGGACATCTGTAGCCCAAATTAATATTGACTCCAGTCTGAATGAACTAATCCTCATTGAATGAGAAATAAAGGTAATGGAGCCTAGGTTAGCGTGAACTAGGCAATTTAAATTGTGTTCATTAACATATATATATGGTGCTGCTTTTAGAAAAAGCAGTCCTTAGGAACTCAGCAGATAAGCATTACAATTATCAGTCCCTGCAATGGAAACTCAGTTGTATTTTTGTAATAAAATGGAGGCTATCAGGCACAAAGTAACACCTTTACAAAGTCAAATGTATCAACAACACCTCACCCTGAATTAGTATTTGTATCCTTCCTAAGCCCCCAGCTCTGCCTAAGCACAGCTAGCCTGCACTGATCATCAACACTAAGGTCAAATACACCCTTTAGGGCTTCTGGAACAGCACTTTAGATAACTGTCAGTAGGTTTACAACAATGTATCAGAGCTTAAACAGGCTTATTATCACCTCCTAATTACTTCCAACTGCAAATGCTAAGCACATAAGCCCACACACAGAGGCTGTGCATTGGGTCTGTTAAGGGTCTGTTTAGTGTATAAACTATATAGTCAGCACACCTTGCCATGATGGTCACTGATTGTCTATTAACCCTTAATTCAAATTGAAATTTGATTCAAGCAGTGTGATGTGAATCACTGAAGACAGTTTAGAAAACAGTGAGCACGTCTATAAATGGCCATTAAGACCAGAAGAAACAGTTCTAGATTTTTAGCAATACTGTTCTGATATTTCTTGTCCTGGTCTATATGTCTTAGGCCGTTAGAAGGACAGAATGACCTCAAGCATAATTTAGAGTACCAATTTACAAGTTAGGGGCAGTTATACACAAACCTTTTCATCCTGTGACATGCTGGAGATCCAGTGGGTTGGAGCAGACTCAATTAACTGAGCATGTTAGATGATGATCACTGCACTGCATTGTGTGCAGTTGCATAAGTGGCAAAATGCAGGTCAGCACACTAAAAATGGCTGTGGTGCGCTTTTGAAATAAAATACCTTCAAGGTTCAAAAGCTCACCACTGCTATGTTCTCAGCACAGTGTAAGCAATGCTCAGTGCAAGCCCCCATGGCTCACCAAAAGCACACGGGAACGTCTCCTGACTAAAAGGGAGGCGTATACCCAATGGAAGGGAGGGGCCATCACCAGGGAGGACTATACCACGGTTGCTCGGGGCTGCAGGGAGGTGGTCAGGAAGGCCAAGGCAGAGATGGAACTGGGACTAGCTACCAGGATCAGGGACAACAAGAAGTCCTTTTTTAAATACATAGGGGGGAAAAAGAAGGTACTGGCTAACGGGGGGCTTCTGCAAGACATGCTAGGAAATCTGGTCATCACACCAGAGAACAAAGCTAACCTATTTAACAATTTCTTTGCCTCCATTTTCCTGAGCAGGGACCAGGTCACCCCCACCACCAGGACCTCTGTAGGCCCCAGGGGAGGCGCACCCAGAACTAGGGTCAGTGAGGAACCAGTCAAGGAACTTCTGGAGGGACTGGATGTATTTAAATCAGCTAGTCCTGAAGATCTCCACCACAGAGTGCTGAGGGAATTAGCTGAGGTCATTGTGGGACCCCTGGCATGGCTTTACGAGCACTCATGGTGCTCTGGTGTGGTGCCAGAGAACTGGAAAAGGGCCAATGTGGTTCCCATTTTCAAAAAAAGGAGGAAGGAGGACCCAGGTAACTATAGGCCAGTTAGTCTTACCTTGATCCTGGCAAAGCTTTTTGAGAGAATTATCCTGGCGCATGTCCCCGAGGAGCCAGTGGGGGAGA
>NW_017729032.1:77716743-77732113 GCF_001723915.1 Gavialis gangeticus
AAGGGTCCAGAGGAGGGCCACTCACATGATTGGGGGCAGCAGGGCAGGTCCTACGAGGAAAGGCTAAGGGACCTGAACCTGTTCAGCCTCCAGAAGAGAAGGCTGAGGGGGGATCTAGTGGCTGTTTACAAACTAGTCAGGAGGGACCAGCAGGCATTCCCCTGAGCACTCCCAGGAGTGACAAGAAATAACGGTCACAAGCTGGCAGAGGGTAGATTTAGGCTAGATATCAGGAGGCCCTACTTCACGGTCAGGGCAGCTAGGATCTGGAACCAACTTCAAAGAGAAGTCGTGCTGACTCCTACCCTGGGGTTCTTTAAGAGGAGGCTAGATGTGTACAAATGTCTGACGGCACTAGAAATGTTGTCTTACAAAATCGCCTTGCATTTCCCATACTTAGCTTTTATAACATCAAAGAAATCCCTTCTCATTTGTACCATTTAAGACTGCAGGACAGGTACCCAGTTCCTTAGGCTCTTTAGACATGCATAAGAGAGGTATTTCCATCCTACAAGAATAACTAAAGCATCAGTTAGTGTAAGATTACCCTTTAACCCATTCCATGTTAGGGCTATAGATGATACCCAGAATTCTCAAGCAGAACATTTTGTTTAGGCTGAGGGGACCTGTTAGAATTCTAAGAGTAAAAATCAAGACATGAACACCATAATTTAGAAATGAAAGAATAACCCCCAAAATCCTCAAAATTAAAGTTCAGACCCAGATACTATTCTACCTACTCATTATATATTAATGCAAAAGATAGATGGGTCGTCCTCTTGATTACTTTTTTTAGGCTTAGTCTTAAATAGAGGGAGGTTTCATAGTACTAAAGTAGGCTACAGAACTTGCCTATAGATGTTTATGTTTATGAAAACTAGTTAGTCTCCAAGGCTAAGCAAAGGCATTCAAGAAGCCTGAAGCCGAAGTGCTCTAACTTTCAGGTGTGACTCTAAGCAGACAAGGCTAGGCTGGTTGAGAGGAAGCACAACATGTTAGCCCTTTTGGGGCCAGGGGGTGGAGGAAAGGAGGGCTCAGAGCCTGCCTGCATAGGCAAAGCCCAGAAAGTAGCAGGGGCCCTCAAACACCACCCAGTGGAAATGCTATGGGCTCCCCAAACTGCTGAAGAGTGCTGAGTAGAGTTGAATAGCTAAATCACCCCGGCTGGCTGGCAGGGGCACCACTGCTACTCACCTGGACCTGATGTGGCAGCAGATCGTTATGACCATAGGCCAACAACTGACCATCCAATGCATCCTGCATCTGTCAAGTGTGTGTGTGTGTCCTGGCTGCCTGTACTGTGTGTGTGTGTGTATGTGTGTGTGTGTGTATGTGTCCTGGATGTTGATGCTGGTGGCCCCTGTACTGCCCCACACAGTGGCAGGCTGTCCAGATTTGCAAAGCCCTGGTCCAGTAGCTCCTCACCCAGGTCTACTGGGAGCCCTCCCTGGATGAGTAGGGCTGAACAGCTTTGAGAGCCCCTCTCCTGTCACCAGGTCTCGAGCCCCAGGTGCCTCTGGCCCTGAACCATGGGCACCACTTCCCACAACCCAGGCTAACCAGGCACTGTATCCCTTTCCCTTTCTTCTTCCTTCCTCACACATTAGGACTGCAAAGGAATGAGGCGCAAGGAAGCAACTTACTTAATTTTAATCAAATGTTGGCAGTGCCAAACTTTTAGTGTGTTTATTAAACAAAAACTTTGCAACATTGCCTGCTCTGGAACTTGAAAAGTTCCTCTTAGTTAACATTGGGTGAGTGGTGAAAGACTTTGGCTGCACCAGATGGTTATGACATTGTGGGGGTGAGAAGACACAGGGTCTCAACAAATACAAAACCTTGGGGCAGCAGGGGAAGTGCCACATGTGAAACTGCTGCCCCTCAGATTAAATGTTACACCTGCCAAACATTTTACATGCATAGTAAAGAAAAACTGTGGAACGATGCCCACTCTGGAACTTGGTCCCAAGCCCAGGGGGCTGCCGATCCTCACAGAGTTCTCTACTGCTTCTCTGCTTCTTCTAGTGTTCCCTGGCCTGGTAGGCTGGTGGATCATGGCCCTCACCCCCCGCAATTCTGAGCTATCCCATGCCCTTATGCAACAAGGGCATGTCGGGGGTCAGACTAGATGATCTGCTAAGGTCCCTTCCGACCTTAGAAACTATGAAGCAAGCCTGATATCTCTTTGAGGCCCTGCAGTGCTGGACCTGGCATCAGGTCTCAAGTAGCTTGGTTTCCCCACCCCTCCCGCAGAGCCACTCCCTGGAGTGAGCCCCACCAGATGCCTTCCTGGCTCCTTACACCATTGGTCAGTGGCTACCATGCACCATATCTCCTGTTCTAGAGCTTACTCACTCCCTCAGCAACTCCCAGTCAAAGCAGGGTGTGGAGCGTTTCCCTATGGCCACCATCCAGGGCTCTCCCTCATGGGACTGTCAGGCATGTTGCCCCAGGAGGGAGCCCCTGGAGCAGGGCTCCGCATGCTGATGAGTGGAGGTACTGGGCAGTAGCCCAGCCTGGGAGGGCAACAGTCTCCCCATAGGAGACAATGCTGATGCCACTCATAGGTATGTTAGCTGGATCCCAAGTGGTCTTTCACCCTGTGCATAAACTCCTTATCTTGGTGCAGAGTCTCTCTCAGGTCCACAGCAGCATGGGTGGCCTCCTTCAGACAGAGAGTGGCCATCTGTAGACCTAATTTGTGGCCCTTTGCAGCATGTTCCTGGGCTTGGATGGCTTGTTCAGGTGCTGCAGCAGTGTGGCTAGTAGTTGTCCACCTGCCCACTCCAGCCCTCCACATCAAGGGTCCCATTTGGTCCTCATTTTGCCAGCGCCATCTATGCACATGTCTCTGGCACTCTGTAGCTGTCCAGATGACCATCCTGAATCCAGCATCTCAGGCTCCATGATCAGGCCTCCCGAGAAAAATGCAGATTCTGTAGACAAAGAAGAAACTGAGGGACCTATGGTGAGTACTGTGTCTAGGTCCTTTCCCCCCTCCTAGGGCCAGACGCTGGGTAGCTGCTCACAACCCAGCACTCAGTGGCAACATGCACACCCTGAGAGCACTGGTGCACCCCCTGACAGGTTGCACTCTGCTTAGGGAATGGGCTGGGGGGGGCAGGCGGGAGCAACAGTGCCTCCCCTGTGAGTGCCAGCCGGGAAGTGGGAGCACTGGATGAAGTGCCACAGCCACTTCTGGGAGCATCATGGTCACTTTGCAGCCATGAGGACTGCCCCCCCACACACACACACTTGGGGAGATTGGCCATGAGAGTACCAGCTCCCGGTCACAAACTGGGAAGCTAGGAGGGCTGGGAACCTAAGTGTCCAGGGCCAGACAGATGACTCTTCTCTGGTTCTCTGGGAGGATAGAAAGATAAGGAGTACCCTAGAGATCTTCACAGGGAGACTGGATGCACACCTGCTGGGGTTATTTGACCCCAGCTGTCTTTTCTGCCCAGAGCAGGGGGGCTGGACCTCATGATCTCATGAGGTCCCTTCCAGCCCTAAACTTTTGTGAATCTGTGAGGAAGATTTTCCTGAAAGACTTCCCATTTCCTGCTGCATCTTGCCCGTAGCAGTGTTCATAGTGCTCCTCTGCAAGAGGAGCACTACCAAAATCCAGAGTTGCAACTGTTGTAATACCTCAACTGTAGGAGTTGGAAAAAGCTTTCACTGTCTTTCAGGGTGTGTTTGTATCCAAGTTTGCATTATGTGGATCTGTGTAAACATTCTGACCTCTCTAAGGAAAGCAGCACAGCCTTGAGGGATTGGGTAGCCAGTTGTCAGTTAACTAGATTTATGATCCCACTCAATATAACACAGACTGATAAACCCCCAACAGCAGTAGGGGGGAATGACCCTGGTGTCTCAGCTTCAGGCCAGTGGTGCAGTGATTTGGTTGTGGGGGTGGGGGGTAAAAGGCATGAGATTAGTGGGGAGCCTCAATAAATCAGTATCATCAGTCTTCCACCTGGACATGAGCATACCCCAACTTACCAAGGAGTATCATTAGACTGTTTCTTCATCAATAAATATGGCATTCAGAAGGTCAGAAGTAAAGTCTCTGCATAGGTAGCTGCCTTAAGATATTTAGTTAGCACAAACTGGGATGCCAATTTCAAAGCGCTCAGAACCACCACACTTACAATGGCATATGGCCCTGCAGATTACTGTGCTCCTATATGGTCCAGAAGCTGTCACACTAAAAAGCTCAACACAGCTAAGGACAATCCTTAGTGCATAGAGATTAATAACAGGCTACACAGTTTATACACATACAGATGTATTCCCTGCTGTCTTGGGCTTTAGACCAACTGACATAAGATTGGGCCCATGGAGAGGCCAGCAGGCCAGGTACTGTGGCCTTGTGTGTTGCACTAACTTTAGGTACAAGGTGGAGAAAATGGAAATGAAATGATTGTTCAAAGTAATCCAGTCTAAAATCTATTCCTACAGCATTTTATACCAAGACCAAATGAGTCCTCTGCTGGGCACAACCTTGACAGAAAAGTATGGGTCAAGCTGAACAGAGATTTGGATACAGATGCTTCAAAACAACACTGTACAAGGTGAGCAACTTGGGCAGCCTCCTATATGAATGCAGTGTCTAGCAGACAGCAAAGCACTTAATGAAAAAGCTGCAATCTTTATAAACGCCCTGACTGGGTAGATCAAACCTTTACACTAAGTGATAATACCAGACAATGGCTTATAGCTAGCTGGAGGGAACAGGCTGGGGGAGAGGTTGGCAACAGGGGCTTTGCCACCTCAGGTTACTGAAAGCCCAGTGGAGGGGTTGGCACTGTGCTTGGGCAGACCACATGAGCTCTGCCCCAGGCTAGAGTACCACCCTGGGATGAGGGATGAGTGGGGTGCCATAAAGCATCATAAGATGTCGGCAGGCTGTGAACTACTGTATGTTGCAAGGGAGTCTGGTACATATGTTTGTTATGGTGCTCTAACCAAAGTACTGAAGTCTGATACCACATCCATCCAGGTTTATCTTAGAGTGGAGTCCATCATTTTTCAGTGCTCTATGTGCCCTGCCCATCTGTTCGATTACAGCTGTAGAGCATTTTCTGCATGCGTACTGCACAATAAGTGTAACTTCTGTACTTAGCTCAAGGTGCTACCCTGCCCTGTTTATTAGTTTTAAGATTATAGACTCACCACCAGAGGCATAACAACACATGGTAGAGGCAACAGCAGAGGCTGGTCCAGCTATGTCGGGGTGGTTGCTGGCCTGGCTGCAGTGATGGCTGCCTTTCTTTCTCCTCCTTTAAGTTGGCGCTGGGGCTAGTGCCTTGGTGCCCTGCCCCCTTACCTCCCTCCCACCCCTTTTATGCTACTATTCAGCTACCTCTGGATCTTTTCTTCTTGGCAGATACAAAATCACACCTTTTATAGTCTGTTTTATATATACAGATCAATAGACATTATAAATTCATGATCTTGGTCCAAGAAGCTTGCATATCAAAAAGTCCACTCAAGCCTACCATCTTGTTAGCCTAGAACATTAGTTAGCTTAGCAGTTTCTTCACACAGCATCACCAAAAGGAGTGATATGGCTAATATCATGCTAGCTCACCTTTGACTCCCCAGATAAATGACTGAGAACTCTTTTGCATCAGTTGATTTGTAGTATAGCCGTCTATAGCAAAAGCCAAAGCAAGTGTTAAAATCTTGCCTTTAAGGCATAGCAAGACACCATAGCCACTGGCCACCACACCCCTAACAAACTTGATTATGATCACATGATAATGGTAGCTGAAAAATGGAAGGCCTATGGGATCATAAATCGAAATCCTGAGATGTGCTGGAAGTATCAAGGTTTCTAGTTGGGAACTGAAAATGTTTCTTGCATGGCAGAGCTGTTGTGAAGCCACCAGCCTCCAGCTAATGTCATTGTATGAAATACTCTAATAAAACTCTATAATTACATGGGAAAGCAGACCGTATAAACATCTTAACATGAGGTAGCATTTTAGGACTATTCTGTGGCTGGCATTGATAGTCGTAAGTTATATAGGCCCCACAATAACTTATATTGGTATGACAAATGCATTTAATTATCATCATGAAATGTATTTATCACATTAAGGCATGTAGTGTTAAATGTAAATACAGACTTTCTGAAGACTACATAATAAGAAATGGTGACTATTAAATAGTTACAATATTTACCTAACTCTTACCAAAACTGAAATAACTAATAACATCATTTCTTCCGTTTCTTTTGTAAAGACAGCAACCAGCTGCCAGACCCCCATGTATGCTTTATTAGGAGGTAAGTATGTAAAGAAAGCAATGAGCAGGCACAATTTAGAGTCCAGTGAAAGACCTCAGTCCTCTTTGGCTTCCATCATTGAAACCAGGAAGAACTGAGTTGATTGGCACCTCACATAGGAAACTCAGACCCTTGTAGGACAGAGAACTTAATGAGCAATTTCCTTGTTCTCCTATATTTATATGGACATTTTCTAGAATGGGTAGAATGTGCCAGGATGCAACAGTACTAGGCCTTGTAAAATACTGAATACATTTTCAAAATGTACAATTCACTTTTCAGAATTTGTACAAGTGACATTCAGTATGTATTTATTATTCTTATGCTTATTACAATAGTACCTAGGGATTTCCACCAAGAATGACATCCCACTGTGCTATGTGCTGTATGGCCTTCACTGAGGTGCTTCCAACTGAAACAGACAAGACAGACAAACAGAAACAGATGACAAATAAACAACGTGCTGAAAGTTGCAATGCAGTTTCTCTCTAATTGCCTTTCATATAACTTCCCCTTCACATACTTCCTTCCATCTGCCTGCTGGTCGGTCAGTCCAGTTCACAGCCCTGATCTTTTCCAAGCTCCCTCCTTCCCTTGCACCCACTTCCACATATGAACACAACCTCTTTCTAGCCACAGACTATCTAAAAATACCTGCCAGATTTTCCAGCCTCTCCCAACTCCTGGTTGTGGGAGGCCTTCACAACAGCTCTTAGAAGTGCAGTTCTCTTTCTTGAACACCTGTTCAGAAAAAAATAAATGCCAAACATAGTATTATTTTTCAGGAATTTTAAGTCTAAAGAACACGTGGTCACAGTATCTTTTGTTGTAAAAAGGATTTGTTAAATATGGACCGTCCCCTTCTTTTCATTATGATATGTTTCCCCTAGGAAGCAATTCTTGAAGAAGAAGAGAAACTGCATGACAACTACTAATTTTCAAAAATCTAGGTCTGCTTCAATGAACAATGACATTATGCGAGATAGTCTTGAAGTCCAAGATGAGATCATAGGTCAAACAATACCAGACTTCCTTCATACAGGGGAATTGGCCATCTCCAGTTATGTTTTTTGTGAAATTCCTAGTGTCACCTTGCTTAAATAACTGGAAAGGAAGGGAAGGGAAAACTAGGAAAGGAAATTATGTGGCTAAATAAAATAAATACGAATAGTGATAATTTAAGTCTTCCTGGAGCTTACTAATTACAGAGAGGAAGGGACTGATGTCTGCAGTTTAAGTAAATCATTTGTAATTTTCTTCCCTAAAAAAATATAATAAATGGGTTTATAAAGATGTGATAGAGATTTAAGATCACAAGTGCCTAAGTACAATTTGAGATATACTGCAAAGCCCTCTTAAAAGGCAAATGCAGTGATGAAAAACCTCCCTTCTGCATTTAATAGACAATAAATGAGATTCCTGTGAGTTAACCTTTCACCTGTAGATTTCAGGAAAATGGCAAAGCTGTTTTCAGAAGACTGAAATCCAGGAGAGATAAGAAGTGGAGAAATCGTAGTTTAAATTATTCTTGAGGATATGACAAGCATATAATGAAATACCGTACAGTGCTCTTAACTTCATCGTGCACATATTGTGCCTTACATAGAAGGAAAGGCCAAGGGTCCTTTAAAATTAGAATTAGGAAAGACTGAGTGGGTAGACTTGACATGGGTCCTGCTAATGAAAATGCATCTGATATATTTTTATTAATTCCCAACTGAGGCCATAAGTACACTTTGTAAAGTTAAGACAATCAAAAATGTACTGTCACTGTTAATAAATTAATGGATGAGAAAGTTGTCTACAGCAGAAGGTAAACTGTACTAAGGGGAATTTTGAGCTGCACTGCAGAGGGAGGCAAGTTGAATCCTAACAATATTCTACCATATTTCTAACTCTTTCTGTACAATTTTGAAAGCGTAAGCTTTACCATAAGGAATACTTCAGAAAATGGATTTCTTAAAAGCTGAAATATTCAAAGAAATTGAATTTCAAATCCTGTATCTCCAGAGAGTTTTTATAATATCAACCAGTTTTGTTTTTTCTATTTGTCATCCAGTCAGGGAACAGAAACAATTCCACATGCCTTCTGGAATTCATTAGCACAGGACAAATTGTGAATATTCACAATTAAATGTTTGCAAACAAGCTGTAGACCAAAAACTAAGCACTAGAAAAAATTCTCAAAACTGTTTTTAATAGTGAATACATTTGAGATGTTCACAATATGTTCACGGACAATTTAGGAACAGAACAGAAAAAGCAAAATGTGTCAGATCAATTAGCTGTTGTAATTTTTTTGGACATCTCCACTTAGACAAACAAAGAAAGAGTTTGTCTCCTCATTATGGGACACCTTAAAAATGTTTATACTTCCAGAGTAGAAAGGGCTGAGGTTTTAATAGCTGATATTTCCAAAGCTGCTGCCTGACAGTATTATCGGCCTTCCCCATTCAAGAGACTAGGATCTTATTAGGTTCATCACTATTCCAGAAAGAATTTAAATTCATGCTTAAGTATAAACATGTGTTTCCAACCCATTATCCACATGCTTACGGACTTTCTTGAGAAGGGATAAGTCCCTGAATTAAGATCTTGGGTAGAGATCCCCTGCATCTGACACTGAATTTAGTCAATAAGACATGCAGTTTGCCAGTAAGAGTGAGCCCTCCTACATTTCTAATTAGCTAACCACATCTGTTAAACATTTGGATTTTTCTTTCTAGCTAGAGAGAGAGGAAATGCATGATGGTGCCAGTAATTATGCTTGTCACATCCCTACGTTCCTCTGTCCTTTTTCTCTTCTATTCTCCTCACTTGCATATGTATGTTTACTTGTTAATGATTTCTTTAAACCTTAGAAGTATCTTCTTTGAAGAGGAGCTCAGTGGGAGGAGTTATTTTACCATCCTTGACTGCAAGTTCCTTTGCATTTTTGTCTGCTAAAAGATGCAGTCATAACACCAGCTGTTCTGGCATAATTATAGATAGGATGGAAAAGAGGAAAGAAATATGACAAATATAAATATATTTGAGGCTTTTCAGAGCGCTTGTGGGAAGATAGCAATTTTTTCTCTCAGCCACCAGACTGAAGCCAGAATCACCACTTGCCTGATAGACATCACAAGTGTACAGTTGGTCATCAAGTTTTTCCTGCAGGTAGAAGATCATACTCTTTTAACAAGGACAATCTCTCCTGGGAGAGAGTTTCCTCTAGAGGAAAGAATGCCTGTAGCTTCCCTACAACTCACCTCCTCCCAGGGACTCAGAGTGGAGCAACTGGGGATTGCTCCCAGCACACTCCTGAGACTGAGATGGCCCCAGTTTGGGGAGGACATGGGGAATCACTGGCAGCTTGACTTCTCCCCATCCCATGAAGAATCAAGGGGAGAGGAAAGGCGTCTCTGCCTTCTGTAGACTGCTCTCCCAGCTTGAGTCCCAGGTCTGGGGACCAGGTGGAGGGTTTACCCTACTGCTTCCTCATCTCTCCTCCAGGTCTCTGGGAGCTTCTCACTGCTGCCCTCCCACTCCTTAGATCAGCAGTCCCCAGTCTGGGGAGCAGGCAGTGCTCTTCTGTTTCCCTTCCTTCCCAGACCAGTTCAGAAGGATGGCGAAATAGCCACCACGGCTTCCTGCCTCATCTCTAAAATGGGTACTGCTCACCTTTGGTAACAGACTGGGGTCTTTGAATTGCTACTCCCTCTAATCTACTCTCAGAGATCTGGAATAAGGCAGAGGAAGCTACTCTTCCCCCATTCAACAGCACCCAGTCTAGGGAAGGTGCAGAAAATCTTTCCCCCACCCCAGAAACCAGAAGTGGAGCAGCCACTAGTCCCCATGTCTTCCCCAGACTGGGATCACCCTACAGAAAGCAGGGGATAGTGGGGAGCTTTCCACAATAGAAATGAATGACTACTCATGGCCTAGTCTGATCCTAGGTTAAGCCAATGACAAGACTCTTGTCAGCAGAATAAGAGCATGGGGAGTATTTACATTTGATTGCTGAATTGTTCTGTCTTAGCTATTTACCTACTGTCTTAGAGTGGGACATAGATACAGGTAAAGTGGCTGTGTCTGTACCAGTAACAGCTGAAACAATACACGTGAAATACAATTTAAAAACTTCTAAAGATGATTATTTCAGCTGCCCTATTTAGAGAATGTATCCTTTGTGCATGACACTGGTTCACAGAGTGGTGTTTTAGGAACAGGAATAGTACTAGGCTCTAGGAGCCTGCAACCTTTTCTAACCTCATGACAGTTATACAAGTCTATAGCACTTTGTGATAGAATAATGCACTGAAATTTAAGGTTTCAGTTTTAATCCAGACAGCCCTAAATGGTTTTGGACCAGCCTATCTTAGTAGCTGACTTTTGTCTTCAGTGTTACCATGACAGTGTAGATAAAATAGGCTGTGGTTCACAGCTTGAAAACAAGTTTCTTCTGATGCTTTGTTGATTTTTTTTGGGATGGCCTATGAGTTTGAGGACAAAATACCATATCAGGCTAAAGAAATGTCTGTTTTGGGAATATCGATGAAAGGGACTGCATTTAAATGTGCAGTAATGTTCAGATAAATAGGGGTGTGTGTGTGTGTGTGTGTGTGTGTGTGTGTGTGTTTTAGCCCTGTTCAAATTTCCTCTATAGGCATATAACAGGAATTTGGTGAACTGGATACCCAAGTCCTAAGAAACTGTTCTAACTGGACAGGCACCAACATCCTTAAAACTCATTACACACTGAAATCAACTATACATATCCATTTGTGACTACAAATTTCCCTAGGCAGTCATACCTACCCACACACCTGTACAGAAACAACCTAAGCATGTAGTTTAGTAGCTAACTCTCATTTAAGATACCTAGCAATTTAAATGGGCCCTAGAAGGTGACTGGGCTCCGCTTAAATCTGAGGAGAGGAAGCAGGAGATCTATGTTCAAATACCTTCATAGTGAAAGTGGTCTAGAGTCAATGCTAAGATCACAGTACTAATGGAAGAAGTTGTTCAGTGCCGCCACCGCCACCAGCAGTATCATTATCCTAAATCACCTGTCTTTAGAAACTTAGTACAGCTTGGTTTTATGAATCACAAGTCAATAGAGATTTGTAGTGGAAATCTTGAGAGGAAGTCTTAAGAATCTATCACTAGCTACATCTATGTACCTGCACATTTTTAAAATCATTTGGGGATGAGTATCTCTCCCCATTTTCTTGTAAGTTTAAATTGCTTTTAAGATTACCCAAGTATCTCCAATGACTTTAAGAGGATGCCAAATGACTAAGTGGTCCTTTGTAAATCTGTCCCCTAAGGTAGATGCTCAAGTTAGGTAGGTATTCCTCTGTACATGAACCCTGCCCTATATGATGAATCATTTTTCAGAATAAAAAGAGAAAACTGGTGACAGAGTAAAAAAAAATATTCAAACAGGCCAAACCATTCACCAGTAGCATTGTGAGTTCCCCTGTTGTTTCTGATACTAAACAAGAGTCAAAAGCACATGTGTAAAATGCTATGAGCGAATCTTTTAATCCTTCTTGATACCAGGTAACTTCAATCTTGGTAGCACCAGCAATATCACAATTTTTCAGAAGCACTGCATGCACCAGTGACACCCTTCAAGCTACTAATTCCTCTTCTTCCCTGCACTTCAGGAAGCATGTTGTTCAGTGACAGTAACATCATCTGCTGAAAAGCAACTCACCTGTATGAAGCTATAATACGGTAAAACAAATTTAATTCAAGCCCTGGAACACTATATAATGGGTAAAACATCTTCTGACCGATTAACTATAATGGTAGGGTAAGGATGTGAACCCAATTTCAGGAGAGTCAGGATGAGCCTGATTAAATGATAAAGGACACATACAAATGGAGCTCTAATCCTTATTTCACAAATCACACTTCAACACCCTTATTCATTGTAACCAGTCACTTTTATATCTCTGCTGCAGTCTATTTACTTGCATTATCAATAATCTGGTTTAGCCTCTTATCACTCTATTGCATTCCCTTTAAAGTCTATTACTTTAAATTACCAGCCTCATCTGGCAATCCAATGCTTTATATTGCACTTATGCTCATCAATACAGTGTGAAGATGATGTCATTCCACAGGCAGACTCCCCTCTAAATAATCTGTCTCTTGAAGTCTCAGACCAACTGAGTGAGCTACTGATCTTTGTGAAACATTCCCTTTAAAGGAAGCAGCCCTGGCAGTATTTGGAGTCCTAAGATTGTTTTGGACCCTTTACAGTCTGGTTTGAGGTCTGAGCATGGTACAATAACTACATTGGTGACATAGGTTGATGCTTTCCTGTAACATAATGGAAGATGAAGCATAGGTCCAATCTTATGAGGTCCTTTGAATTCTTCAGAATTGTTTCACAAGGGAGAACTGCAATGTTCCACCTTGTCATTCCTCCTCTATGATGTTCATATCAGATGATAGGAAGTTTAGCGACAAAGTATGAGCTATCTACCCTCAGCCTGCTACTAACATACAGACCCAGCCTGTGTTTGATCTGAACTAACCTAATAACTTCTCTGTCAGTATAATAGAAGAGCACTGGCATTGCCCTTGCTTTTTATCTGTCATAGTTCTGGAGCTTTTGCACCCAATATAGGCTTTCACACGCTTCAGTCCACTCAGCATCTAGTGTCCTCTTCTCTGAGTAGGCAACTACCTGAGTAAAACTCACTCTCAAGTCCTGCTCATAATGCAGGGGTGAGCTATGATGCCTACCTTTTGCATAACAGCATAGAAGATAGAATCAGGAAAGTCATCAGTTTTATAGGATTCAAACCCAAATCCCCCACTATTTAGTACAATAGTGTAAATGGAGGCTACAGAACTGTTTACGTGTGGGGAAGGATTCTTCTCTCTTGTTGACACAGAGCCATTGGGCAACCAAGAGTGCAAGAGCCATAGGACTAAAGAGCCAAAAGGAAAGCAATCAAGAGAGAGTATGAATCCATAACCCAGTGGTGATTTAAAAGGGATGGGCCTTGGCTTTTGCTACCTACCCTCAAGTTTACTTTTTGTTTGCTGTCCAAAAACTCTCCAATATAAAATACATGAACATTCCTGGCAACAGAGGTCAGAACCCCACTCAACTGAATCACCTATCTGCTATACTGCAAAAGTGAGCTTCCTTTTGATTGCTTTCCTTCTGGACCAATGGCTAGCTTACCTCATCCTCGCCCCATATTTCACCCTACCCCCTTCTATAACCTAATTATCAGATACTGTCCTGGGAAGTGGGAAATTTAATTTTGAATCTCCTTAGGTAGGGGAGGGCATAGAATCCAGATCAAGATATGTTCTCTATTTGTCACATTATTATATAAAATGTGGGCACCACTACTGCCAGCCAGACAAGCTCATGAAAATAACCACAGCTTCAATGTTTTAGACTGAACTGCATGCTGTTGGATTGATCTTTTGTGAGTATTTAGACAAAGTCTAATTTTTCTTTGCACCAAAGTTCAATGTATTTGAATTACAGTGGATCTTAGGCAAGAGCTAGACATATATCTGCTCACATGACAGTTTCCATACAGTTTCTGGAAATATACAATTAGGTGCCTGGGAACTTTATAGTCCAAAATGGAGGTGCATACTGAGCTTTTTGCCCACTGAAACAAGGGATTCTAGATTGTTTTTATGACTGAAGAGCCTAAAGTCTGCAGAAGTCCCATTTAGGTGCCCATTTCATAGATTTCATAGACATTAGGGCTGGAAGGAACCTTGGAAAATCATCAAGTCCAACCCCCTGCCCAAGGGGGTCATAGGATCCCAGCAAGATAAGCATCCATATTTTCCTTGAAGGCATTCAATGTAGGTGCTTGAACCACCTCTGATGGCAGGCTATTCCAGATTTGGGTTTTGGACAGTAAAGAAATTCTTCCTTATGTCCAGCCTGAAACGGTCTTGCAGTAGTTTCTAACTGTTTGACCTTGTCATCCCTCGGGGCACTCTGGTGAACAAACATTGCCCCAGATCCTGGTGAACACCCCTGATAAACTTATAGGTAGCCATCAAATCGCTCCTGAGCCTGTGCTTTTCCAGGCTAAAGAGCCCCATGGCTCTCAGCCTGTCATCGTTAGGTCTGTTTTCCTGATGTCTGATCATGTGTGTGGCTCTTCTCTGGACTCTCTCAAGCTTCTCCACATCCTTTTTGAATTGCGGAGCCCAAAACTAGATGCAATACTCCAGCTGCTGCCTCACCAAGGCCAAGTACAATGGGAGAATGATGTCTTGGGATTTACTTGAGAAGCATCTATGGATGCAAGCCAGGGTTTTGCTCACTTTACTAGCCGCAGCATCACATTGAAGGCTCACGTTAATCTTGTGGTCAATGATGATGCCCAAGTCCCTTTCATTCATAGCACTGCCAAGCCTATAAGGATGCTGCTAGTTTTTCTTCCCAAGGTGGAGAACCTTGCATTTTTTGGCGTCAAACACCATCAAGTTATCATCCGCCCATTTCCTGAGCCTGTCAAAATCAGCCTGTATTGCCCTCCTGTACTCAGGTGTGGATGCTTTACCCCAGAGTTTCCTATTGTTGGTGAACTTGGCGCAAAAGCCCCCATGGCTCACCAAAAGCATCCGGGAATGTCTCCTAGCTAAAAGGGAGGCAAACACCCAATGGAAAGGAGGGGCCATCACCAGGGAGGACTATACCAAACTTGCTCGGGGCTGCAGGGGGAGGTCAGGAAAGCCAAGACAGAGATAGAACTGGGACTAGCTACCCAGATCAAGGACAACAAGAAGTCCTTTTTTAAATACATACGGAGCAAAAAGAAGGTACAGGGTAACGTGGGGCCTCTGCAAGACATGCTAGGAAATCTGGTCATCACACCAGACAACAAAGCTAACCTTTTTTAACAACTTCTTTGCCTCCATTTTCCTAAGCAGAGGACTGGATCAGCCCCCACACCGGGAACCCCTCTGGCCCCAGGGGACGCGCACCTAGGCCAAGGGTCAGTGAGGATCTAGTCAGGGAACTTCTGGAGGGACTGGATGTATTTAAATCAGCTGGTTCAGACGATCTTCACCCCAGAGTGCTGAGGGAAT
>NW_017729032.1:77737113-77748954 GCF_001723915.1 Gavialis gangeticus
CCCAGAGAGTGGTGGTGGATGGGTCATTTTTGACCTGGAGGGATGTGGGCAGTGGGGTCCCCCAGGGCTCAGTCCTCAGGCCTGCAATATTCAATGTCTTCATCAGTGACTTAGACGAGGGGGTAAAAAGCACCCTGTTCAAATTCGCAGATGACACTAAGATGTGGGGGGATGTGGGCACACTAGAAGGGAGAAATAGGTTGTAATCAGACCTGGACAGGTTATAGGGGTGGGTGGATGAGAACAGGATGAATTTCAGCACTAACAAGTGCAAGTTGCTGCACCTGGGGGGAAGAACCAGCACCATACCTACAAGCTGGGGAACTCCCTTCTCATCAGTGCAGAGGCAGAAAAAGATCTTGGAGTCATCATTGATGCCAAGATGAACATGGGCCGACAGTGTGAGGATGCAGTCAGGAAGGCCAACCAGACCTTGCCATGCATCCACAGATGCATCTCAGGCAAGTCCAAAGAGGTGATCCTCCCCCTCTATGCGACACTGGTCAAGCCAAAGTTGGAGTACTGCATCCAGTTCTGGGTGCCACACTTCAGGAGGGATGTGGACAACATGGAGAGGGTCCAGAGGAGGGCTACTCCCATGATCAGGGGGCAGCAGGGCAGGCCCTATGAGAAGAGGCTAAGGGACCTGAACCTGTTCAGCCTCCACAAGAGAAGGCTGAGGGGGGATCTAGTGGCCTGTTACAAACTAGTCAGAGGGGACCAGCAGGCATTGGGGGAGTCCCTGTTCCTGCTACCAGGAGTGACTAAAAATAATGGCCAAAAGCTGGCAGAGGGTAGATTCAGACTAGACATGAGGAGGTGCTACTTCACTGTCAGGGTGGCTAGGATCTGGAACCAACTTCCAAGCGAAGTGGTTGTGGCTCCTACCCTTGGGGTCTTTAAGACAAGGCTAGATGAACACCTTGCTGTGGTTGTTTGACCGCAGTACTTTTTCCTACCAAGGCAGGGGATCGGACTTGATGATCTGCTCAGGTCCCTTCTGACTCTACACACTATGAAACTATGATGCTTGCCAGCTCCCTGAGTACCCTTGGGTATAACCCATCAGGGCCAGCTGAATTGAAGGTATCCAGCCTGTCAAGGTGTTCCTTCATGAAGTCAGCATCAATGGAGGGCAAGGAATCTCCCTCACCTGGGCCTCTCTTACCCATAGTGGCCAGGGCCATCCCACAGGACTGGTGAAAAACTGATGCAAAGCACCCATTTAGCAAGTTTGCTTTTTCCTAGGCATCAGTTGTCAGTTGCCCCATCTGGTTTAGCAGGGGTCCAATGTTGCCCTTGCTTTTCCTCTGGCTCTCCACATATCTGAAAAAGGACATTTTATTGTCCTTGATACTTGTAGCTAGTTGGAGTTCCATTGCAGCCTTGGCTTTCCTGGTTTGCTCCCTGCAGGTCTGGACCAGTGCAGAATATTCCTCCTTGGAGGTGGATCCCAACTTTCCTCCAGGTTAGACCACTCATGGAGGTTCCTGGCTGAGATACAGGACCTCCATTTAACCCAGGAGGTGCAAGTCCTACAAGGGAGAATGTCCTGCTGGACCTGGTCCTGGCCACAGGCGACAACCTGGTAAGAGGGCTCCACGTCTCCGACCAAGGGGTGACAATCCCAACAAGAAGCAAGGGGGGCAAGAGTGCCCAAAAGCTCCCTTGGCTCACCAGGGGGATTTGTGAATGCCTGATTGCCAAAAAGGAGGCATACATCCAGTGGAAGGGAGGGGCTATCCACCGCTCGGGTTTGTAGGGGGGCTGTTAGAAAAGGTAAGGCAGATACTGAGCTAGGGCTAGCATCAGGGATCAAAGATAATAAAAAGTTCTTTTTTAAATATATAGGGAGAACAAAGAAGGCACCGGGTAATGTGGGGCCCCTGCAGGATATGCTTGGCAATCTGGTGGTTGCACCAGAGGAGAAAGCAGACCTCTTTAGCAAATTCTTCACCTCCATTTTCTTGTGTAGGGACCAGGACTCCCTAACCAAGATTCCAGATGAACTCAGGAGAAACACCGTCAGGCCTAAGGTCAGTGAGGACCAGGTTAGATAGCTTCTGGAGAGGCTGGACATGTTCAAATCACAGGTCCAGATGCTCTCCACCCCAGGATGTTGAGGGAATTGGCAGGGGTTATTGCGGGGCCCCTGGCATGGCTTTATGAGCACTCATGGTGCTCTGGCCAGGTGCCAGATGACTGAAAAAAAGCCAATGTGGTCCCCATCTTTAAAAAAGGGAAGAGGGAGGACCTGGGCAACTATATGCCCATTAGTCTTATTTCAATCCTGGGGAAACTCTTTGAGAAGATTATCAAGGAGCACATCAGTGATGGGCCAGCAGCAGGAATGATGCTCAAGGGCAACCAGCATGGTTTCATTAGGGGCAGATCCTGTCAGACCAGCCTCATTGCCTTCTACGATCAGGTCACAAAAACATTGGACACAGGTGTCGCGGGGGATGTAGTCTTTCTGGACTTCAAGAAGGCCTTTGACATGGTCTGCCACCCCATTCTCATTAAAAAACTAGGTGACTGTGGCACTGATGCCTACACAGTCAGATGGATTGCAAATTGGCTGAAGGGTCATATTCAGAGGGTAGTGGTGGACGCGTCTTTTTCAACCTCCTGGAGGGAAGTTGGCAGTGGAGTCCCCCAGGACTCAGTCCTTGGGCCTACATTGTTCAATTTCTTTATTAGTGACTTGGACAACGTGGTGAAAAGCAGCCTGTTTAAATTTGCTGATGATACCAGATTTGGGGTGACGTGGGCATGCTAGTAAGGAAGGACAGATTACAGCAGGACCTGGACAGGTTACAGGGGTGGACTAATGAAAACAGGATGGGTTTCAATACTGATAAGTGCAGGGTGCTGCACTTGGGCAGGAGGAACCACCATCCGAGACAGAATAGCCTGAGCTTGTGCATCAAGGATCACTCCCTTGAGGAGCAACCACTCTTCCTGAACTTCCCTCCCCTTAGGGTCGTGGTCTGTTAGGGCCTCACCAACAAGCCTCCTGAGCTTGTCAAAGTCAGCTTTCCTAAAGACAAGGACTTCTGAATTGCTGACTGACTTGCCAGCTTTACAGTGGATGATGAAGGTGATCAGTTCATGGGCGCTGTCACCTGGCTTCCCATCGATTGTTAGTCACTGGTTAGGCTGTCCCCGGTTGCCAATACCAGGTTGATCAGCACTTTACCTCTCACTGGCCTGTAGACTTCTTGAGTCAGATAGAGGTCATCAATGCATGAGAGGAAGCTTTGCGACTGCTCAGATTTAGCCAAGCTCTCTTCCCACAAGATGTCTGGATAGTTGAAGTCTCCCATGACAACCGTGGACCGGGAGCATGCAGCCTCAGCCAATTCCCTGGTGAACTCCTGATCAAGCTCTTGACATTGGGTGGGAGGTCTGTAGTAGACACCCACCATTGTGTCCCCTGTGCCTTGTTCCCCACGGATTTTAACCCAGAGGGTTTCCAGTCATCCACCCTGCTCACCAATATTGGCTTGCCAGGAGGCGTAGCTCTCCTTGACAAAGAGAGCTACACTGCCACCCCCTTGTCTACTTGATCTCTCCTATACAGCCATCTATACCTGTGGTCCAGTCCTGGGTGGAGTCTCTGTTATCCCTATGATGTCATAATTATTTATGTTAAGCAGGAGGACAAGTTCCTCCTGCTTATTCCCCAAGCTCCTGGCATTTGTGTACCAGCAGGCAAGCGTCCCCTTGTGTTCACTTTCCATATAAAATAAATAGTAAAAGAAACATGAGTTCCACAAACTATCTTGGCACATCCACATGAGATGTTTAATGCACTGTAGGCAAACTGAACGTGCATTACAGCAGCACAGCAAAAACTGTGCTATTATGCCAACTGCGCATTTACAGTCATGAAAAAAAGTGTGTGATTGTGCTAATGCACAGGAGTGCAGTCTATTTCATATTTATTTAGTACTGCTATCTGTACATTAATGAACATGTAGATGCACCCTCTGTCTCTCTTTCATTTTGGACTCTATATTCTCTTGGGGATAAGATTTTATAAGTTGACTGAAAATAAATATATTTTAATGGGAAGTGACAGTTACAGTGAAAAAGTTTTCTTAAGGTGGAGGTGGAAACCTTTATAAATGGCTATAGGCTTGAGTTATTGAGCAGTTGTATGTTATAACAGCCTATACCCATTCATTAAAATATCAGGTAATCAAGTATTAATAATGATAAATGAATGGAATCTTCTTATACATTTAAACATAAAAAGGAAACGCATTCAAGGAACTTCTTTGTCCCCAAACTATGTTCTACCCTTCCTAAATTTCTATACTTTTAATTAGTCCCAACTTGCTGAGAGCAGTAAATTCAATACGCACAAATAGAAAGCAACATATAAACAAAATCCTGCTTAGAGAAGTGCCACAATAAATTCACATCTATATTCCCCATTGTTTCATTTATCCCCATCCAGTCCTTCCCAGCCAGGATTCTTACAGCATGCCCTGAAGGTCATTAAGTATTTGTTGTAGCAGATAAACAAAGAGAGAACTGGTTTAATTCATGAAGCCTAGAGGTGGTCAGTCCAGGCACTGGTGACAATCTTATTTGATTATTTATTAATAACCTCTCAGAATTGTTCCAACATTTTGAGAGGAGGTATTTTACTTAATATACAACTTGGTTTTGAATTGATTGAAACTCAGTTTCCTAGTCACTCTGACTTCAAAGAATTGCTAAAAATTCATGCAGTAGTAGTATGTTTTTTAGAGATCTTCCATAATAAGCATTTCTGTACTACACAACAGTATCATAAATTTTCTCTACCTCCATCTTGCTTTTACATAATACTTTCATAACTTAACTAGTGCCAGTTTTATATTATTGCCAGAATTTACAAAGCTGTATTCCTTCCTGGAACAAGTTATTTAGTCCAGATTCAGGCACCTTGGTATCATGGTATCATGGCTATATTTTCAGTCTGCTTCCGTATCATAATCATCTCTGCTTCTATAAAAACAATGACAACACTGACTAATCATTATACTGCTCCATTAGGAGTGAGACAAAATTTAAAATACCAAGTTGTTATAGATATCTTCTGGTAGGTACAAGTTTCCTCATACAGAGGAGGGATTTGAACTCTTGATTTGAACAAATTGGCTACTGAGTATAAGACAGTGGTAGCACTTCATTACTGGTTTTGATAATCCAGGCAGGAAAAAGTGAAACTATTTAGCAAATAGAAGCCAATTCAAATTTATTAATACAGTTGGATGAACAAAAAACATATTTTTCGAAGAATACAGTTTCTTCATCATCATCACTGGCATCAAAATAGCAGTCTAAGCCAAGGTCTAGGCAACCTGAACAAAAGTTAATTGAACATAATTGAGTGTAGATCAGACCTAAGTGAATTCACACAAACTTCAATGCTACTGGCTAAACTTCTCACAAGCACTAACTTACACATGCATGGAAGTCATAATTGGTAGAGCTATTACATGTATACTTATATATATAAATATATCCATGTCTATATCCATATTCACAAAGAGTTACATTTCTATACACTGTAGGACTAAATGATTAATTAAACTGTTAAATAAATTACTTTTTTGGTGACTTTTGGCTGTCTTGTTGGCCCTGTTACTGATGCACTGCTAAAATTTATTTTAACATTCCTAATCTCTGAACACCTTCAGAGATTAAAACCAATCTGCCGCGGAAATTGGTTCCTCCTTCTTCTCACAAATTTGGCATTTCTCTTTCAAAAGCAAATGGGCTTGAGGCCCAGGCTGTGCAAGAGTCAGTCTTATATTAGTAGAAAGTTTTTATATATAAACATGCTGTTATTTAAAAGTCTATTTTCCCATGTTTCTGCAGGACCAGAAATGGGAGCAACATAGCCTTTCAAAAGAAACATTCTGATTTCCCAAAAAGATATACAGCTCTTGCTTCTAGTTCTGAATAGGTCAAGGAAAACAGATGGTAAAATGATTGTCTCTATGTAAGAAATGTAAGTCATTATTAGACTTGATCATAAAATTGCAAGTTTTTGAGAAAATAAACAAAAAATAAACCTCTTTACCCAAAAACATATTTTTCAGTTTAACAGCTATATATTTTGATTCTGGAATTCCACCATGATGCCGCAAGATATGTATTGGTCAGGTGCCTCTTGATTCTTTTCTGAAGACTAATTTTCACAGTCTGATTTTATTTCCCATCATGCACAATCAACTTCCCTTTTCTTGAAGGAACACAATATCTGATGGCTATAATGGTGCAATACTTCATCATGAAAGATACAATCTTACTGGGGAATACAGTCTATAATGCTGAAAGAGATCACGAGACTCATTAAAGTACAAATTCCATAAAACCATGGAACAGCATTTCAGATTCAAAATATTTCAACTTTTGGTCAGAATATTTTGGTCTTCTAAAGATCTATTTTAGATAAAAATTAATCTGCAGAAAAAAATATTTTGTAAAATTTTTATTTAGTCAAACTCTAATTTTTCCTGAGAATAGTTTCAGTGAAACAAACAAAACAGGTCAGTCTCTATTGTTATTCTTTTCCCCCACTGTTAATAGAAGCTTCAACATTGCTAGACTAACCCTTTGTGTCTGATAGTTTTTGTTGCTTGAATGTTATACCTCACAATCAGAAGCTTTTTTCAAATAATGGCCATTTTGCATTTTTATAGATACCAGATACTAAAGAAATAGTAAATACACTGATAATAATTAATATCTCATTAGTAAAATAACATTCAAGATATGCAAAAAGGTAATGCCACAGCAACATTAATATGGCTGTCTTACAAAAATCCAGCATTATCTGTTTTGTTTGTGTTGGTAAGTACCACCTCTTAAAGAATGAGAGAAAAATAAACTGGAAAGTTACATAAAAAAGCCATGTATTTATTTGCTGAAAGGGAAATGTCATCTGCATCCAGCCAAAAGATCTACTGTAGGCCTGCAGCTGCTTCTCCAAATAGATTTAATAAGATGGCTATAAGATATACATCCTGGGAAAGGATTGCATACAATGATAAATCAAAATTAGGGGAGTTCAGCCATGGCCATGTCCCTGAGAAAAAAAAAACAGGAAATTCTTGCCTCTTGGAGCACCAGGAATCAGAGAGTATGAGATAATTTCCTTAATCCTGACATCTCCAGAACTGGCTGTGGCTATGCTATGTATGCAGGCTAGTTATGTCATTCTTTTGTTTTTCCATGAATAAATGAATTTGCTATGGACAACAGTTGCTTCTGGCTTACCGCAGTGAATGTGTATTTCTGTTCATTCTGCTATTAGAGAGATAGGAACTGCAGGATAGTTGGCTTAATGCTGCCATAGAAAACAGACAGTCTGATGATTTTTTTTTCACTTTTTCCAGCTTAGCTGTACTACTTTACATTACATTAACATAGCTTTCCCTGTTTAATATCTTTGCAGAGGAGACTGAATGAAAGGAAAGAAAAATTGCCCATACTTGGCAATATTAGCATTTAAGTTGTCCCAATAGACTTTTAAATTTTCACCTTGTTAAAGAATACGGTTTCAAGGGGAAGGGAGGGGGGCATGCACATACCTCAGCGAGGTATGAATGGGATAGAAAGGCAACATTTTTGCCTTTGCAGTTCAATATGGTGAAGAATGTGCTTTAACTGTGTCCCTGTTCAGTAGAGTACTTAAGAATACTTAAACTTATTGAAGTCAATGGAATTTAAGTCTGTTTAAGTGCCTTGCTGGACTGGGATGAATGGCTGAGCTCTACCATTGCTGTAGCTGGGCTGGAAACAAGTCTTGAGCGGTGCTGATCAACAGGATGGAGCTACTCTCATTTATATTTTGATGGCTGTATTTTGGCTTAGAGGTTTAAAAGATAAATGCATTTTACATAAATAAATGAAACTCTACAACTATATTAGACCCATAAGTTGCAGTTAACATATACTTTCCCCCATACTTTTGCTTTTGATTGTCCATAGTCAACTATATTACTTTTTTGTAATTGTTCGGAAATGTTTATACCCGCTCCTGTTGAAAATCCAGCAAGACCTGTTGTGCTGGCTCGACAATGGTAACTGTCTTCAGTCACTGTTGTAGATGCTCAGAACCACTGAAAACTAGGTGATTTCTAGTAAGATGCCCAAAAACAAATGTTGGACCCTAAACCTGTAGAAAAGTATGATTTGGGGGCTTTTCTGTCTTAGGTAAACACTCAACATCTTTCAGCCAGCCCAGTAAATTGATTAAAACGTGTGCCATTATCTCTCAGTTCCAAAACGATGTACAAGTGCCAACAGATCCACCTGACATGGGTAAAGTCTCACACTTTAGGTAAAGCTTGCCATACTGTCAGGCTATCACTATGTCAAAATGTATGTCAGGGATCACTCCTCCTCCCCCATTCTCCATTCATTTAATCCATATTGCTGCTATTTGAAACGTTAAGGTAGCTTAAAGTTATACACCACTCTTTTCAAACTGTTATCTGTCTCCTCTAGAATTACCTTGTCTGTTTACAAGATTAACCTGCATGTAATACTCTTGCTATAGGAGGGAATAGACAAATGAGGGGCCATCTGGCACATATCTTTCCATTCCAAACTGACAGAGAGCTCAGTTAAATGCTTAGCAGTTAATACTACTTCTAACCCTGAGATATGGTTCAAGGCCAAGTTTCATGCACAAATTTTACTCTTTCAGAAACACTTACCTCTTGGAAGCCACTTTTCTTTAGCTGGAGTGACTAAATAAACACAGTCTGTATGATGTGGATTCCCAGACTAAATCATCTCTTCTTGGATGCTTCAGATAATCAATCCAATTTTTTTAAAAAGAAAATAAACATGATAGCACAGACCTTGTCTGAGCAGGGGAGAGAGATCATATTAAACTAAGAACTCTAGAAAAGTTGATGTTGGAGGAGGGTATGTTGCTATTCAGTCTGTATTTATGTTACTTAGCAATTCATCTGAAAACAATGGTTATTTGGAGACTCCCCTCTCTATGCCATCACAGGCAGGAGATGGGCAGAAGAGAAATGAGAACAAAAAAATGTTTGCTATTATTATAGAAAAGGGAGATGTAGAAAGAAGAGGGTGTTCTAAACACATTTCACACCATAAATGGAGATGGGTTTGACTTCTTAGTTTGATTTTCTTTTGGACTCTCATTGATTTGACAGAATGGATTCTTGCACCAATTCTTGCACCGATCTAGAGAGATAAAATAATACATATTTTTAAAGAAAATAAACATGATAGTGCAGGCTACTTGCCACATCCACACATGCAAGCACGTGCGGTTTGTGGCACCACAAACTGCACATATAGAATGTGAAAACATTCACTGCTTATTTGCAGCACAAGGGCAACATTTGCTATATGGGTTTCCCTGTAGCAAAAAAAATCCTGAGGAAAAAAGCAGCGCGAAGGAGCTGGAGGGGGTCCCACAGTGGCCAGACACCTTTGCTGGCAGAAGTGTCAGTGGCAAACCTAGAAGTGCTGCTGGTGTTTCTCTTGGCACCCCGACAATCTCAGGTGGGGGGCACCAGCTGTCACCCCCCCACTCCCCAGCCAGTGAGGGCCAATTCCAGGGGGGGCACATGCCCCCCTATACATCACCTATAGTTTACCCATAGCAGTACAAAATGTCCCACAACAAAATACATGCGCAAGGGCATCTGCTGCAACACAAATTTGTGCTGCTACTATTTGTGCCACTTGAAGCACACACCCCTGCTCATCTGGATGGGGCCATTATGGACAACTATTTGTACAGAACTTTTTAAAAACCTCTCAGGTTTTATTATCTAACCATCACTTTAGGTTTTGAGTGCCTGTTAGATACGAGGAATACAGTAAAGCTTCTGTAATTTCCTTTTCTTTTCTTTTTTCAATTTTACCCTTTGCAATTTATGAATGATCAAACTCTTTCTTATTAAAAAAATCCAAAACTGATAAACTGATAGTATTATAGCCATACAACACATCCCTCCACATGATCAGTGTGCTGTGCACATTCCGCTTTCGTCATTCTTCCATGAGATTTACTGTGGACTCAAGTGTTGTGTCCTAGGAATGTTAGAACTCAAATCCTTTTATTTTTGTGTAGGTATGGTAGTGGTTTAATTCTAACTTTTTTGTGACTCTTGAGAAACCAGGCATTCCATCCCCTAAGAATTTGAATAAATGCTGGAAAGGATGTGAGAAAAACATTTTATTTGAAGATGCCCAGTATTATTATGACTTTAGAAATAAATTGTCTCAAAAAATAGAATGCATAACAGATCTTCAGACATCCTTACCTGAAGCAACACATATCCTGGAAGGCATTTCAGAGCCCTATTTCACTGACATGATAAAACTTAAATGGTTCCTTTGCTCTTGTCTGGTGTGATGCATGCTATATAACTTTGGAAGATCAAAAATCCATATGAAGTCATGGTATGGCTTAGAAAGACCTACACAAAGAATAGAATCATAGTTTCATAGTTTTGAGTAGGTAGACTCGGAAGGGACCTAAGCAGGTCATCAAGTTCAAATCACCCTGTTCAAATTTGCTGATGACACTAAGATGTGGGGGGATGTGGGCACACTGGAAGGAAGCAACAGGCTACAATCAGACCTAGACAGGTTACAAGGGTGGGTGGATGTTAATAGGATGGGATTCAACACAGACAAGTGCAAGGTGATGCACCTGGGGAGGAACAACCGGCACCATACTACAAGTTAGGGAACTCCCCTTTTGTCAGCACGGAGGCGGAAAAGGATCTTGGAGTTATCATTGAGTCCAAGATGAACATGGGCCGGCAGTGTGGGGAGGCAGTCAGGAAGGCCAATAGTACCTTGTCATGCATCCACAGATGCATCTCGAGCAGGTCCAGAGAGGTGATCCTCCCCCTCTATGCGGCACTGGTCAGGCCGCTGTTGGAGTACTGCGTCCAGTTCTGGGCACCACACTTCAAGAGGGATGTGGACAGCATGGAGAGGGTCCAGAGGAGGGCCACTCGCATGATTAGGGGACAGCAGGGCAGGTCCTGTGAGGAGAGGCTACGGGACCTGAACCTGTTCAGCCTCCAAAAGAGAAGGCTGAGGGGGGATCTAGTAACCTGTTATAAACTAGTCGGGGGGATCAGCAGGCATTGGGGGAGTCACTATTCCCCCGTGCACTGCCAGGAGTGACCAGGAATAATGGTCACGTGCTGGCAGAGGGTAGGTTTAGGCTAAATATCAGGAGGCGCTACTTCACGGTCAGGGCGGCTAGGATCTGGAACCAACTTCCAAGAGAAGTGGTGCAGGCTCCTACCCTGGGGGTTTTTAAGAGGAGGTTGGATGAACACCTTGCTGGTTTCATTTGACCCCAGTACTATTTCCTGCCATGGCAGGCGGTTGGACTAGATGATCTACTCAGGTCCCTTCCAACCCTAGAAACTATGAA
Source organism: Gavialis gangeticus (assembly GCF_001723915.1). Lineage (NCBI taxonomy): Eukaryota > Metazoa > Chordata > Crocodylia > Gavialidae > Gavialis > Gavialis gangeticus. The sequence continues at coordinate 77,748,566 of NW_017729032.1, forward strand.
ACTAAGTCTGACCCCTGCCATGGGCAGGAAAGAGTACTGGGATCAAATGACCCTGGCTAGGTGATTGTCCAGCCTCCTTTTAAAGATCCCCAGGGTAGGGGTGAGCACCACTTCCCTAGGAAGTTTCCAGCTCCTAGCCACCCTGACTGTGAAGTAGTGCCTCCTGATGTCTAGCCTGAATCTACTCTTAGTCAGCTTATGGCCATTATTCCTTGAAACTCCCGGTAGTGCTTGGGGGAACAGGGACTCTCCCATTGCCTGCTGATCCCCCTTGGCAAGTTTGTAGGTGCCCACCAGATCCCCTCTCAGCCTTCTTCTGTGTAGGCAGAACAGGTTCAGGTCCCATAGTCTCTCCTCATAGGGCCTATCCTGCTGCCCCCGACCATGTG
>NW_017729032.1:77753954-77758681 GCF_001723915.1 Gavialis gangeticus
CTGTCCCTTGATCATACGAGTGGCCCTCCTCTGGACCCTCTCGATGCTATCCACATCCCTCTTAAAGTGCAGTGCCCAGAACTGGACACAGTACTCCAACTGTGGCCTGACCAATGTTGCACAGAAGGCGAGGATCACCTCCTTGGACCTGCACGTGGTGCAGCTATGGATGCATGACAAGGAATGGTTAGCTTTCCTGACTGCATCCCCACACTGATGGTCCATGTTCATCTTGGAATCAATAGTGACTCCGTGATCCTTTTCTGCCTCTGTGCTGACAAGAAGGGAGTTCCCCAGCCTGTAGGTATGCTACTGGTTTTTCCTCCCTGGGTGCAATACCTTGCACTTGTCTGTATTGAAACACATCCTATTCTCATCCACCCACCTCTGTAACCTGTCCAGATTTAGTTGTAGCCTGTCCCTCTCTTCTAGCATACTCACTTCTCCTCACATCTTAGTGTCATCTGCAAACTTGAACAAGGTGCTTTTCACTTCCTCGTCCAAGTCACTGATGAAGATATTGAACAATGGGGGCCTGAGGACCGAGCCCTGGGGAACTCCACTGCCCACATCCCTCCAGGTCACCTCTCCAGAATCATAGAAAATTAGGATTGGAAGAGACCCTGCTCAAAGCAGGACCAGCTCCAACTATATCATCCCAGCCAAGGATTTATTTAGCTGGATCTTAAAAACCTCCAAGCACAGAGATTCCACAACCTTACTTGGTAACCTGTTCTAGCATTTTACTACCCTCCTTATGAGAAAATTCTTCCTAATGTCTAACCTAAATTTCTCTTGCTGCAAAGATCATTTTTCCTTGTTCTGTCATCTGCCACCACTAAGACAGGTCTAGCTCCATCTTCTTTATAACCACCCTTCAGGTAATTGAAGTCTGCTTTTAAATCCCCTCCCAGTCTTCTTTTCTTCATACTAAATAAGCCCTGTTCCCTCAGCCTTTCATCGGAAAACATGTGGCCTAGCCCTCTAACAGTTTTCATTGCCTTCTGCTGGACTCTCTCCAATTTGTCCACATCCTTTCTGTAGTGGTGGGGACCAAAACTTGACAAGTAGTCCAGATGTGGCCTCACCAGTGCTGAATAGAGGGGAATAAACTTTCTTTGATCTGCTGGCAACGCTCCTACTAATGCAGCCCAGGCATGGCTGGTGAACTCAGACTGGTGGGGCGGGTGGAGTGGAACATGGGAGTGTGGGGGGGAGGGGTTGCAGCCAGCTGGACACTCCAGTTGAGAGTGGGGAGGCTGCAAAACCCTCCACTCCTGGTCAGCTGCAAACCGCCCCCCCCAATTCCTGTGTGCTGCTCCAGCTGCCCCACCACTCTGAGTTCACCATGCCTAATGCAGCCCAGTATGCCATTAGCTTTCTTTGCAACAAGGGCACACTACTGGCTTATATTCAGCTTATTGTCCATTGTAACACCCAGGTCCTTTTCTGCAGAGCAGCTGCCCAGTTAGTCAGTTCCTGACCTGTACCAGTACATGGGGTTGTTTCATCCTAAATGCAGGACTTTGCACTTCTTACTGAATCTCATGAGATTTCTTTTGATTCAGTCCTTCAATTTGTCAAGGTCTTTCTGAATCCTAGATCTGCCCTCCAGAATATCTACTACTCTACCCAGCTGAGTGTCATCTGCAGACTTGTTGAGGGTGCACTCCATCCCATCTTCCAGGTCACAGATGAAGATATTGAACAAAACTGGCCCCAGGACCAAATCCAGGAGCACTCCAGTTGACATCACTTTCTCAGCTAGACTTCGAGCCATTGATTAGTACCCTCTGAGCCCGATGATCCAGCGAGTTTTCCATCTACCTTACACACCATTCATCCTACCTGAATTTTCTTAGCTTGCTTGTGAGAATGTCAGAGACCATATAAAAAACCTTGCTAAAGTCAAGTTATACCACATGCACTGTTCTTCCTGCATCTACAGAGCTAGTATTCTTACCATAGAAGGCAGTTAGTTATGAATGATGAATCCATGCTGACTTCTAATGACCATCTTCTCCTCCAAGTGCTTAGAAATGGATTCCTTGAGGATCTGCTCCAGTGACTGACGTGAGGGTGACCATTCTGTAGTTCTCTGGATCATCCTTCCTCCCTTTCTAGAAGATGGGAATTATGTTTTCTCTTTTTCATTCATCTGAGAGTTCTCCTGACTGCTACAAGTTTTCAAAGATAATGGCCAGGGGCTCTGCAATGACATTGAACAACTCCCTCAGCAGCCTCAGAAGCATCACAATCAGCCCCATGGATTTGTATATGTACAGCTTTTCTAAATAGTCCCTAACCTGTTAAAGTGTTTGTCATGGGAGACTCCATCCTGAGGGGGACTGAAGGGGTTATCTGCTGCCCTGACCCCTTAGCCCGGGAAGTTTGCTGCTTCCCAGGAGCCTGCATCAGAGACATTGCAGAGAAGATCCCTGCACTCCTCCAGCCCACAGACCACTATCACATGTTCCTCATCTATGGGGGCACCAATGACTTGAGCTCAGAGAGGGTCATGAGGTGCTACAGGGATTTGGGTGAGGGTAAAGGGTCTGGGGGCACAGGTGGTGTTTTCTTCGATCCTCCCAGTCTTGGGGTATAGGCTGAGGAGGGAGAGGAGGATCCACATAGTCAACCAAAGACTGCAGCACTGGTGTCATCGGGAAGGCTTTGGCTTCCATTACCACAGTCCACTCTTTGGAGAGAGAGGCAGTGAGCCGCTGGGAAGGGATGGCCTCCACTTCTCTCTGTTGGGGAGAAGGCTCTTCTCAGCCAGATGGGCTGATCTGCTCCACTGGGCTTTAAACTAAGCCTGCCAGGGGATGGGGGGACTACTGCCACTTCTGGCCCACTGAGTTGCCCTTGGAAAGCCAGCAGGCTAAGGCATATAAGGGATTCCACCCCAGCCCCAGCCCTAGAACAAAATGTAGGCAGGGCAAGGGCCCCCAGGGGGACACTTGTGTGCCTATACACCAATGCCAGGAGACTGGAGAATAAACAGGAGGAACTTGTTTTCCTGCTAAATGCAAATAACTATGATGCTGTTGGGATAATGGAGACCTGGTGAGACTCCACCCATGACTGGACAATGGGTATAGATGGCTGTACCCTGTACAGGAGGTATTGAGTGGACAAAAGGGGCGGGGGCGTAGCTCTCTATGTCAAAGAAAGCTACGCATCCCTGCAAGCTGACATTGGCACCCATGATGGACGACTTGAGACCCTCTGGGTTAAACTCTGTGGGGAGCACGACACAGGAGATACTATGGTGGGGGTCTACTACAGATCCCCAGCCAGGGTCAAGACCTTGACCAGGAGTTCACCAGAGAATTGGCTGAGGCCACACACTCTCAGTGTATGGTTGTCATGGGAGACTTTAACTACCCAAACATCTCATAGGAGGAGTGCTCAGCCAAATCCGAGTGGTCGCAAAGCTTTCTCTTGTGTGTGGATGACCTCTATCTGATGCAGGAAGTCTACAGGCTGACAAGAGGTAAGCGCTGTTTGATCTCATACTGGTGACCAAGGATGACCTAATCAGCAACCTAATGATCAAAGGGAATCTGGGTGACAGTGACCATGAGCAGATCACCTTCACTATCTGCCATAAAGCTAGCAAGTCAGTCAGTAATACATAAGTCCTCAACTTCAGGAAAGCTGACTTTGACAAGCTAAGGAGGCTTGTCAGAGAGGCCCTAAAAGGCCACAACCCAATGGAGAGGGCAGTTCAGGATGAGTGGTTACTCCTCAAGGGAGCAATCCTTGATGTGCAAACAAAGTCTACCCCATCTCAAAGGAAAGGCAGCAAAAGGGCACAGCAGCCCCCTTGGCTCTCCAGGGAACTGGCAGACCTCCTGCATCTTAAAAGGAAGGCCTACAAAGGATGGGGGACTGGAGCCACCACCAAGGAGGAATATTCTGCTCTAATCTGGACCTGTAGAGAGCAAACCAGGAAAGCCAAGGCTGTGATGGAACTCCAGCTAGCTACAAATAACCAGGACAATAAAAAGTCCTCTTTAGATATGTGGGGAACTGGAGGAAAAGCAAGGGCAATACTGGACCCCTGCTAAACCAGATGGGGCAACTGACAACTAATGCCCAGGAAAAATCAAACTCACTAAATGGGTACTTTGCATCAGTTTTTCACCAGTCCCATGGGACGACCCTGCTCACTATGGGTCAGGGAGGCCCAAGTGAGGGAGATTCCTTGTCCTCCATTGAAGCTGACCTCGTGAAGGAACACATTGACAGGCTGAATACCTTCAAGTCAGGCGGCCCTGATGGGTTACACCCAAGGGTATTGAGGGAGCTGGCGAGCATCATAGTTCAGCCCCTGGCATGGATCTTTGAGAGCTCTTGGCACTCTGGTAAAGTGCCTGATGATTGCCTGATGATTGGAAGACGGCCAATGTCATGCTTATCTTCAATAAAGCGAGGAAAGTAGATCCAACAAACTACAGGCCCATCAGCCTGACCTCTATCTTGGGGAAGGTCTTGGAAAAGATAATCAAAGAGCCCATCCTTAACAGACTAGCTGAAGGCAATATCCTGAGGGATACCCAGCATGGATTTGTTTTGGGTAGGTCTTGCTTGACCAATCTCATTTCCTTTTATGACCAGGTGACTTATCACCTGGACGAGGGGGAAGAGATAGACGCTATATATCTTGACTTTAAAAAAGTCTTCGATCCCACGATCACCTCTTGGCTAAACTTGCTAACTGT
>NW_017729032.1:77763681-77764176 GCF_001723915.1 Gavialis gangeticus
GAGTGGACAAAAGGGGCGGGGGCGTAGCTCTCTATGTCAAAGAAAGCTACGCATCCCTGCAAGCTGACATTGGCACCCATGATGGACGACTTGAGACCCTCTGGGTTAAACTCTGTGGGGAGCACGACACAGGAGATACTATGGTGGGGGTCTACTACAGATCCCCAGCCAGGGTCAAGACCTTGACCAGGAGTTCACCAGAGAATTGGCTGAGGCCACACACTCTCAGTGTATGGTTGTCATGGGAGACTTTAACTACCCAAACATCTCATAGGAGGAGTGCTCAGCCAAATCCGAGTGGTCGCAAAGCTTTCTCTTGTGTGTGGATGACCTCTATCTGATGCAGGAAGTCTACAGGCTGACAAGAGGTAAGCGCTGTTTGATCTCATACTGGTGACCAAGGATGACCTAATCAGCAACCTAATGATCAAAGGGAATCTGGGTGACAGTGACCATGAGCAGATCACCTTCACTATCTGCCATAAAGCTAGCAAG
>NW_017729032.1:77774299-77774568 GCF_001723915.1 Gavialis gangeticus
GCTAAGGAGGCTTGTCAGAGAGGCCCTAAAAGGCCACAACCCAATGGAGAGGGCAGTTCAGGATGAGTGGTTACTCCTCAAGGGAGCAATCCTTGATGTGCAAACAAAGTCTACCCCATCTCAAAGGAAAGGCAGCAAAAGGGCACAGCAGCCCCCTTGGCTCTCCAGGGAACTGGCAGACCTCCTGCATCTTAAAAGGAAGGCCTACAAAGGATGGGGGACTGGAGCCACCACCAAGGAGGAATATTCTGCTCTAATCTGGACCTGTA
>NW_017729032.1:77779568-77779822 GCF_001723915.1 Gavialis gangeticus
TGGATGCTTATCTTGCTGGGATCCTATGATCCCTGATGACTTCCTGCCCCTGGGGCAGGGGGGCTGGACTCGATGATCCTCTGGGGTCCCTTCCAGCCCAAATGTCTGTGAAATCTATGAAATCATATGACTCCAGCTAGGTAATTATCAAGCCTCCTTTTGAAGACCCCTAAGGTAGGAGCTAGCACCACTTCCCTTGTAAGCTGGTTCCAGATACTGGCCACCCTGACTGTGAAGTAGTGCTTCCGGATGTC
>NW_017729032.1:77784822-77785277 GCF_001723915.1 Gavialis gangeticus
AATGGGTACTTTGCATCAGTTTTTCACCAGTCCCATGGGACGACCCTGCTCACTATGGGTCAGGGAGGCCCAAGTGAGGGAGATTCCTTGTCCTCCATTGAAGCTGACCTCGTGAAGGAACACATTGACAGGCTGAATACCTTCAAGTCAGGCGGCCCTGATGGGTTACACCCAAGGGTATTGAGGGAGCTGGCGAGCATCATAGTTCAGCCCCTGGCATGGATCTTTGAGAGCTCTTGGCACTCTGGTAAAGTGCCTGATGATTGCCTGATGATTGGAAGACGGCCAATGTCATGCTTATCTTCAATAAAGCGAGGAAAGTAGATCCAACAAACTACAGGCCCATCAGCCTGACCTCTATCTTGGGGAAGGTCTTGGAAAAGATAATCAAAGAGCCCATCCTTAACAGACTAGCTGAAGGCAATATCCTGAGGGATACCCAGCATGGATTTGTT
>NW_017729032.1:77786102-77794254 GCF_001723915.1 Gavialis gangeticus
GAGAGCCACACACATGATCAGAGGTCAGGAAAACAGGCCTTATGATGAGAGGCTGAGAGCCATGGGAGTCTTCAGCCTAGAAAAGCGTAGGCTCGGGGTGATCTGGTGGCCACCTATAGGTTTATCAGGGGTGTTCATCAGGATCTGGGGAATGTCTGTTCACCAGAGCACCCCAAGAGATGACAAGATTGAATGGTCACAAACTCTGCCGCGACTGATTCAGGCTGGACATAAGAAAGAACTTCTTCACTGTCTGAGCCCCCAAGGTTTGGAATAGACTACCACTGGAGGTTGTTCAAGCACCCACTTTGAATGCTTTCAAGACACATTTGGATGCTTATCTTGCTGGGATCCTATGATCCCTGATGACTTCCTGCCCCTGGGGCAGGGGGGCTGGACTCGATGATCCTCTGGGGTCCCTTCCAGCCCAAATGTCTGTGAAATCTATGAAATCATATGACTCCAGCTAGGTAATTATCAAGCCTCCTTTTGAAGACCCCTAAGGTAGGAGCTAGCACCACTTCCCTTGTAAGCTGGTTCCAGATACTGGCCACCCTGACTGTGAAGTAGTGCTTCCGGATGTCTAGCCTGAACCTACTCTCAATCAATTTGTGGCCATTATTCCTTGTTACTCTGGGAGGTGTTCGGGGGACCAGGGTCTCACCCATTCCTCTCTGGTCCCCCCTGGTAAGTTTATAGATGACCACTAGATTCCCTCTCAGCCCTCTCTTGTGAAGGCTGAACAGGTTCAGGCCCTATAGGCTCTCCTTGTAGAGTCTGCCCTGCTGCCCCCTGATCACGGGAGTGGCCCTCCTCTGGACCCTCTTGATGCTGGCCACATCCCTTCTGAAGTGCAACACCCAGAACTGGACACAGTACTCCAACTTTGGCCTGACCAGTATTGCATCCTCCTTGGACCTGCTCATGATGCATCTGTCGATACATGACAAGGTGTGGTTAGCCTTACTGACCGCATCCTCACTGTGCTTTCAAGAAGGGAGTTACCCAGCCTATACGTGTGATGCTGGTTCTTTCTGCCCAAGTGCAGTACCCTGTACTTGTCAGTATTGAATCCCATCCTATTCACATTTGCCCACCCCTGTAACCTGTCCAGGTTCAGTTGTATCCTGTCCCTCCCTTCTAGCATGCCCACCTCACCCCAAATCTTGGTGTCATCAGCGAATTTGAACAGTGTGCTTTCACCCCCTTGTCCAAGTTGCTAATAAAGAAATTGAACAGTATGGGCCCCCCAAGAACCCCCAGAGGCATCTAGATATCTCTTGCCTCCAAAGGCATCTAGATATGAACAACTAAGACACTCCTTGCATGCTTATTTACCATGTTCTTAAAAACCTCCAGTAATGGAGATACCACAACCTCTATAGGTAATCTATTCCGGTACTTAACTAGCCTTACACTTGAAAATTTTTTTCCTTGTGTCTAGCTTGTATTTCCATTGCTGTAATTTAAGTCCATTACATGTTGCCCTATCTGCACTAGGCGTAGAGAACAATATATCACTGTCCTCTTTGCAGCAACATGACAATTCTAATGCATATTTGAAAACTAATATCATCTCTCACCTCAATTTTCTATTCTCTAGATTGAAGAAATCCAATTCCTTCAAACTTTCATCATGGTTATATTTTTGAGATCTCTGATTATTATGTGAAGCACTTTCATGAAATATTTCCTTCATTAGACTTCTGTTGACCAGTCTTGCTAAATTAAGACTTCTGCAGGCATTCCTCTGCCATTTTTTGTCTTTGGGAGTATCCTACTCTGCTTATTTATAAATGTACAGCTGTGAAGTGAAGAAAATTGTGTAAATAGAAATGCAGGTTATAGATAGATGTAGTAGTTAAACTGATATTAACTTCTACTGGTATAAGATATTTCAATATATCTGTAACATTTAGCCACTCTTAAAGTGGCATAAATGGAGCACATTTACCGCAGTTTTAACCTTTTTCCATTGAAGGTTAACGTTACAGAGTTTTAGTTCACTAATACTTCTAAGGGACCAGAAAAATTAGAACAATTAAATCAAAACAGCTCACAGTTCCACAGACTTTTTAAAATGACTTAAATTTATATATCCTTTGTCTAAGACTTCCACCACCTTCTTTTATTTCTTAAATTAAAGCATGGCTCTGATTTTGCATCTTATTAGATTATACTATAGATTGCCACTGGGACAAAAGAGAAAGGCAAGAAAGGCAGTTTCATTGGATTTTCATTTGCCTGTTTTCCTGCAGTACTTTGGCAAAATGGAAGTCCTTACACTCAGGCAAGCAATCCAGGTATTAGAGAGTTAGCACTAATAACAGCACTAGCCAATAAAGGAGAGAAAGAAGCATCTTAAGAATGGCCCAGGCATGCTTGGCTGGGTCTAAAGAAAAAAATGTGTCTTTGTAAATGAAGTTTTCAGGGGGAAGTATCTTACTCATGCTATTTTGTGGAAATTCAAAAGAAAAGGAGGGTTTGCACTTCAGAATAGGACTAAGCTGCTAAAACAAATTTTTCAGTTACTGCTGTGTGAAGCTTCAGTCCCTGATTCAATCTTGCCAGATCTGGTGGCTGAATCTCCAAATCTGAATCAAATCAGAGGACCCTGTAATCTCTCCGAATCAAACTGGAGAGATTTGGAAAGATACGGCAATTCAGACATAGACACAGTTTTACATCTTTTTATACATGCCTCTAGGTAGCAGGGGCTCCTGAATGCTGTGATGCTGGGGTGCATGGAGTGTCCCACAGAAGCACGGGGGTGCTCCCCAGCATGCTCAGCAGCAGACCCAGAAGTGGACCAGAAGCATTTCCGGGTCTGCTGGGGAGTGTGCTGAGGGGCCCCCCTGTGCACCCCTGGCTCAGCGACTCATGCCTCCTGGGTCTGGAGGGAGCACCCCGGGTCCCTCCGCTGCCTATCGCTGAGCTGGGGTGGAATGTGGGGTGGGCAGCAAGCCCTCCAGCAGACCCAGAAGTGGACCAGAAGTACTTCTGTTCTACTTCTGGGTTCACCATCAAGCATGTGGAGAGCCCCACCTGCACTCCTGTGGGATGCTCCATCCACCCCAGCATCACAGCATTCACTACCCACACTAGTACCCCGAGGTATGAAGAAAAAACTTTTAAAGCTGTATGTATGTCCAAATCACTGATTCTCCAAATCAGCATTGAATCTTCAGATTTGGATTTGGCTGAATCATATCAGGGACAGTGACCAAAATCAACAAATTGAATCACTGTCTCTGATTCAGGCTGAATCTAAATCCGAATTGAATAGGGCCCACTTCGCACACCCCTATCAATTACCTTCTATCCCATATGGTGATACCTGTGTATTTTCACATTTGAGCAAGTTACAGACAGGATTTAATCTTCAGTTTACCTTTGACCTCAAATATCCTACTTAATAAATAGTTTGGATGCTCACAAAATGTACTCACAAATGGGTTAATTTTCTAATTATTCAAAGCCTCTCATAACTCAAACCGTATCAGAACTATAATCTCAGATATGCCACAAGTTAATTTCTGAAAACAAATTGCCTTTATAAAAAAAAAAACAGCATTCGAAAGATTACTTAATACTTTGTTCTTTTATCACATTTTGTCATGGTTGATGTATCTTTGTGGAATGATCTGCATTAGAATTACTAGGGGAAGTGATCCTGTCCCCCAGCTGATAGCCAGAGAGGTGGTCCTTTCTTGAATTTTGATTTGATGTTTTTTCCTTTTTTCTACAATGTTCTTATTATGTAAAGGGGGGCATGTTTGTGCAGAATAAATATCTCACAAAAGTAAAAATCCTGCTTTGGATCCTGCAATGGATACCCCTTGTAGCATTATATTCACAGCAATGTCAGCTTCAAAACATTCTCTATGCTGAGGAGAGGAAAATGCCAATTAAACAAGTTATCCTGAAGTGGTGTCAAAAGCCCACAAATTACAGTAGTCATAACCCCCCCCCACCAGGTTTCTGCAAACATGTAAATTAATGCCATTGAAAAGCAATATAATTACATCTCATTTATCATTATAATATCACCTGAGATCCAAAAGTGACTTATGGATGTCATAGTTTGTATAAAAAGGTAATAGGTACCTCTCGAGCACTTATGAGTTCCAAACCAAGTCAGGTATATAAATTTCCCTAAAAGTAAGCACCAGACTACTAGAATGACCCTGAGACCACACTATTTATTCAGGCTGAATTCCAGTCAATGCCATCCATTCAGTTTAGTTTCACTGGGTGCATCTACATGAGATGCTAAGGCATAGTAACAACAAGCTACTGTACCACAGCTCATTGCTACTATGCAGTAGCATCTAAAATAGCAAGTGATAAATGACTACACTAACAACTGCACAGTTGGCCACTCATATAGATGTAACAACAAAGGGGTGATAAGGAGCCAAAGAGCAGAAGCAGAAGATCCTTATCTCTCAGCCCCCCACTTCACCATCCTGATTGGGGAGCAAGGGACTGGAGACCATTATCACCCAGTGCCAGCTCCAAAACAGTGGGGCTGGCACTAGAAGATCCTAATATCCCAGCCCAAGCTCTGCTGTAGCAGGACTGAGGTTGGGAGACCCTCATCTCTCAGGACCAGCTCCACACTGGTGGGACTAGTACTGGGAGATCTTTATTTCCTAGCTGGAGCTCTGCAGTCATGAGGCTAAGGCTGGGAGGCCATTATCTCTCAGCACCAGCTCTGCAGTTCATGGGGCCAGTGCTGGCAGATAAGGATCTTCCGGTGCCTGCCCTGTGACCATGGAGATGGCACCAGGAAATACGGGTTTCCCAGCCTGAGCACCACAGCTGCAGACTTTGAGCTGGGAGCTGCTTGCTGGTGGAGGCTGGAAACCCTGTTCCCAGCCCAGCTCCATGCTCATGGAGCTGAGTGGGGAACAAGCTGGGGGATTTGTTCCCTACTCAGTACTGTGAGTGTGGAGCTGAGCAGGGAATAGGATCCCCAGCCTCCACTCTTCAATCTCAGAGTGGGGGCTGGGAACTGTCCTGGTAAGGGGTAGGTCCCAGCCCCATGCGCTGCTCGGTGATTGAGGTACGGGGCTTAAAAAGAGTTGCAGGGGTGGGGTAGGTCCGTAAATGAGTATGAAGAGTCTGAACTGTCAGGATGGTTGCTAGTTTCTCTGTGGCCTTTGTATCCCTTTGTAAAGCTTTTATTTTTATTTTTTGATTATGACATGTAAGGGAATAGCACCACACACTCAATAGAGGACAGTAAATAAATCAGGGAAGAGCTGAAAATAAATTTTAGTAGTTCTTGGCTTTACTTATTATGCTCACTTCAGTAGGCCTCACTGCCTGCCTTTTATGTACATGCTATATATCATTCTTTAAAGTAACCAGAAAATAGTAAAGTAACCTCCTGTAAAGTAAGCATAAAATAAACCAGCTTTAAAGTAATCAGAAAATATTTCCAAAGCTAACATTTGGATCTGAATATTTTAACCAATGGAAATCTTTGGTTGTATTGATGCGAGACTAAACTTTGAGTCACAGCACTGGAAATACATAATAGCTTGATGGAATCTGATGATATTACTATAGATTTATACCATTTTATAAGTGAGCAGCTTTCTGTCAATGATTTTTAATTTGATTCATTGAAAATTTGATCCTTGGTGACTTCTTTTTCATAAGCTGATAAAGAGCTAAGGGTTCTGCTCCAGTTTCTACTGCTGTTTGATTGGGACTGGGTATGTCCACTGCTGGGTTTTTTTTAATATTATGATGTTGTTTGGCCAAGACATTCATTTTTACTGACCGGAGTGAAAATTGTAATGACAATCACAGATTTGTCGTTATTGTATTTTCTGTTTCAAACCCATACTCACATCATCAGTTTAGGATCTAGGTTTGGTCTTACAGTTAGCCACATTAAGATGATCTGATTTTCGTTTTATACAGTGGCACAAATATTTCCTGAGAACAGTGAAGAGATGGCATATATATTTCTAAAAATAGCTTAGAAAAAGACAGAAACATGTTAACAGGTCATAATTACTCACAGTCAGTGCTCTCAGTCTCTGGGGAAAATAAGAGTCTTGAATTTCTTTTAGTGATCTTCATGCTCAGTTGAGAACAAATATTGACAAGCACCAGGTTATAGCATGCTTATTTGACAGAGCCCTGACTCGACATTAGGACAGAGCAGCAGAAACTCAAATGCATTTTAGTAAGGGTGAACCAATAGAGATTTTTTGGGCTGATACTGATAGTTGATTTTTAAGGAGGCATATTGGCCAATACCAATATGATTTCCAATATGCAGCCAGGCAGTGTCTGGCTGGTAAGTCTGTTGTGTTGGAAGGGGAGGGGAAAGTGAAGGGGTGTTGGGGGTGGGGGGAAAATCGAGGCACCTGCATAACATCTATAAGGCTGGAGGAGGCATGGTGGGCAGAGGGTTACTGCCGTGGGAGCACTACCTGAGGGGGCAGCAACAGTGACAGTGAAGCAGGCAAGCTGCACACCTGTCCCTGGGGGCAAGGAGACTGGGTGCAAGAGGCACTGGCTTACCACTTCCTCCTGCACTTCCTGCTGTAGCCCATCTGATCAGCTGCCTACAGACCCTCCTCCGCCTCCACACCATGATCACTGCAGACACATTTCAGAAGAACAAGTTTTTATTCCCCTTAAATCAAACAGACCACCCCCTTCCCATCCCTCCCCAACAAAAAGTGCCCAAATTCCCCCTTCCCCCACAATAACAAATCCTCTCCACCACCCACCAAAAGTAAAACAGCCTCTTCCCTATGCAAACTATTTACAATGTGGTTTATGTATAACCATCCTGGGGTGGGGGGTCATGGGGTGGGGACACCTAGGAAGCAGAGCCTGGGGACAGATGGCCAGCACTCTGGCCTCTGGCTGTTGCCTTGTGGATAAGCATGCCATGGTAAATTTGGTGGGTGGAGGGGTCTCCCGGAGGCAATGGTAGCTGGGATCCCCCAGCATGGGCAGCTGCCCCTTTGGCAGCTGGTGTTGAAGGCCAGAAGGGCTGGCATGTGGTCCACACACTCACTCACATGCATTCGGGGTAAGCAGTGGACCTGGGCTCACGTTGGGGGGCTGGATGGTGGGGGACCTAGGGTAGGGGTCAAGGCAAGGGCTCCTGGCTGGTGGAGGCAGTGCTGCACCTCCTCCCAAGCCTGGGGGTGGGCCTGCTGCTGGGTAGCAGGTGAATGCCAGTGGGAGGCAGGGCTATGGTCAGAAGACAGGCAGTGGGTGGCACAGAGACCACCAGGGCCAGAACAGTGTCCAGCACCTAGTAGTTGTCGTCTTTGACCTGTACTGCCCTGCCCAGGACTGTGGTCTGCTCCCACAGGGCCTCCAGGAGCTGTGCCCAGAACTCCCAGTCTGCCCAGTCCCATGCATCCTCATGGTCCACATCCTCTGCCTGTCCCAGAAACTGTATAAGGACCTGAGGGGTGTTGAACATACTGAGAGGTGCCTGACCCACTACACCCTGCTTCTGCTGATCAACATGGTGCCACGGGTGCACCCATACAGTTGGGATGGGACCTTGAGATTCAATGGCATGTTGGGCAAGCCTGGGCTGACTTGAAACCTCTGCTGCTGCCTAGAGGTCTACCTGTGGCTGAGCTACATGTCCCTACACGACCCCGCCCCTGCCTTCCCTGCAGCTGAGGAGGACATCACCGCCTGTATCAATGAATTCTTTAGTGTGTGAGGCTGGTCTCCCAGTGACAGGGCTGACTGGTAGCAAATCTGCTCTCAGTTGGCATGTACAACTGTGTTACTACACTGTAACTATTCACAAGTAAATTTGCTACTTGTGGTTGCAGGTACCAAATTTACTGATAAGTAGCATCATTTTTTATGCAGCAAGAATACACATATGTAGATGCATGTGCTTACGGCACAGTAAAGCATCTTGTGTAGACAAGCTGAGTCTCAGTTGGTTGCTACTATAATTCATGCAAGTTTTTTTCCTTACAACTTAAAAACAGCATCAAGAATTTGCATTCTTATTCCAGTTCTTTTTATGACAATATTTGTATCCTTTAGTCACTATTCACATTGATTTTAATTGAATTATTAAATACTCTAAAAGTCAAGGTCTGTGTGTGTGTGTGTGTGTGTGTGTGTGTGTGTGTGTGTG
>NW_017729032.1:77794391-77799555 GCF_001723915.1 Gavialis gangeticus
TGTGTGTGTGTGTGTGTGTGTGTGTGTGTGTGTGTGTGTGTGTGTGTGTATAAAATAAAGTTTCGCTAAAATCTAGAACTGCTACTATCCTATGAATAGCATTAACAGGTCAGTTTCCACTAAAGCCAGTTTATTATTGGTGTATTAGGCCCTCTCTCTGAAATCTGAGATCTTACATATTTTCTCATTGGGACATCTTTTATGTGGGTCTCCAGAATTTGCTTGCTTGTTTGTTCCCTCCCCCCCAAAATGAAATTCTTATCAATAATAAAGTAATTGTAAAATATAATAATCATATAACAAAATGGTTATTTTTTTATTTATAAAGAAATAATAGCAATTATTATCCCAGTAGGCAAAGATTTATTCTCAGGTAATGTTTATAAGCATTCAGCAACATAACATATAAAATGTGGCTGAGAAAACATCTGATCCTGGTTCCCACTTTGAGCTCAGAGATAGTAATTCTTCTGCTTCTGATATCAAAATGACTGCATCTAGACTTTGTACTTTCAGATAAGTGTTTGTGTGCATATTAGGCCTGTGCAAGTAGGCAGACATTCGATCCAGCTTTGGATCCAGCCGCTTCGGATGTCAGCGATCTGATCTGGAGCTCTGGATCCGCTGACCACTTGATCTGGCCAAAGTGGCTCCAAAGCTTTGGAGCCGCCTCAGAGATCTGGCCATAGGATATAATGGGGGATCAATGAAATATCTGTAACTTTGTTGTTTTGTACCTGATTTGGGTGAAACTTGCAGGACAGTAGCCTCTGCTGAGAGCATGAAGCCTGCCAAGTTTCAAGAAGATCGGTGCAGGGGTTTGGGGGGAACTGCACCACAAGCTGCTGACAGGGAAAACTTGTGATGTAGGTGGGTGCTTGGGTGACTGCGTCTGTCTTGGGGCACATGGGGGTGGTATTTAGTGCATGCCTGGGTGCTGGGCCCTGTCAGGCCATGAAGTCTTCCAGCTGTGTGCTGGGGGAGTCTGTCTTCTGGACCCCTGCATCTCCAGCTGCTGACAGGCAAAACTCGTGATGTGGGTGGGTGACCCTGTGTGTGCGTTAAGGTGTGCCCAGCTCTAAAAAGTGGTTCGTACATTCAAACAAGCACCTAGCCTCATCACAAAACTGAAGTCAATTTCCTACAGCTGAAAA
Organism: Gavialis gangeticus; assembly: GCF_001723915.1. Lineage (NCBI taxonomy): Eukaryota > Metazoa > Chordata > Crocodylia > Gavialidae > Gavialis > Gavialis gangeticus. Next base: position 77,795,546 of record NW_017729032.1, read on the forward strand.
CACAAAACCGGCCAACTATCTCCAGTACCCCCACAAACTGAACACCAGAATCTATCAAAGACAGCAAAACCCAACTACCTGTGGGGGCACATTCCTCACAGAAAACAACACTCTGCATCCAGTCTCTCAGGCCTGATCCTGAGATGAAACAAATTACAACGCAAACCACTTTTCAGAGCTGGGCCTATGAACTGCACTTCATCAGCCTCCTAGGTAGTAGGTACAGAAACTCATGGACTCCATATACACAGTGGAGTTCTGGCACACTGCGACCTGCCGGACATCTGACACTCCAGGAACCTCTGCACTCTTACCTGTGCTGCTACATCCCCCTTTCCCCCCTACCCACCACCCGAGCCTGCCCTTCACCCCCTGACCCCTCCATTTCCATTTTCACTGACTGGCTTTCTTGCCTGCATTTTGGGCCAGGCCAGCCTCTGGCTTCTTTACTATTCCTTCCATCCAGGACCAGCTGCAGGTACTTCCTCAGCCTGACAAAGGGGTTTTCAACCCTAAAGCTGGTATCCTGGGCAGCTAAGCTGAGCACACTGGGAGCCTCACAACTGCACTGCAACTAACAAGCGTCAGGCCTGTCAAAGACGCGACAGGTTTGGGTGTTTCCCAGCCAGGATTGTGTGTGTGCATGCATCAGCTGGAGGTTATGGTGCCTCCTACCTGCCTTTCACCAGGGGATCATTGGTCCTGGCATTTACAGAGCCAGTAGTCCCACCAGGCCTCCCTACCCTGGCAGGGTGCAGTTTTAGTGGTCATGCCCAGGACCTGGAGTCTCCTACTTCCCCATAGCCCCAAGCCCATACCTCCAAGTTCATCCTGGCAGGGGAATGAGCTCATCAGGGACATGTTCTTCCCCTGCTGGCTGGTGATGTAGTTAGTGCCCCCTCCAGCTGAGAGCAGGGCATTACTTGGCTTTTAAAAAACTCAAAAAAAGGAAATTGGTGCAGACGGAGTGAGGAGGGTGGCACTCAGTCTGTCCACAGGTGGAGCTCGGGGAACCCCAGCAGCGGAAGGTTCACCTTTAGGAACACCAGCTGCTCCACTAATGTAGGATCCAAGCAGGTTTGGTGGGGTGTGACAACATCCCCAGCAATGCTGAACACCCTCTCACTTGGAATACTGGTCAGTGGACAGGACAGGTGTTGCCAGGCAACTGTGGCCAGATCCTGCCACATCTGGCTGTGGTTTGCCCAGTAGGCCAAGGGGTCACACACCAGTGCTTCCACATCCTCAGTGAGATAGGTAGCCACCGAACCCTCAGCACTACCTGCCCAAGGCTGGGGTCTGGTGTGTTTGGACCCCAGCATTGAAGCCATTCCCATGGCCCACATTGGCAGTGGCTGGCATGGAGGAGACTGGCTGGTGCTGGTGCTGGCACTGGTGCTGGTGCTGGGAGTGCTGGCACGGGAAAGTGGATCCTCCTCTTCCACATCCCCTCGCCTCTGCACTTTGGCGTCCCTGACTTTGTTGACCAGCACCTGCATCCAATGATCAAGGGTTTTGGGGCCGCCAGTGCATATGCTCTCCTTCACCCTCAGATCACACATGCCCGCCATCATGTGAACCATACTGGACTGCAAGGGATCCAGCCATCTCCTGATGCCCTCCTTTAGCTGCCTCACCAGTGCCTGCACGTCTGGTGACAGCAGCCTGCCCCAGCCAGGAACATTGATCCCCTGGAACTTCTCCATTTGGTTCTCCAGTTCCCTTGCTAAGGGGATTACCTGGATGAGGAGGACATTGCCAGAGCTAAGGGTCTTGGTGGCCTCAAGGAAGGGCTTGAGGACCAGCAAGATCTGGGAGATGGTAGCCGACTCAGCTCTGTTCAGGGGGGTGCTGATCCCAATCTCCCCAAGCAAGGCCACCTCATGGATGACCTTCTGTTGCTCCACCAGCCTTTTGAGCATCAGGTATGTGGAGTTCCAGTGAGTCTCCACATCCTGTATGATTTTGTGCTGCAGGATGCTCAGCTCTGCCTGTTTCTTCCACAGCATTTTGCCCTGCTTCATGCTGTGGTGGAAGTAGCCCACCACCTTCCTGCATTTTGAAATCAGCTGGCTTGTAGCAGTACTGGTGGTGGTGCTGTCACAGGTAGCCCTGCCCCCCTCCAAGGCATCCCTCACTCTTAGGTGAAGCCTGTGTGCCACACAGAGGGTGTCAACAAAGTTGGCATCATGGACAGCCTTAATTATATTGGCCCCATTGTCAGTGACCATGAACCATGATTATAAACTGGTTAGGGGGAATCAGCAGGTGCTAGGGGAGTCCCTGTTCCCCCCGAGCGCCGCAAGGAGTGACCAGGAACAACGGTCACAAGCTGGCGGAGGGAAGGTTTAAGTTGGACATCAGGAGGCGCTACTTCACGGTGAGGGCGGCTAGAGTCTGGAACCAGCTTCCAAGTGAGGTGGTGCAGGCTCCCACCCTGGGGGTTTTTAAGAGGAGGTTGGATGACCACCTTATTGGGGTCATTTGACCCCAGTGCTCTTCCTGCCATGGCAGGGGGTCGGACTAGATGATCTGCTCAGGTCCCTTCTGACCCTAGAAACTATGAAACTATGAAACCCGTGGGTGAGCTACCCCTGCATCATACAGTTCATGGCCCACATGATCTCCCTTTCCATGTGGGACTCATGCAGTACCTCAGCGTGCAGTAGAGCCCACCAATGACCTGACTGATAGCACCAGTGCCCTATGAGGGAGAGGTAGGCATGATCGCCACCCCGGCTGCTCCAGATGCCGGAGGTGAAGTGCAAGGCTACCTGTAGCCCTGCCTTGTGCAGCTCCTCCCTCAAGTACTCCCTGCATGCATTACAGAGGAAAGGCACCATCGTCCTGCTAAAGGTGGTGTGTGCAGGCACTTTGTAAAATGGGGCCAGAAGTGCTATGAACCACTTGAATCCTGGCTGCTCAACTAAGAAGAAGTGCTGGCTACCCAGAGCAAGCATCTCCCCAATGCTCTGGGTGATCTCGCTTGCCTTGGGAACATGCCCCCCTTTCTGTCCACCTTTCCCCCACTGGTCCAGGGTAGCCTGCCTCTGCTTTGGTGGGAAGAGGCTTTGGAGTGAGTGGGGGACTTCCCTTTTGGCACATTCATACTGGTGCCAGGCTGAGCAGCAAGAAGGGCAAGGGGGTGCTGCCTCCTCAGATGCAGCAGCATTGCTGTGGTGGAAAAGTGTCTCACATCCTTGCCACGGCTCATGTGCCTTCAGCAGTGCTGGCAGATGGCAAACCTGGGATCATCTGCCAGCTCAAAATACTCCCACATTACACTACTCCCCTACTTCTGGGTTGAGGATGAGGATCCTGCCTTATCCCACTCCTCAGCAGGATGAGGCTTAACAGCAGGAGGAGCTACCTCAGCTGAGCCGCTTGCCTTCACAACCTCAGCCTTCTCCGAGGTGCTGCTTTCCAGAGGAGACCTGGTCCTAGGGGAAATTTGAGGGGCATGGAGCACAAACTCTGATTCTCCCTCAGTCCCCAGAATTGCTTGAGCCAGCACGCTCAGCATCCCTGGTTCCAGCTCCTCCTTTGTCAGTGGGAGGCTCACGCTGAGAGATGACATCGGGGTGGAGGAGACAGTGATTCCACTGCTGGTACCCACTTCCGGACTGAGCGAAGGTGGTGCAGGTGCAGGGACATCAGGTGCAGACACTGCTCCCACCTCCTTGCTTCCACTGGCTGCACTGATGTCATGGCTGCTCGGGAAGAGAATGCATCTGTGTTTGGGGGTGGGGGGGCTTGCAGCTCTAGCTCTCCCCCTACCCCCTCCCCCTTCCCTGTCAGAAGACCCGGCACCTGCCTTTCCAGCAAACTTCATATTGATCTTTCCTGTGCTGCAAAAGGTCTCTGTGTGTGTGTCAGTCCTTTTGTATTGTGTGTTTTATTCTCTCTGTTACATGCATTTTTAGGTCCCTCCCCCAGACTCTGTCACTGGAAAGGCAGCCAGAGATAAATCCTTTTCACTGGCCACCTACATGTCAGTCTTCCCCCCTGCT
>NW_017729032.1:77804555-77812082 GCF_001723915.1 Gavialis gangeticus
CCCCCAACTCTCCCTCCCTCCCCCGCTCCCCCTTTCTCTTCTAACTTTCACTTTCAGCATCCAAAGCATCCAAAGTATCCGAAGCATTTTCAAAGTGCTTCAGAAGCTCCAAACAGCTTCGTACATCTTAACTGAGTCTGTGCTTCACTCTGGGCATGCATCCAAAGTGGCCCCAGATCCAAAGCGCGATCCAAAGCCTCACACAGCCCTCACGTGTATGTGATGCCAGAGAGAGTACAAGTGTCAAAGAAGATCTTAAGTCACAGTAAGTCAACACTTCAAGATGTTTAATATTAGCAAAATTCTGATTCAAAATGTAATAATTGTAAATGATCTGTTTACATTTCTAACTATCCATTCATCACAGTCTGCTCCTCCCTATTTCATATTTTGTAGTATGCAGTATTTCCTCTGTCCCAGCCAAATCTTCTATTGGCAAAAACGTGTTGCTATAAATTATAACTTGGTTGTTGAATTAAGAATGTATAAGGCCTTATCACTCAACAGTAACTTACGTCTCATGTTAATGTTTATGTCCTACTAATTTTTGGTATGTTCTTTCAGTAGACATATCTCTCACATTGGTAAGTTAAAAGGCATGTTTCTCTCTCCTTTCCCTTTCTTCCTTGTCACTCAGTTCATTTACTCCTCACTGGATTTATCTTTCACACAGCATGTTTGCTCAGCCTCTTGAGTGTAACAAACATCTCTCTGTTCTCTGAGTTTAAAAAAAAAAACCCAACCAAAATGAACTTCTATTTCACAAGGCAAGGAAGATGTGTACAACGTACAGGACCCTGTGAGTGTAGCCAAAAGATTCTAATATTTTTTCTTTGCATTTTTTGTCAAATTTTTGTCTGCAAGAGAGCATTTCCTATGTTTGTGGGAATGGGAAAGTGGCAAGTCCTTCTTTTAAGTGATTTTTGTTTTTAAACAGAAAGGGTTTTTTTGGATTGCAGATGGGCACAATCAGACACATGGGCTAAGTACAGACAGTCAAATCGCCTGAAGCAGAATTGATTTAATCTATGCAGGTTTTTTCTAATCTGTGTAGACTGAACTAATACCAAACTGAACTGATACTAAGTCTTTCCTTGGCCAAGATAGGCAAATGCCTGCACTGGCCATTGCTGGATGGAGGGGGCTCCCATGTGCTCAGAAATGCCTCCCAGGGTCCTGCCCGCCACTAGCCCCTGGCCTGTGAGGGACCTCAGGGGGAGGAAAGGGACCTGCTTCAGCTTCCCCCACCCAGCAGGAGCCAGTTGCAGGGGAAAACCCCAGGCATGGGCTTTTTCCCTCCCCTTCCTTTGCAGCCCAGCTCTGCCACTTGGGAATTTGAGGGCCCTGTCAGCCTGTCAGCCACGGGGGAGGTGATGTGGGGGGCGGGGCCCAGCCCTGCCCACCCCACCAGCAGGGGCCAGAGCAAGGGTACAATTCCCCCACTCCTCATATGGCAGGCCAGGGACTGGAGAGGGTGTGGGGCCCTGATGTTCCCAGCTGGTGGAGCTAGACTGAGAGGGGAGGGAAGGGGAGAGGAAAAGCCTATGCCTAGGGACTTCCTTCCCCCCCGCAAGTACTTTTCATACCCTAGCTGGGGAGAGGAGGAAGTCAGTCCCGCCCTTGCATGCCCACCATGCTGCCCACAGGCCTAGCTGGGGAGAAGAGGCTTTGCTGCCTCTGCTCTGTGGTGTCCGGAGGGCAGGCCACCCAGTTTGCCTGGAGCTGACAGCTGGGGCCACAAAGCATGCTGGTATGCTGGAGAACTGACTTAACTTGATTCACTATGGGATCTAGGACAGAAGTTTGATAGACAGGTTTACTCTAAATCAAGTATGTCTGCTACTACATCTATCCAGGTTTATCTTAAGCTGGTTTGGGCCACTTTGAAAGTGGTTTGTGTGCAATGAACTTCTGTTGTGTTCCAGATTTGAACCAATTTCTGATCTCTTACACTGGTTCATATATAATTTCTGTCCCTAGCCATGGTCATAGTGATATCTATGGATTCTGGAAGGTAATACTAGAAATCCGTAATACAAAATAACAGCAAGATGAGAATTACTCCATGAGAAATAGTTAGGATCATTTGGTGATTGCAAGCTTGGAAACTGTTTTATTAATATTATTTATGATTAGGAGTACACAATGCTTTACATAGGTGGTGCATATTTATTATGCAGTAAATAACTTTATTTCGTAGTAAATGTAGAGCAGATACATGTCACATATCATCACTCCACTGTAAATAGTTTTTTCTCTAAGGTAAAGTCAACCCATACAAAAAAAGTGAGGAGGACCTATATTCCAGAGTAAGTACTTCTGATGTGTTGTTGGTTTTCTACTCCCCTTGTCACGTTGTCATTTTCTTAGTGCAAACTGTGTCTCCCACAAACTAGGGGCCAACAGCTGTAATGACACTTTCTGAAGGCAGCCCACCACAAAGAGCTGATTATTTCTTTTCCTACCAAACAGTAAATTTACTACAGAAGAAAATCCAGGGAGAATTATTCCCTGTAGAAGTGGCAGTGGTAGCATTAGTGGCAGTGGCAGTCATAGTAGTTGTACTAGTGGTTTATTATAAACGTTTATTATAAAACAACACAATAAAATTAAAATTATATATATAATACAGTAAAAATATAATTTATCATTTTTTGTTTAAAGTGTACAGTAAGATTGCATATTCTATCAGTTTAACAAAATTAAAATAGAACACAGTATATGGTGATACAAAAATAGATATAATGAAGCAGCAAACAATAAGTAAAATGAGAGTTCTATTTGATTTTGCCTTCATCCTTTGTGCATTCAATAAAACTCCACCTAGGGAATATGGGTCAGACTATGAGTTGTTAGAAAGAAGTCAAATGGTTTTTTCTTCGTTTTCCCAGTATTTAAAAATTTCCACTAATGGACAGATCCACTCATGGCTTATTTCTTCAAAGTACAAACAAGATCGCAAATAGTGATTTAAATAATTGATCTCATTCTTCCCACACAAACATATTCTGCCTGAATATAGGTATCTGACACCACCTGCCCATGACAACTGCAGATCTCACTAGAGTGAATTGCAGTCTAGTAATGGCCTCTCATTGTTTGTAGTTTTGTACTGCAGATAGGCAGGTTTCTAGGCCAAAAGAGTGCTTTATTAAGCTCAAAAAAGGGAACATTTGAGAAAGTCTTACTGCCTCCAAGTCTGCCTGCATGCTGGCATCTTTAAGTCTTAAATTTATTGATTGTTTTTAGTCTCTTAGGCAGCTCATTGAGCACCTGGGGCTGGAGTGGGGGTGGGTGATGGCAATAGAAAGCATATGATGATGACTGCAGTAGATAAGGGAGGAGGCACCTTTCTGCTTCCTGGTATACTGTTTGGTGTGATGCAGAAGAGGAAGTGCTACAAAAGCTCCTGCAGGGTGGGGAGAGAAATGCCATTCTGTTTGCTCCGCTTACCCCTTTCAGATACACTGCTTGATACAACACTGCACTGCCCAGCTTCTACAGCAGCATAAAGACTCCCAGCATGGGGGACACTGGCACCCTCTCATAGTCAGCACTTGGGGCAGGTCCCACTTACCCTGCCCTAGTTACATTACTGCTTGTTTTAAAAAATAGGGAAAATATTGGGTCAGTGACTCAGTGAATTCTCCAGGCCATTTGTATGAAGGAGAATATCAGTGTCATTTAACCATCCAAATAAGGGTTTATTTGGAAAAGGAAAGATGTCTACAATGTAAATTACTCCGGAGTAATTGTATTCTGTGTCCATACCCATAGGAAGGAAATTTAGTCTCTGTTTAGGTTAATTTAATAGGAGCTTTATCTTCAGTAGAGCCTGGATTTTATCCAGGGTTTCTGCTTATCAGCTAAACATGGTGAGTGGAAAGTTAGGGACAATTACATCAGAAGGGGGAAGAAGGAATCTATAAAAGAAAAGTATAAGGCTCTTTTGATAGAACAGTACATACAGCTTTGATTCATAGGTTTAGATTGTTGGATCTTAGGTCAATTAAGAATCATTTACTCATCTATAACTCCTACATGCCATACTTCACTAAGCTTAACCCAATTATACCTGCATCAAGCCTTAAAACTTGTATGTGATTAAAGTATCATTTCTGGATAGGAACTCCATGTTGAAGACATCAAGCGATGGATAAACCACCACTTCCCATGGTAGTTTGTCCCAATAGTTAATTACTCACTCTGTTAACAAATATGGATTTAATTTCTAACTCAAATTTGTCTGCCTTCAGCTTCTGGCCACTGTTCTTTGCTATTCATTTCTCTGCTAAATTAAAATGTCCTTTAAAAGCTGATATTTTCTCCCGAGGAAAGTATTTACACACTGTAATCAAGTCACATCTCAATTTTCTTTTTGATAAGCTAAATAGATTGAACTCTTTAAAGCTCTCACTGAAAGCTATTTTCTTCTGCCCTAAAATAATTTTTATGACTCTTTCCTATGCCTTATTTTTTCCTCATTCCTATTTTTTAAAATATGGAAATAAGCCACTGTATGTAGCATGAGTATTATATACAAGCATAAAATTGCTTCCCTATTCCTAATCAGTAGTCTCCTGTTTAGACACCTAAGGGTACATCTAGGCATGTTCAGGCTCCCATTTCTGCCCCTTACCTCCATATTAATCTACACTGAAAGCTCATTTTCCCCAGGGAGTCCAGCCTGAGCTCTGCTCAGGTTCTCAGGACTGTACCTGCCTCTGGTACTAGATGTGCATAGCCACACTGAAGCATAATTGCAGTGTAGCATCAAGTTATGGGGCTCAGATGTGGTAGTACTTCACTAGCATTACTGTTGCTCCCTATTTTTATGCCTTTCTGTACTTCTCCTCCTCCTCTGCCCTCCACTCTCCAAAGCTGGATTGTCCTGCTTGGTATTTAATGCTTTACTTTTCTTGATGACTTCTCCAGACTCCCAGAATATCCCCTACCAGCTCCAGGCTCATCAGTTCTTAAGTTGAAGGTATGTTGTCAATATGCATTTACCTAGTCAGAACAGCATATATGCATTTTGCTAAAAATCGGGAGGGGATACTTCAAGCATCGTGGTTTCAGCCACAATTGTAGGAATATTCATCATTGCAATTCAATTTCAAGCTAGCTCACATAGCTGGATGCTCACAGGAGCAAGTTACAGTGCTGAGATACAGCATATCAAGTACCTCAAAAAACTGCAAAGGAAGTCAAAGAATGTTAACCTGGCAATGCATACACTTTATAAATTGTTGCATGGAGCTCCAAGCACAAAATCTATCACTGTCTCCCATGATCTTGTGAATCCATAGGCAAGCACAGAGTGAAAAAGGATCAGAAGTCTCCTGTGGAATGAGGTATAATGTGGTATATGGTATAATCACAGTTATGAAGGGTGGTTCCAAAGAAGATGGAGCTAGACTGTTTTCAGGGGTGGCAGATGACAGAACAAGGAGCAATGGTCTCAAGTTGCAGCAAAGGAAGTTTAGGTCAGGTATTATGAAAGAACTTTCTCACTAGGAGGGTAGTAAAGCACTGGAAGAGGTCACTCAGAGAGACTGTGGACTCTCCATCCTTGGAGGTTTTTAAGAAGGCTAAGCAAAGTCTTGACTGGATGGTTTTGTTTTGAGCAGAGGGTTGGACTAGATGACTTCCTGAGATGCTTCCAAACCCAAATTGTCTATGATTGTATGATTCTCTGATTATTCAACTCCAAACATCCAGAAAGCTCTTTTATTGGGGCCATGTCTACATATACACTTTAATGCATATTAACATATTTCATTGTGCATTAAAGCATCACAAAAAGCCATGCTCTTTAGCTAATGCACATTAAAATAAGTTAATGTACATTTTCTAGTACTTCACAATGAAGATAATAGATTTAATACACATTACCTAAAGCATGTTCATTGTAGAATGGCCACTGGGCACATCTACACATGCATTTACTCTGGTCTAAATTTACACTGATGTAAAATAATCTGGTGTAAACCCTTTTGGGCAGGCATCTACACATGCAGGGATTAGGAAGAAGATTTGCACCCAATTTTCTGCAGCCCTGCAATGGGCCCCTGCCACCACTGAGAGGGGATCCAGGTTCCCCCTGGGTGCTAGCCCAGCAGCTGGCAGGGAGCACTGGGCCAGGAGACAGCTGTCTTCTGGTCTTGGGGGCTGCCTATTACTGGGGAGGGGACAATGTCCCCCTGCCATGGTAGTAGGAAGCTCCTGGCCCTGATCTAGACCAGGGGACTTTGAAAGAGCTACAGGGGAGGGGCATGTCCCAGGCCCTGCCTCATGCACCAGTGGGGCAGCTAGTAGCTACTTCACTGCTAGCTGCCGCAGCAGCATATTGGATCAGGGGGTGGGACGTACCCGGCCCCTGCAGCTCTTTCCAAGCTCTGTTCCTCAATCACCCAATTGGGGTATGGGGCTGGGACCTGCCCTGGACCAGTATAGTTCCGAGCCAGCCTCAGACTGTTCAGGGAAGTCAGCATGTACAGCCTGGAGCTGGCTGGAGACTGCCCAAAACAGGACTGTCCCCACCCACCTCCAGGCTGAATGAGCTTCCCCACACAGCCTGGGGCTGGCTGAGGGTAGGAACTGTGTTGGTCAGGGGCAGGTCCCAGCCAGCTCCAGGTTGGGTAGGGATCTGTCCCTATTCAGAAAGCTTCCAGCCCCCACTCCACAACTGTGATCAGGGAGAAGGGGTTGGAAGTTTCCTGCTACCAGAGCAAGGGGACATTGTCTCCACCCTGGCATGCACGGCAGAGGCTGGGGAGCTGGTTCCATGATCAGTTTTGTGAGGGCACAGCTGGGTGGGGAACAAGATCCCCATCCCCCACCAACAGGGAGTTCCCAGCCCTGGCTCCATCACCATGCGGCCACTGCTGGCAGGCCCCTATCTCCCAGTTCAATCTGGGAGATAAAGTTGTCCCTGCCTCTTCTGCCCAATTGTGATGGTGAAGCATGGCTGAGAGAGAAGGATCTCCCAGCCCCCACTGCCAGATTGCAATCTGGAAGAAGGGGGCTTAGAGGTCCCTGCTGCCAGGGCAGGAGGATGTAGCTATACCTGGGGTCCTATGATAAAGCCCACCCTGGCAACAGGCAGCTCCTGCCCTTTGGTAAACAGCTGACTGGGAGCAGATTTTGCTCCCAGTCAGGTGTCTACATGAACTCTATAATGCCATTACTGATCCAGAGTAAATTTGCTGCTTGCATTTGCATGTAGCAAACTTACTCAGGATTAAGGAGGTTTGCTGTGAAGTAAGCATGGGCATGTGTAGACACACATGCTTACTTCACAGTAAACTATGCTATGTTCAATCTGTATCTTAGTAGTGTTTCATTTTAATCACAGAAACATGTGGATTTTGGTTTACTTTTCTTGGGCCATGTGGGGAGGGGTTGCCCTGTAGGGTAGGCATGTATGCCATGGGAGGGAATATGTGTCCTTTGGGGGGGCATGTGTGCCATGGGGGGCATATGTGCCCTGTGGGGGGGACATGTATCCCCTGTGGGTGGGGGCCC
>NW_017729032.1:77812775-77813307 GCF_001723915.1 Gavialis gangeticus
CCTCACCCACATACCCAGCCACAAACCCCAGACCCCCACAGAAGCCCCACACCCCCCAAACCTCACCCATAAACCCTCCTAACTCCACGTCCTGCCCATAAATCTCACACCCTTCATGCCCAGTCAGGTACGTGGGTTGGGATGTGTCCTGATGGTGGGAGCTGTGGCTGCAGGGGCAACTGCCACACTGCAGCCCTGCCCCATGCCCACACCAGTTCTGGGACATGCAGCCCCAGCCGGGTGAGCAAAGGGGGTAGGGTCAGCTCTAATTTTTCTATGACAAAAAAACCAAAAATAAATGCCAAAGTGTATAGATATTTAGTATCAATTTTATTATGATGATAGAGACACTGGTAGGCTTTCAAATTGCTTTAAACTTATAAATATATCAGTAAAACATTGCCCAGCTGATCTCTGTCTATATAGTGGCATTTCATTTTAATAAGAAAAGAACACTATTTGCGGTATTTTAATGAGAGAATTTGGTTTTATCAAAGATTTTGCCATTTTTAAACAGGGAACACCAGGATAT
>NW_017729032.1:77818810-77831394 GCF_001723915.1 Gavialis gangeticus
CCTCACCCACATACCCAGCCACAAACCCCAGACCCCCACAGAAGCCCCACACCCCCCAAACCTCACCCATAAACCCTCCTAACTCCACGTCCTGCCCATAAATCTCACACCCTTCATGCCCAGTCAGGTACGTGGGTTGGGATGTGTCCTGATGGTGGGAGCTGTGGCTGCAGGGGCAACTGCCACACTGCAGCCCTGCCCCATGCCCACACCAGTTCTGGGACATGCAGCCCCAGCCGGGTGAGCAAAGGGGGTAGGGTCAGCTCTAATTTTTCTATGACAAAAAAACCAAAAATAAATGCCAAAGTGTATAGATATTTAGTATCAATTTTATTATGATGATAGAGACACTGGTAGGCTTTCAAATTGCTTTAAACTTATAAATATATCAGTAAAACATTGCCCAGCTGATCTCTGTCTATATAGTGGCATTTCATTTTAATAAGAAAAGAACACTATTTGCGGTATTTTAATGAGAGAATTTGGTTTTATCAAAGATTTTGCCATTTTTAAACAGGGAACACCAGGATATCTGCTGGTGAGACAAGTGGTGAGACCCAGGCAGAGGAGCCTGTCCAGGGCCAGCATTGGGGGCCCAGCTGGACGGCATCCAAGATGGCTGACCTCTTGGCCATTTGGGGCTAAGAGGACATGCTTTGACAGTTCAAAGTGGGCCACTACAAGGAACACATCTTCTTGGCGATAGCTGCCCAGATGGCAGAGTGGGAGCATCCCATCTGTATCTGGCAGGTGCAGAGCCATGGGGCCACAGGTCCAAGGGGGAGGATGCTGTCATAGGTGGTAACAGGTCACAGCTAGGCAGCAATGGGTAGAGGGTGCAGGGGCTACTCCAGGTTAGGGCTGTTTCAGCAATCCAGCTGGCACAAGGGGCTAGTGTCCCAAACACCAGTTTACTCAGCCTCAGAAGCTCCTGTCTATTTGTAGCATTCAATTCACAGGGGTGCAGTTCAGTGAGCCCCTCCCCAAAGGGGGGCAGCATTGTGCAGCAGAGGACCCCCCATGAAGGAGGGGGGCAGCAACAGCAGTAGCATCCCAAGGCAGGAAGGGTTATGGCCAGCTTACCCCCAAAAGCTCTGAGAACAAGCCAGTAGCTAGCAGTAGCCAAAGGCAGGAAAGAACCTGGCCGTCTTCTTCCCAGAAGCTCCTAAGACCAAGCCTGCAACAGTGGCAGCAGCAACAACAGCAGCAGCCTAGGACAGGAAGGGGCATGGTCAGCTTCCTCCCAGAGGCTCCTCCCCCAGATGTTCCTGAGGGCAAGTAGCCCTAAGCTGCTCATCAGGGGAGGTTTTTATACTTCTGGGGCCAGTACAGGTGCTGGCCCCAGCCTCTAGCTCACCCTGGCTGCAGATCCAGGAGGAGCTGGGCAGGGTCATTTTGCCCCAAGTGGCACAACTTGCCCCACACCAAAGAGCATGTCCGGGCACATGCGCTGAGGCAAAAATCCCTGGCACAAACCTGTGTTGCTCTTTTTTGAGCTGCTGCAAGTGCACGTTCCTGCATGTGTGGATGCGCCCCGTGAGCCTTTCTGCTTGTGGTGTCTTTTCATACAGCACTTTTCACCATCCATTAGTTTCATTTTGGAATAGATAATGTCCTTTGCTTATCAAATGCTAACTGTTTTGTCAAGGTTTAATTCAAACCCTCTTGATGTTCCTCCTTCCTGTTCTTTCCCTTCCCTAGGCCTCACCCCCCACCCCCCAGCCCCTTCACCCTAGTCACAAATTAGTCTCTAATTAGGAATTAGGGTATCCTCTCAAAACTAAAAGACTGACCCCTCACAGTTAGAAGTTTGGCTCTCATCCTTAGAATAGTTACAAGCTCTCCCTGTTGAAAACTTCTCTCTCATGAGTTTCATTTTTACTGTGTGTAAAGTACAATTCACATTTATTTAATAGTTCATAGATAGCCTTCTATGCCTCAGTTAACTGTTACACCAATGGCTTCAAAAGCAGCTTTTGTCAGAATTTAGACTGCCTTTTGTCTATCTTCCTTTTTTGTTGCTAACTACTGCTTACTGATGAAGGATGAAGCTTCATGCAGTTGCTTTAAATATTCCTAGACAGTTTTAACTCTTGCAGGATTTTTAACAGCTCCATCTTCTGTACAAAGTAATATCTTACTTCTTTTTTTATTCCTGGTACTGTGTAAAGTTAAGTAAAAAGATCTTTTTATTGTACATTATTCCAATCTAAAATTTACAAATGTTTGATTTGCTTTCAGATTGACAGTCTAGTCCCAAAGTATGCTGTTGCAGGGATCTAGGGTCACGATCTAGGGAAGGGTCTGAAAAATAGCTAGCAAAGATATGCCTTTTGGAGGGAGTGGACTGGTGTAAGGGTAAAGCTCTTTAAATTAAGAATAAAGCCTGTTCTGTATGAATGTTGGTATGTACATGCATGTGTGTGTATGTGTATGTGCGGTTAGTAGCTGTGGAAACAGAGGACAGCGTTGTGACATTAGGGTGCAATGAAAAGATGGGTATGTGGAGAATTGGAATTGGATGGTTTTTCAAATATTTCTTGAGGGTACATATCCCTATGTCCCTACAGACAGTTTTGCTGTGGAAATGGGAAGAAATGATTGGTTATTGAAGAAGTTGAGGAAGGGGTGACCCAATTTCACACCACATTGCATATGAGTTTTATTGGTGAAAAAAACAAGTCAAATAGAAAGTGAGTTTGCTTTCCTGAGGAATACTGGGGAGATATTTACTAGCATCACATAAGTTTGCTGGAGAAGCACCTCACAACAGGGCCTTCCACTTTTCTGCAAGCACCCCCAGTTTTCTGCAAGCAACCCCATATATATAAAGAACATAATTCCAAAAAAGCCTCAGGCGGTTCACCAGCCCAACATGCTGCACAGTTACTACCATGCACTGCATTGGTTAAAGCACGAGAGAAATGCAATGGTAATGTTTTGAGTTTTATGAAAACCTTTACATCTTTTTTTGTTTAATATAAAGTTTTGGCTTTAACAAAACTATTGGGAATTTCATGAAACTTTTTTTTCTCCCTCAATTTAAATTGTTGATTTTACAAGGGAATTGTAATAAAAATGTGCATTTCTAACTAAATGAAAGCCTGTGCTATGCAAATAATAATGTTTCTACCTTGAAAGTAATTCTTACTCTGCTTGTAGGACTATCATGGGAATAACATCTAAAAAAAAATAGAAAGCTCCACACACAGCCAAAAGTTATTTTTTGTCAAGAGTCAAATGGAACTCATGACATAGAAGTTTCTGGTTCTTATTCTAAATATAGGACTACTGCAAGATGAGTAATGTTTATGTACAATTTTCTACTCAGCCAGTAGTGCTGGACTGCTCAATGAATAGTAATATATTTTAGTATTTTTGTGAATAAATATGAGTTTGGTTTCCTATGATTTGTAGGAACACCTCATTCATAGTTTGTGACTAAGAGATACCAATATTTGTTATTAGCAAGGTAGTTGACCATTATTCATGTAAACATTTATAAATGCCTGCCCAGTTTCACGACTGTATCAAAAAATATCTTTTATCCCAAAACATTTACTAGAAAGCTGTTATATCCTTTTCCATATTTGATATTCTGTTCAGGGATGGTGAACAATGCTCTGATACCATGGACATACAAGAAAATTTAAACTAATATAAGAAAAGAGACCAGAAGCAGAAAAGCATGGAAGGCTTTGAGTCAGACGAAAACAGCTGATGGAGTACAAACACAGTGACAACTACCACAAACCAAAGTAATGCCCAGCATAAGGGACAGGATGTGAGAAACACAAGGGATTACACCACTTTCCAAGATGGTGCTAAAGACTGAGCTTTAGTTGACAAGATAAATAGACAAAATGAACAGAAGGCAAATAGCTAATAACCCAAACAAGTATTCATCAAAGTAGCCAATAAAAAGTAATAAGTACATGTAAAAATCAGATTTAGTACCCAAACAACTAATTCAATGGCTGAACATTGTTCATAATAGTTCTGTTATATTCTGCCCAGCACTGTACTTTGTCAGTTTCCAGCCTGATTCCTTTCATCCAGGGCCAGACACAGGCATAAGCGAACTGGGCGGCCTCCTGAGACCTGGACAGAAAGGGGGCCCGAAAGTGGTAATTTTATTTCCATTGTCTAATTATTATTATTTTTATCTCTGGCAAAGGGGGCCCCAATTCTAAATGCTCGCCCGGGGCCACCAGGAGTCTAGGTATGGTGCTGATTTCATCAAGAACCCACAGTCCTTGCTTGGATTTTCTAAATTCAGAACAAATTGTTTCATGCATAATGAGCTATGTCTGGAAAAGGAATAGTAAGATCAGGTGGAACAGGCAGAGTAAAAGTCTTCTTCACCTCAGTTGGTACTTTAGCTCTCCAGTTATCCACTGTATTTTCACCTTCAGCTTTCTCCATCCCTTAAAAGGAAGAAGCTGATCAATTTACTGCTCAGAACCAGGCTAAAGGGGCAAATTGCACTGACTTGGAGGCTTGCAAATTACAAGAGGATGCATGAGGATTCATGTCTCAGCATGCCTTATTTCCTGCTTGAGAGAGTTTTATCCTGTATCTGTCCGTCGACTTCTTTCCCCCTCCTTCATTTCTGTGTAATTCATTATTTTTTTAAAACATAGACAAGGGCTGGGCATTCAAACTGTGTTGAAGGCTTTTAGAAAGCCTTAAACTTGTGTAAGAAATATGAATGATTAATTTTATAATAATAGTTCATAATGATAAATAAAACATTATTTGACTGGTTAACCCCAGGCACTAGCCCTCATCCATACAGGTGGCATATATTCAGTTGTATTTGGATTTTAGCACCTGTTAACCTCCCATACTAATCTAACCTGTGAGACAGGTTAGGTTACTGGTTGCCTGGCATTGACACTAAACATTTTTATACCATATAAGCTGTAGGAAAAACAAAACTGTCTTTACTGGTTCATGCTCCTCCAACACAGAGGAGCAACGATACACAATTATCCCTGTCTTTGCTCATTGATGTAAGAAAGCAGTGTAACTCAATTTGAGAATCCACAGATATAAGCAAGAAGGGCTGAATTTTCATTCACAAAGGCAATCAGTATAATTTATCATCATAAGGGATGCATACAACTGATTAGTACTTGACTTCTGAAGTACAAGTAGTTTAGTCCATCCTTAAGTAAAAAAGAAATAAAAAGTATTCTTAAATAGCTAATTTCAATTCAAATATAATTATTGCTGTGAGAATCTCTACAAACTTTTAATAATAAAAAAACCAAGAGACTTTAATACTTATCAGTGGTTGATGCAATATATCAAACATCTACTCAGGATTGGGCTTTGCCGTTATGACCATTTACCTAGTTTTGATAGTTGCAGAAATAATATTCCTGTCTTCCCTTTTGTTCCCCCCAACCTTGTCTTTCTTTAAACATCACATCCTCATGTCACATCATTTTCTCAACACATAAGGCAATGTCCTGTCTCATTTTCTACACCTAATCTGCCAAACCCCCCGCCCCCAAAACTTGTGATTTTCAGCTCTGTCCAAGCATTTCCTCAGAGCGTCTAATTTTGTCTTGATGGAAATGTAATTTCTTAGTTCGCTAATACAGCCATTCTCTTTATCCATTCCTCCTCTCATTTTAGAGATTATGTCTTCTTCTGATCTTATTATTATTACACTTGTCATTCAAAATGAGAGGAGGAGGAAAAGAACTGGAATTATGTTTCCCTGATGAATTCCATCTGTGCTTATAGAAATCAGGGATGCAATGTTCATTTTGAAGTATTGCCTTTGTGAAAAATAGAAGTCAAATGAAGAGTAATAAAGCACACAAAATAATCAAGCAAACATAGGTTGGGAGACTATCGTAATGGCAATGTGTTTGACTATCACTATTTATTTGTATTATTGTATTACTGTAAGTTTTCATAGATTTCATAGATGTTAGGGCTGAAAGGGACCGCATAAGATCATCGGGTCCAGCCCCCTGCCCAAGGGGCAGGAAGTCAGCTACGTGGCTAATTCAAGCTCTCAGTCATAGCAGTCTTTCTAAATAATCAGTTTGTCTGACATTTTCCATTGAGAATGTAGTTTGGACTCCTTAAGTAATCTAATTCATTGGGAGAGAAATGACCCAGGGCAGCCTTTTCTGGTCTAGTTTAATTTATAGTACGTATTGTTACTGTTAAACACATATAGATTTACAAGAAATGTACCAGCAAAATTTACACACATGGAGCTCCACAGCTATATGATTAAAGTCTCCAGCCAAACTACTTCTCTGTCCATTACTTCTTCCAAATGATGTTTCCTAGCACAGGCAACTGGTATGTGGGATATGGGGGGGCACATGCCCTCTCTGAGATTGGCCCCCTAAAGTGGGGCAGTTTTTTTGCTACAGTTTTTTTGCCATGCAGGCCAGTGGCTTGTTGTGGGAGAGGGAGGACACTAAGTCATGGCATAGAAGTATAGGAGAGGATATGGGGCTTTTGGCCCACCCCTGGGCCTGCCCCTGGGCCCAACCACAAATCGTGCCCCTGAGTTTTAGGAGGCGCCAGTCACTTCTGTTTCCCAGTGATAAGTCTCAGTGTCTTAATTTTACCAATACACACCTTCTTGTAATAGTGTGCCTCAATATGGGTGATTTTTTAGCTGAAGTAATATTTTCTAGTATTTGGTAGGAACACCTACTTAAATCTATCACTTTGGAAAAGATCTTTTGCCTTTAAGATACTGAACTCTCCTATGTGACAATAGAAATGTAAGCATCTGGTCATAATACCTGTGATAATAAAGAGTTGAGTGGAGTTACAGGAGCCCCTTCTGATCCCAGGTCAAAGATTTTAGTTCAACAAAAGTATTAGCTTCACTTTATCACTTGGGCCATAACATTATATAATGCTGAGTTTTACTGCACGATCCTGTAAAATGAAGCAGTGATCCAAATAAAAGTGCTTTATAGCAAGCTAAGAGAGAGAGAGAAAAGTAGGAGCAAGACATAATAATAGATTCTATATACTTCTTACAACATAACTCATGAAGTAGTATCAATGCCAGCTGCTACAGGGCATAGGATAGCATGTCCTGTTACTTCTTTCCACTATTCAGTATGTTATATAAATTTATGTAGTGCTCAGGTCCACTGTGCCAATTTGTGATAGGGTATCTATTTTCCATTATATATATTGTTTCCATATATAGACATACTGATGCAAAATCTCTGTACTATCTGGGTCACTAATACAGTGAAAACCCACCATGCTTTATTATTCACTGTATGCAAGCAAAGGCTGCTGAAGCTCAGGGCCCCATGGATTATATCTTTAAACAGTCATAAAGTATATTTGTAGAAAAGTAAGACACCCCGGAGCTTGATTTAATCCAGCTAGCTCAAGTGCCTAGCTGTAAAGCATGGCATGGCTTCTGCGCAGGCTGGAGAAGCCTGCTGAAGACCATGGTTACTGAAACTCTTCTCAATTTCACTGCCATCAATGACCAAACCAGCACAATTAAAACTTGCTTTGTTATGTCTACACCCACTGCATCTCAGGCTGCAGTTCAGGCTAGCCTTTATTCATAGTTTAAACTCAAACTTGATGCAACTCTCAGAAGAAGCAGCAGACAGAAAAGCTATTTGGAAAAGTAAATGATCAAATATTTTTATTTTTTTTTTTAATCTCTTCTCTACCACCTTCCACAAAGCTGGTATATTCCCCATTACCAGCACCTGAGGATATTAAAACTGAAACGATAGTGCTTAAGCTGCTTGCTGACTTTTTGTATTTCTCTCAGCAAAGACAACGAGAACAGACAAGTCAGTTACAATTGTATTTAGAGTCATTTACTTGCATCCTATGAGACTGAAATCAGTCCCTTAACCAAGACATCTTTCTCACTTGTTTTGGAGGATATATTCATTTTGTTATGTAAATCATTGCAGAGCATATATATGAAAATCTGTAGCTTATATAATATTTGTAAAACACATCTGTATAAACCAATCTAGTCTTCATATATTAATATGAATATCATATATATATGCATGGTATGAAATTGCATAACCACAAAGTACTGACAAACCACGCTACCAGACTTGGAAATGTAGAAAGATGCAGGTTTAAAATAAAGCAGTTTTGTTCTAGAGATGTCATCATGTTCAACTTGACAATGTAACCACTGAGAGAAGCAAATTCAGCTACTTCACTCAGATATAATGGACATGTCCACACATGCAGGCACGTGTGCTTGCAGCAGCTCAGATAGGAGCGGCACAAATTTGTGCCAGGGATTTTTTGCCTCAGTGCACATGCCTGGACTTGCACTTTGATGTGGGTCAAGTTGCTCCACTTGGGGCAAAATGACCCTGCCCAGCTCCTCCTGGATCTGCAGCCAGGGGAAGCTAGAGCCTAGGGCCAGCACCTGTGCTGGCCACAGCAGTATAAAAAAACTGTCCTAGCAAGCAACTCAGGGCTACTGGCTCTCAAGAGCTTCTGACTCCCCCTGACCCTTCACTAACCACGATGTGGGGACAGCTGCCCCTGCAGCCATAGCTCCTGGGTGTGTGATGGTGGGGGATGTGGGGATCCCAGAGCCTTGCCTCCTGGTCCTGTGCAAAGGCACGCTAGCAGACCATGCCATGCCAGGTCAGGTCAGATACTGCCATGTGCTTTCTCCCTGCAGAGACTACAGGTTCGGCAGGACTGCCACTGTTATGGCCCAGCTGGCTGCTAGTGCCAGGTTTGTAGTGTGGGCAGATGTGCACTTTGTCAGTGGGTTTGTGAAGGGGCTTGAGTGGGGGACACCACACACCTGCCCCCCAACCTGCCTCCTGCAGCTCTGCCACAGTGATGGCACTGTGTGATGTGGGCTCTGTCCTGAACAGACCCAGCCCCACCCAGCCCAGCCTGGCTCAAACTGACCCAGCACAACCTGGCCTGGCACACTAGTGCACAGCTTTCCCATTCCTGTCCAAAGCCATGCGCTAGTGGGCCAGGCCAGTCCAGGTCAGGCTGGGTCAGGTCCATTCAGCTTGTACAGAGCCTGTGTCAAGCAGCATTGTGCCTCTGTGGGCTATGCCTGCAGCTGGGCCATGGCCACACTGGCTGAAGCCACCAGCACCATGGGGGGGTGGGAGGGGCAGGCATGTGGCAGCCTCCACTCAAGCATCACCACAAACCCACCCACAGACTGCACATCCCCACCAGCACCCTGATACTCCTCCCCCCACATCCTCACACCCCCACACACACCCATAAACCCCTCCATCCCCATGTCCTTAACTTACCTGGGATAGTGACCAGGTCCTGCTCACACCACAGTCTTGCTCTGCTCTTCTGCTTGCCACAGCACACTAAAGGTACATGCTCTGCATGCTGGAGCAACACAAGCACCATAGAGATGCTCTGGCCAGAAATTAGAGCAATTCTCTGGAGGACCAGCTTCCGGGTTACCTCAGGGCATGCCTTGCCTCACTTCTTTCCCCCATGCTTTTATTTATTTATTTATTTATTTATTTTTTGGATACCTGGATTTCCAGGTTTCAAATTTTTATCCCGTGCTGCAAATATGCACAGCAGAAAACATTTTTCATTCTCAGTGTGCTGCTTGCAGTGTCTCAGACTGGTTTGAGATGTTGCAAGAGGCAGATACATGTCCTCATCTGGACCTTTAGCAAGGTCTTGGATTTTAGCAAGGCCTTCAATACAGTATCTCATCCCATTCTCATAATTAAATTAAGAGGCTGTGACATAGATGTTTACACAGTCCAGTGAGTGGCAAATTTGCTTAGTGGTTGCACCCACAGAGTGGTAGTAGATAGGTTGGTAGCGACCGGGAAGGATGTGGGTAGTGGGGTCCCGCAGGATTCAGTCCTTGGACCTGTACTCTTCAATATCTTCATCAGTGACTTGGATGTGGGTGTGAAGTGTACTTTGTCCCAGTTTGTGGATGATACTAAATTGTGGGGTGAAGTGCACACTCCAGAGGGCAGGGAATGATTGCAGGCAGACCTGGACAGGTTAGAAAAGTGAGCAGTACACAATAGGATGCAGTACAGCAAAGACAAGTGCAGAGTGCTGCACCTAGGGTGCAAAAATATCCAACACATCTACTGGCTGGGAAGTGACCCTCTCAGCAGCACAGAAGTGGAAAGGGATCTCGGAGTCATAGTGGACTCCAAGGTGAACATGAGTCTTCAGTGTGACGAAATCATCAACAAAGCTAACTGCACTTTATCATGTGTCAGCAGATGCATGACAAATAGATCCAAGGACATGATACTTCCCCTCTATGCAGCATTGGCCAAGCTGCAGTTGGAGCACTGTGTCCAGTTTTGGGCACTGTACTTCAAAAGAGATGTTGATAAACTCAAGAGGGTCCAAAGGAGGGCCACTTGTATGGTTAGGGGTGTTAGAACCCGACTCCATGAGGTGCCCAATGACTAGGGAGACGACGATCCAATTGCCCATGGATCCTGTTACTCATTAGCCACAGCAAGCAAGGAGCAAACACCAGCACACATTGCTTGCAACAGCTTTATTCAGAATGGAGACAGGTTCGGACTAGCTCCTATAAAACCAACAAACCACGGAGCTGCAATGAACAATACTCATTAACATTCACTCCACCTCTGTCCCTCCTTCTGTTCCACCCATTTGTCCTCCTATCTCAAGCTCTGCCTCTGTTTACTGTTTGCTTCATTAGCATTGAATTGCCTATGCATTTTATTCATTTACATGTCTTTTTGCTATAAGCACATGTCTAAGAGCTTGACTCCTGCTTTTCGATCAATGGGCAGACTTTGGACAAAACCTGGAAGCATCTGGAAGCTTCTTCAACAATCACCATTCACCTTTTTGCATATGTTCATCTCAAATTTTGCTACCAATGATGTGTTGTTTTCCACATTCCAGTCTGTTTTTCTGTCTCATGTTGTACTATCTTCCTCATTCACAGCAGACACACTCACACAGATTCACTTGCTGCCTTTTCCTCAGAAAATGGTTGACACAGTTAAGATGGTTACTTAGCACAAGCAAATGGCTGGCTTAGCTATCATTCTGCCTTGTGGTCAGCAGCTTTGCTAGGCCACAGGTCATGCCTTTATTCAGCTGCAGATTCAATGATCCCCGAAAATCCACAGTGTTACCCTAACAAGGGGGTTACAGGACAAGCCCTATGAGGAGAGACTCAGGGACCTGGACTTCTTCAGCCTCCATAAGAGAAGGCTGAGGTGATCTTGTGGCTGTCTACAAATTCACTAGGGGGACACAGCAAGGAATTGGACATGCTCTGTTCACCAGGGTGCCTCTTGGGGTAACAAGGAACAATGATCACAAACTGACAGAGAGAAGATTTAGGATAGATATAAGGAAAAACTTCTTCACAGTAAGGGTGGCCAAAAATTGGAATGGGCTTCCAAGGGAGGTGGTGCTCTCCCCTACCATGGGGGTCTTTAAGAGAAGGCTAGATAGGCATCTGGTTTGGGTCATCTGACCCCAGAACTCTTTCCTACCTAGGCAGGGGGTTGGACTCAGTGACCTGTTGAGGTCCCTTCTGACCCTAGCATCTATGAATCTATGCCCAATGCATCTGGTTAGAAGAGTTTGAATAAAAATGTAACTGTTATCTTGCATAATTGTCTTCATGTACTAGAGATTTTATTTAGTTGTATCTTGTACCATTTACATCCAGGGCACCTATTTCACAGAAAAGTGCCCTGGATGTAACTGACATTTTGGGTGGTATTCTCAAGTGCCATAATGAGAGATGTGGAAGGGTGGAGGACAGAGAGAGACAAATACAGCTATAAAGGGATAAAACAACAAAACTATACCTTTAGGAAAGATTCAGGAGAGTGCTTAAGCATGTGGATGATTTTTTACAAGTATATAAATCTCATTACCATATTTACGTAAATGTAAGGTAAGGTTTTTTTCCCCCAGTCAGCATGGGGGAATAAGCTTCTCATCTTACATTTGCTTAGAAGAAAACCTTATTAAATACATTGTCTATCATTTAGCTGCTACAAACAGTAGCATATAATCAGTAATATAAACAAGATAAAAGGTGATTAAATGCAGCCAACACTGAGCATGACAATAAACTGTATGGCCATATTGGACAAACTTGCTTATGGGTCCCTACCATATTATTAATTTACTTTTTTGCAAAACTATGATACACAGACACACACACACACACAAAGAGTTCAGTACAGTAGCATTGCCAAGCACTAACCATGCAGCAACAGTACTGCACAGTAGTAATGAGCTACTGTGCATGCAGTAGTTCATTGCTACTGAGCAGTAGCATCAGGGAACAACTGTGTGATGACAATACTGTACAGTAACATAAGTCACTGTGCAATCATTTAGTACTTGGTTCTGCAATGGTTATGCAATCCACTGCGTGTGTAGACACAACAAATTTGTACCATGTCTAACTGGGTGCATCTACATGTGCTATTAATGAGATATAGCAGTGGTTGTCAATTGGCGGTACGCATGCCCTAGGGGTAGGGTATGATTCTTCTGATGTGGATAAAGAAGGAAGGAAAGGTGGGGGTGTGGCGCTCTATGTC
>NW_017729032.1:77832263-77840095 GCF_001723915.1 Gavialis gangeticus
CTACAAGGTCCCTTCTGACCCTACTTCTATGATTTTATGCTCAGCCTGAGCACAGCATGGCCCAGTCCCTGCCGGAAGAGCCTGGTGCAGCCCCACCACACAGTGGCAGCCCACCCTCCCACACACAGATCCAGGGGCACACACCCCCATGCCCTCTGAAGGGTGCGTGTAGCTGCAGGTGCCACACCCCATACAACTCAGTCCTGAGCCCTGCCCCAGCTGGGCACCTTCTGCCCAAGCCCCATTCCCTCCCCTACCACCTTCACCCCACATACGGCTCCAGGGTCATATGCCCCCATGCTCTCCCAGGGTGCATGCAACGGTGGGAGCTTCCACCCCCTCCACATGCCCTCTGGATGAGCCACTTGCAGCTCCATTCTGCTCTCTGCCCTGGCTATGCAGCCTCAGCCCTACTCCCTCCCTTACCATGGGGGCCTTGATTTGCCCTCTCCCCCCTTTAAAAATAAGAAAAAAATATAAAGAGCTACCTGAGCTGGAACTTTGAGACAGAAGAGGTGCACTTGTTTAAAAAGGTTAAAAAACCCTGCAATATAGGTTTACTCTGCAGTAAAATACTGAACTGCAAGCCTTCCCCAGGAGCTCCTCTACATGTGCACTCTGTGTGTGCATCTACACATGCAAATAATGTGATTTTGTCTCATCGTGCAGTAAATTACTGTGTGTGTCTACATGAAATGCTAATGGTGTATTAGACTAATTCTGCTGAGCATTAGCATGGCACAAAAAATGTGCTAATGCACAGTAGAATTAGTCTACTGTGCATTAGTGTCACTTAAAAAGTGTGCACATACACTAAAGTACAGTGTTGCCAATTATGATGCATTCAGTTTCCTGTGATTACGGGTACTAAACTTAATGTGCCCTAATTATGGCACATTAATGAACATATAGATATGTCCACTGCATAGTAAACCAGCCTTGGAACTCATCTATATGTGCATCCAGTGGGTGCATCTACACATGTCCTACATCGCCATAGTGATGCGCTACACCACCATACAGCACGCCACTATGATGTAGCACTCACATAAGTTTACACATTATTGGCAGCTACCTCTCTGTAGCAGTGCACTCTTCCAATTTTAGCATGCTTCTATGGTGATATAGCAGCAAAAACTAATGGTGCGCTGTGTGCATGGTGCAGTATGGGTGGTTACTGTGCCATGCTTTAGTACTTCCAAAAGGAAGCACTAAAGCACAACACCATAGCAACATCACTATATGCCTATGGGTAGACATGCCTAGTTGGGAGCATATTTCCTTCTTATAGGATTAAGTAGATGCAGGGCTACTTCTGCCCTTCTCTGACCTCCTGCAGCAACCAAAGGGAGCTGCAGACTATGGCCACAGTTGCCCGGGTGTCATGTAGGGGGGCATAGGGTATGTTGAGGTGTGTGTCACTGTTGGTGGGAGTTCTGGGGGCAAGGTGTGGGTGTGTGAGTTTTGTGGGGTGTGAGGGAGGCTGAGTGGTGTGCCCCCCCCCCATGGCACACAGCACCTGCTGCTGGCAGCAGAAGCAGGCAGCAGGGATACTTAGGGTGTTTATGCCTGGTGCAGGCGCTGGCACCCAGCAGGTCATGGCTCCAGCCAGCGCTGCATGTGGGGGTGAAGAGCACAGCCTGCTCAGCCACCTCTATCACGGGGGCTGCACTCACGTCGGTAGAAGCCCCATACTGGACTCCACGGGGAAGCAGGGTACAGGGATCCCTCCACTCCTGTTAGAGTCTGGGGACCTTCATGGCAGGGGGCAGGGGGCAGGGAAGGCAGCCTGTTTCAGCATGGGGCCAGTGTGAGTGGGGAAGTTTCAGGTGAGCCATGAGGATCCCCTGCAATAGAGGCAGACCAGTAGTTTTGGAAGTAGTAAATGACAGTGTAGTAACAGCTCATACTGTGCCATGCCAGCAGCAGTTATTTTTTGCCACCACATCACTGTAGCAATGTGCTATAGTGAGGGAGTGCATTGCTACAGCAATGTAGCTGCGGCGTCATGCTTTGTGTCTGCTGACACAATGTCACCATAGCATATTGCTATGGCAACATAACGTCTTGTGTAGACCTGCCCTCTTACTCAACAGATCATACCCCTTGGCACTGACTGGTGTGGCATATCATCATATAACACAACACATTTTTCTCTTTTATTTGCTTTCCTCATTTATATACAATTAGGATCCATGATGGAGCAATACCCTTACTATGAACCAGTGCTGATGTATGCAGCTAAGGTGAGAATGCAAATCTATGAGACCTGTGTGCTGTCATCCCTGCATTATGGTTCAGAAACATGGACTACATATGCTAGGCACATCAAGAGACTGAAAAGCTTCTACATGAGATTTCTGTGTAAGATCCTGAAAATAAAGTTAGAAGATGGAATACCACACAAAGAGGTACTGGAATACACAGGCCTGACACACTTGGAAACTTCATTCAAGCTGAGGAGGTTGCAATGGACTGGCCACATCAGAAGAATAGAAAGAGATGGTATCCCCAAAAATATTTTGTATGTCAAGATTCAAGACAGCTCTAGAAAGCAAGGTTACCCTCTGTGGTGGTACCATAATGCATCCAGAAATTATATGAAGCTGTTCAACATCCATGTAGAAAGCTGGGAGGAGCACAGAGAATTCTGTCCAACCTGAAGGGAACATCTGGCACTGGATGCATGAAGCGGCTTTGATCCAGAGGATGAAAGCAAAGTGATAAAGAAGAAAGCAGCATGCTGTAAACTTGGATTCCAACTCAGAAAACATATGGATCTGTGAAACTTGTAAAAAGCTGTGTTGCTCTTGAATTGGGCTTGTCAGCCACAAACAGATTCATCAGGCATCTGAATAGGCTTCTTACATGTGCACCATGATTCAGAGGATTGATGGTTGCCTACTATTACTTTAAACTGAAGCAGCTTTAAAGAGAAAATTGGTGCTGTACTAATATGTTAGGGGGATAACATGATATTGTCCAGTTTAAAATCAAAGCAAAAACAAATATAACTTTATTGCAAGGGGCATTAATTTGCTATACTATATATCAAGTTTAACATTTGAATTTGCTACATTATTTATCAAGTAATCCTGGTGTTTGCTTGTAGGAGTGGTTCATCTGCCTTCCCACTGGATTCAAAGGATCTTCCATAGGCATTGTTGATAGTACTTCTCCAACAACTTTAGATGTCTCCTGTATGTTGTCTCCATGTCTCAGCTCCACACAGCAAGGTGGGGATCATGACTGCTTGAAAAACCATGAGTTTGATTTCAGATCTGAAGCAGTGATCTTCAAACACCTGTTTCTTCAGGCATCTAAAGGCTGCACTTGCACATCTGAGGCGATGTTGACTTCCTTTGTTGATGTCAAATTTCTGCGAGAGATGGCTTCTGAGGTACAGGAAATACTCAGTGTTCTCCAGACTCTCACAATGAATCTGAATTACTGGAGCTGAGGACTGTTCATTAGGAGCTTGTTGATGGAGGACCTTAGTCTTCTAGATGTTATGCATCAGTCCCATTTTCATATAATGCCTTGGTAAAGACATGGATGACTGCCTGAAGGTTTGCTTCTGAGCAAGCACAGACTACAGCAGGAGTAGGCAACCCTGGCATGAGTGCCAGAGTATGACGCTCAAAGGCATTTTGCTTGGTGCATGTGCCTCTTGGTGGAGGGCAGGGAAGGGGCCGGGGCTACAGAGCAACAGCAAGGATTGAGCCCCCCTTGGCTCCCCCATCATTCACCCTGGCACACCAACATCCTACAAGTTGAATTTGTGGGTGTTTTTGGCACTCTACCCAAAAATGTTGCTGACCCTTGGACTACAGCCTCATCAGTGTACTGGAGCTCAGTGAGTGAGGCCAGCTTCCTTTCTAGCCCCCTTCTATGTGAGGTAAGCAGAGCAGATTAAATACAACTGAATTTGACAGCTCAATCACAGTTCCAGCTGCCAAATCACACTCCTATCTCATCCAAGTGCTAGACAACCTTCTTGTAACTGCCACCTTCATGACAGTTCATGACTAGGAGCTTCCAGACTTCACAATCCTTCTCCTGTCATGGTTAGCTGGTCACCAAAGGGCTTGAGGGATGTGCTGGACAAGCTGTTTTCCTGGAAGACACCTGTGTGTGACCTCTTTTATCATGGAGAAGCTGCTGCACATCAGCTTCCACATGGCACTTGACAGAACAGGACCCTGATCCAATGGCAAGGAGACCGAAACAACTGGGGATCTCATTGTACTGCCTTCTCAGCCACTGAGATTCTAACAGTCGAACAGATAGTGGAACGACCTTCAGGGAAAGTTAGCTGTGAAATAAATAGGGGTAACTCTGACGAATAAACAGTTGTGGACCAGGCAGCAGCACCAGCACCAAGATGTGGTGAGGACATCAGTTGGCAAAAAGTCAAATATTTCCTTTGATGGTGCTATGATGTACTGAGTACTGGTTGCCATTGTAAAAAAACCTACCCAACCCCCAGCTATGAATGTACAAGTCCTCAAGGGTGAAGCAGATGGAAGATATTAGTTAATAGTAATCAAGCATAGTATCTATTCTTATCTGTTTAATCGCTTATACTTGATTTAAAGCTTTTAGCTAGAGCTAAAAACAGGCTGCAGGGCTGTGAAATAAAAAAGAAACATTACCAGGAGTGGCTAACAAAGAGCAAAATTACAGAAGAAGGGATGGTTTGAATAGCAGAACATCAAAACTATTAAAAAGGATAGAGGGTTGTTAGCACCTATGGAATGGAGAGAGATTAATAAAAATCAGGGAGATGACAATGAGCCATGAAGTCAATTGATTAGAGAGAATTGTCAATTGACTATTCAACATTGCCTGAATAGAAATGCTGCTGCCCCTCCCAGGCACTCGATTTTAAAAG
Source organism: Gavialis gangeticus (assembly GCF_001723915.1). Classification (NCBI taxonomy): domain Eukaryota; kingdom Metazoa; phylum Chordata; order Crocodylia; family Gavialidae; genus Gavialis; species Gavialis gangeticus. The sequence continues at coordinate 77,837,158 of NW_017729032.1, forward strand.
TCTTGAGTAGAGCAGAGATCAAAGTGGGGTGCATCTGCACCACTCCACCCTCCATGGATCCTCCCCTGTATTCTATCAACTGTATTTGAACCATAGCTGTACTTCAAGTACAAAGGCATCAGGAGCCCCATTAATGTTTTCTATTGACATAGTTAAACAAGGTTTCACTTCATTGTGTAGATAAGATCTTAAACAAATTATGTTTAGCTAGTTTTAGTGACACTCCTTTTACTTTCACAGAATTAATATAGCTATGGGAGTGTGAGGAGTATTCTGTTTCTACTTTTGCAAAATCAACAAAACCACAAGCTAGGTTCCAGCTGCATAGCCACATTCTGGCCTCAGAATTGCAGTAATGATACTTAGAGATGTTACAATTAGTACACTGAGAAAAATTAAAAAAAAGAAAAAAACATGGAAGTGGTACAGGGCCATACCAAATCTTCATATCAGTTCTTTGAAACCATCACTTAAACATCTTGAATGAAATATTAGTGCCGGAAACAATTAGACAACATTGGGTATGTGGCACTTGAAAAGTTGTAACTGGAAGTCTTTTTTAAATGAAAAAAATGCTACTGTAGATTGATAATTGAAACAATTACCATTTCACAAGCTTACACACAATGCAGATTTTAATGTAAAAGCCTCTCTCCTTTGAATAGAACATTTCAAAGCTTAGGGTTCCATTCAATGAACTTTATTAATCTCTTAATCCTTTATTTTACCCTGAAACCTTTGTGGGCAATATTTTACAATAAGTAGTTAATGATTATTAATTCTGTTAGTATTCACTGTAATAGGTTTAATGTCACTGGTATCTGTAATTATACAAAAATACCTGTTTAATTTAGCTTTAAATAATATTCTTCAAATGATTACCATAGACATAGCATGATTGACACCAGTTCAACCTTCCATCCCATCAATTATGTGCTTCATATATGCATATTACTAAATGGAGCCAAAAAGTAGTGTTCTGGCATTTGCGAGCTTGTACTGTATTTAGCTCTGTCTCAGTGTCTCATTATAGTGTTAAGACTATAATCTCGTGGTTCTCCTCAAATGTTGCAACAGACCCCTGCTTTATCTTAATACTTTTCATTGTTTAGTTTATTCTCTTGATGTGTGTAATCATGTGGAATTTCACAAATGCTGCAGAGGATCTGAAATAATCTCTTGTTTCCGAGCAGATATTTGTTCTCTTTCCTATCAAAATAACATTTATGAGTTCACAAAGGAAATATATGGTCTAGTGACTATCTAAAATTACTAATCCCTGAGAGCTGGAAACACACAGTAGCAAAATAGAATCAAAAAAGCTGCTCCAGTTTAAAGTAATAGTGATATAATAAGTAAAGGATATACAATAGGGCTGTGTGAAATTTCAACAACTGTTTTGTTTTGATGCTGTTTCGACTCGTTTTAAGCTCAAAACAGAAAAATCAAAACAAAATGAAAAGTTTTGAAACAGCCTCAAAATGAAACGAGGGCAGTCAAAATGTTTTGAAAGTTTCAAAACATTTTGAGTTTCAAAGCTGGGCTTGCCTGCAGCTAAAGAGAAACTAAGGAGAAGGAGGGGGAGGAGGGGGGGAAGGGCTGCTCTCATATTGTGTATAAGTGTAGCTGGTCAGTGACTGTGTTGCTGGCCAGTGACTGTGATCCTTCCCTGAGATCCCTTCCAATCCTAATGCTCTCAGGGAGAGACAGAAAAACAGCATTAAAAGCATTGTTTGAACTGAGCTTTCTCTGTGCCTTCACACTTACAAGTGACACAAGTTTTGCTCTGAACTGTTTGAGGTGCAACTTCCCAGGACCCCCTGCACCTACCTCCTTGACACCTGGCATGCTTCATGACCTCAGCAGGGGTTACCATGCCTGCAGTTTTCACCCCACTGCATCTTAACATACACAAAGTCATACAAGTCATGAGTTTTGCTTGTCATCAGCCTGAGGTACAGTTTCCCAGAAAACCCTGTACCTTTCTCCTTGAAACTTGGCAGGCTTCATGACCTCAGCTGGGGTTACCATGCCTGCAGTTTTCACCCCCCTGCACCTTAAAACACATGCATGACACAAGTTTTGCTTGTCAGCAGCTTGACATGAAGTTTCCCAGAAACCCCTGTACCTGACACCTTGAAACCTGGCAGGTTTTGTGGCCTCAGCAGGGGCTACCAGGCCTGAAGTTTTCACCCCACTGCACCTTAACACACACAGGGCATGCCCACACATGCAAGCACGTACACTTGCAGCAGCTCAAATAGAAAAGGTGCAAATTCAAGCCAAAGCTTTTTGCTTCAGCGCACATGCTTGGACATGCACTTTGGTATGGAGCAAATTGTGCCACTTGGGGCAAAATAACCCTGCCTGGCTCCTCTCGGATCTGCAGCCAGGGGAGCTAGAGTCCAGGCCCAGCACCTGTGATATCCCCAGCAGTATAAAAAGCTGCCCTGGCCTGACCTCATCCAAAAAGCTGCACTGGCAAGCAGCTCGGGGATACTCGCTCTCCCCTTGTGTCAGCTGGACTGTTGCAGCAGCATCCCAAATCCATTTATTAAAATACCCCAAAATCCATGTTCTTCCACATTTAAAACAAAAAAACCCACTCTACGCACACACACACACACACACCTAGAGACAGTGATAAGTTGGGTAATGCTTTATTGGTATATTTACAATGTTAAAGCAATTTGGAAGCCTACCTGTGTCTCTATCATCATGAAAAAATAAATTCTAAATACCTATATGTGTTGATCTGTGCTTTTGGTTTTCTTCATACATGATGGGTATGTGATGGGGGGATGTGGTGTTTGTAGAAAGGGAGTAATAAGAGGTGTGGGGGAAGGCGGGTGGCTGAATGTGGAGGGATGTGGGTTGGTCTGTGGGTAGGAGTGGGGCAATTCATGGGGGCACTGTGGGTGTGGGGGACCTTGTGTGG
>NW_017729032.1:77845095-77847153 GCF_001723915.1 Gavialis gangeticus
TTGCCTGCAGCTAAAGAGAAACTAAGGAGAAGGAGGGGGAGGAGGGGGGGAAGGGCTGCTCTCATATTGTGTATAAGTGTAGCTGGTCAGTGACTGTGTTGCTGGCCAGTGACTGTGATCCTTCCCTGAGATCCCTTCCAATCCTAATGCTCTCAGGGAGAGACAGAAAAACAGCATTAAAAGCATTGTTTGAACTGAGCTTTCTCTGTGCCTTCACACTTACAAGTGACACAAGTTTTGCTCTGAACTGTTTGAGGTGCAACTTCCCAGGACCCCCTGCACCTACCTCCTTGACACCTGGCATGCTTCATGACCTCAGCAGGGGTTACCATGCCTGCAGTTTTCACCCCACTGCATCTTAACATACACAAAGTCATACAAGTCATGAGTTTTGCTTGTCATCAGCCTGAGGTACAGTTTCCCAGAAAACCCTGTACCTTTCTCCTTGAAACTTGGCAGGCTTCATGACCTCAGCTGGGGTTACCATGCCTGCAGTTTTCACCCCCCTGCACCTTAAAACACATGCATGACACAAGTTTTGCTTGTCAGCAGCTTGACATGAAGTTTCCCAGAAACCCCTGTACCTGACACCTTGAAACCTGGCAGGTTTTGTGGCCTCAGCAGGGGCTACCAGGCCTGAAGTTTTCACCCCACTGCACCTTAACACACACAGGGCATGCCCACACATGCAAGCACGTACACTTGCAGCAGCTCAAATAGAAAAGGTGCAAATTCAAGCCAAAGCTTTTTGCTTCAGCGCACATGCTTGGACATGCACTTTGGTATGGAGCAAATTGTGCCACTTGGGGCAAAATAACCCTGCCTGGCTCCTCTCGGATCTGCAGCCAGGGGAGCTAGAGTCCAGGCCCAGCACCTGTGATATCCCCAGCAGTATAAAAAGCTGCCCTGGCCTGACCTCATCCAAAAAGCTGCACTGGCAAGCAGCTCGGGGATACTCGCTCTCCCCTTGTGTCAGCTGGACTGTTGCAGCAGCATCCCAAATCCATTTATTAAAATACCCCAAAATCCATGTTCTTCCACATTTAAAACAAAAAAACCCACTCTACGCACACACACACACACACACCTAGAGACAGTGATAAGTTGGGTAATGCTTTATTGGTATATTTACAATGTTAAAGCAATTTGGAAGCCTACCTGTGTCTCTATCATCATGAAAAAATAAATTCTAAATACCTATATGTGTTGATCTGTGCTTTTGGTTTTCTTCATACATGATGGGTATGTGATGGGGGGATGTGGTGTTTGTAGAAAGGGAGTAATAAGAGGTGTGGGGGAAGGCGGGTGGCTGAATGTGGAGGGATGTGGGTTGGTCTGTGGGTAGGAGTGGGGCAATTCATGGGGGCACTGTGGGTGTGGGGGACCTTGTGTGGGGGCTGCTCATGAGGGGTGGGTCCCCTGCCCCCACAAGGTGCACCTCCCCACAGCACATGGAATCCCCCCCCGCCCAGGGTCTCAGCAACCCCCTGGAGGGTCACAGCTCCTACTCCCCACAGGGTGCCAGCCCCCCTGCCCAGGACCGTAACTAACCTTTAATAGGCAGCCAGGTGGCACGGGCAGCCCCAAGGCTGGCAGGACCTGGCTCAGCTCTGCGCGGTCCCCTCATACCGGGCCAGGCCGCGGAACACGAGCTGCCTGGGGCCAGCAGGATGCAGCTCGGCTCCACATTGTTCCCACATGCCAGGCAGGGTCCTGCAGCTATAGGAAGAGCCCAGCCACAGCAGGACCTGGCATGGCATGCAGGAACTGCATGCTGTGCTGGCTCCTGTCAGCGTGAGCCGGGCCCCAGGGCCAGTTCCCACTTCTTCCCACTGTGCCTGTATGTGGTGGAGGACCTGGCCCAGCCCCATGTGGATTGCTAGTATGGCCTCACACTGGAGCGGATCACAGGGCTCCGGGAGGCACTGCTCCTGTGTGCGCCTCCTGGAGCCGTGTGAACCGCTCCAGTGCAAAGCCAGGCTAGCGAGCCTCAGGGATCTGGGCCAGGTCCTCATCCCCCCCACAGCCCCAGGGACATCCCCCCACACCACTCTTCAA
>NW_017729032.1:77852153-77853772 GCF_001723915.1 Gavialis gangeticus
TCCCCCTGCCACCCCTCACCCCCCCGACACCCATGAAACCCCCCCAACTTACCTTGGACAGCACCGGGGGCAGCAGGAACACAAAAGAGACTCCCTGGCCAAAACCAAAGCATCTCTTTTGGAGGACTGGGTCTGGGCATGGTCTTGAACTGTGCCTTGCTCCGCTCTATACTGTGAAAGCGTGCTGTGCCCCCGCTCCTCCGAAGCCCCCCAGAGACCCCCCCAGCAGCTGTGGATCCCCCCACCAACCCCCAGCACAGCCAGAGGCAAGCGGGGCCCATGGTGGGAGGGGGTTAACCCCTTAGTGAGTGGGAGAAGGCAGCTGAGTGGAATGGTGTCGGGTCAAGCCCCGCCCAGGCCCCTACTTCGTCCAGCTCCCCAGGGAACCACGCGACCAGAGCCGCGCGAACAGGCTGCGCAAAAAGGTGTTCTTGTCTGCTGGCGCATAAGTTAGTGCAGAATTCGCACAGGAGGGTGCATGGGAGGGCCAGATAACCTGCCTGTGAACCCCCCAAGGTAGACAGTCCCAGCCATAGCCAGCCTACCAGAGGCATGGCACAGTTGGGCACTCACCGCACCCCTCGGGTCCCCTCAGGCTCTGCACCCACCCGCCTGGCACCTCAGAGATGGCCACCCAGACAGAGCCCATGGTTCCAGGCTCCATGCAGATGGAGCACCTGGCACCCGGCTGTGAGGGCTGCCTGTCCCTTTTTCAGACTCTGGGGCCTGGGGTCTGCTCCCCTTTGGGGTCTCTGGCATGCCAGCTGGAGGAGCTCCAGGCTACAGTCCAGAGACTGCGTGCCATCAGGGACTGTGAGCAGGAGATAGACTCCTACTGCCAGGCCTTTCTCCCCCAGGAGCCAGAGGGTAGATCACGGTCTCCCTCCAGGACAAAGGAGGACTCAGGGACTTCCCACTCTGTCCAGTCAGGGGCATGGACCAAGGTGGTCAAGGGCCCTAAGGTCCGCCGCTCCAAGGCCCCTTCTCTGCCGGAGCTTAGCAACAGGTATGCACCTCTTGCTGCTCCAGCAGAGCCTGCTGAGTTGCCAGCTCCTGCAGGCAACACAGGCCCAACTGCAGCTACCGCCCCCATTCTCCCCAAGATAAAACGTAAGGTGTTTGTTGTGGAAGACTCCATCCTGAGGGGGACTGAGGGGGCAATCTTCTGCCCTGACCCCTTAGCCTGGGAAGTCTGCTGCTTTCCGGGGTCCCGCATCCGGGACATTGCGGAGAAGATCCCGTAGCTCCTCCAGCCTACAGACCACTATCCTATGCTCCTTATTCATGTGGGCACCAATGACACAGCTCAGAGCACTCCTAGCCAGGTCATGAGGCGCTACAAGGATTTGGGAGCAGGGCTAAAAGGTCTGGGGCACAGGTGGTATTCTCATCGAATCTCCCAGTCTTGGGATATGGGCTGAGGAAGGAGAGGAAGATCCATGTAGTCAACCAAAGACTGTCATCGGGATGGCTTTGGCTTCCATGACTACAGCCCGCTCTTTGGCGAGACAGGCAGCAAGCTGCTGGGAAGAGATCGCCTCCCTGGGGAATAGGCTCTTCTCATCCACACTGGCTGACCCGCTCCACTGGGCTTTAAACTAAGCCCACTGGGGGATGGG
>NW_017729032.1:77853783-77856928 GCF_001723915.1 Gavialis gangeticus
CAGGGGTCTAATTTTCTCCCTGCACTGCAAACTTGCAGTGTGGAGAACATTTTTTTGTTCCTGCACATGCCTGTTGCTCCGCCTCAAAGGGATTTGAGGCAGGGCAACAGGCACATGCACGCTCATCTGGACACGGCCACAGGTGACATGAGTTTTGCTTTCAAGATTTTGAGGTGCAGTTTCTGAGAAACTCCTGCACCTACCTCCTTGAAACTTGGCAGACTTTCTGGCCTCAGAAGGGGTTATCATTTTTTCAGGTTTCATCTGAATCAGGCAAGAAATGACAAAGTTATAGGCAGTTTCATGCTTCCTCATTATAGCCTATGGGCGAAACATTGAAACAGCATTGAAACAGTGAAACAGTTTCAACAAAACAAAATGAAACAGAAGGGTGCTATCAAAACTAAACAAAACTTCAGATGAAACACTGTCCCATTGCAATGGCAAAATGGAAGTAAAAATGAAATGGTGCTGTTTTGCCCAGCCCTAATATACAAGGCTGTTCATAATAAAGCTATCACTTCATCATGGATTCTGGATATGTCATAAATCAGGAAAGCAAATAATAAATGATTTAATGTTGTCACAGGAAACTATGGGCTCAGCCTGTCATTAATTATAGGTGTAGAAATGCCTGGGCAAAAAAGTCAAGTTGTGTTTGTTTATCCTGTCTTCAACAGATCCTCTTCATAGCATATGATGAAGCAAGCCTACTGCTTAGGAAACCTTATACCATACATCTCTAATTTAATTAATCTATAAAGTGTGAATTTACCCTGTCTTCTGCCTGTCTCCAGACTAACATGCTTAACTAACTCTCTCTATCCTATACCTTGCCAATAGTGTTTCGCTTTGCAAAACCATGAGTGTAAAGGATCCAGGTTCATTTAATTGCTCAGAAGTTTAACCAGAATCCTACATATTTATCCCATCCCTATGGATTTGTTCTATGAAAGGTGAACTGTAGAGGTTTGGATTTCCACAAGTTGTATAAGTTAAGTTAGGGTGTTACTGAGGCAGTATAAAAGGTATTTCAGACCTAGGCCAGTTTTTGATCTAACCCATTTTGAAGACTGTTATTGAATGAAGTTGACAGAAAAAAACTTTCTGGAATGCATCATCAGAAGATTTCAGTATTGTCTCATCTCTAATTATAGGCTTAATTTGTAAAACAAAAATCAGTATATGTAAAGAGTATATGTTTCCTATACATTATATAATGTTCAAGTTGCTTCAGTATACCCTGGAATAAGACAGGTATCAAATCTAACAGAACAGTAAATAATATATCAGATAAAGAATATATCAACCAAATCAGTGTACTGTGAACTACAAGGAGATTACCTTTTTGAAGAAAAGTATGAGTTGGATGCAAAGTAATCCATTTGCAACTAATCCCTTACAGTTTGATTCAGTGGGTTCAGCTCACACTCCTACCCTGATCCAAAGCTGCCACTCACTTGAATAGGCTTTGGATCAGATCTTTAATACAAAACCTTCTTAATGTCAAGAGCAGGAGCAATCTAAAGATCTAAAAACATAGATGCAAAAATAGGCCAATGCCATTTGAAGAGTTCCACAAGATAAGAAGCCCCTGAAAAAGTATCACCTAGTGAGACGGTTATAGATTATTTTGCAAAACTTCTGATACTTTACTTTTAAAATTGATATATTGAGATAATTGCAAGGTCCTGGAATATATTCTACGAAGTTGTACTTTGAGGACCCAAGGGGGTGTGGTATAGTGCCCAAAAGGGAAAAAAGGGACAATAAAGCTCTCTGAAAAGGGTCATTCAGCATAAACTAAAGCCTTGTTGTGAAATATTTAAAGTCAATGTCAAAGCCCTAAAAATTAATTTGTTGATAATCCCATGCATTGTTACAAATCCTATTTTTTAAAGCCATGATTCTCTTTTCTCTCTTTGGGCACGTCCACATATGCAAGCATGTGAGCTTGCAGCAGCTCAAATAGAAGCAGTACAAATTTGAGTTGGGGCTTTTTGCCTCAGCGCACGTGCTCGGACATGCACTTTCTTGTGGAGCAAATCGTGCCACTTGGGGCAAAATAACCCTGTCTTGCTCCTCCTGGATCTGCAGCCAAGGGGAGCTAGAGCCCCGGGCCAGCACCTGTGCTGTCCCCAGCAGTATAAGAACCTGCCCTGTCCTGGCCTCAGCAGTATAAAAAGCCGCCCTGGCAAGTAGCTCAGGGCTACTAGCTCTCAGGAGCTTCTGGGGCCCAGCCAATTGGTACCTGGGGACACTACCCCTTGTAGATGCATGAGTGAAACATTCTCCAACAACTTTCTTGTTTTCTCCTTCTGGGAATTACTCCTTATGACAAACCAGTAAAAAGAAAAAGTAGTAAATGCTTAATATGAATTTACAATGCGTATAACTGTGCCAGTGCCCCAGGCTCTAGTTCCCCCTGAAGCAACCCTGAGGGTTCCCTGCACCCTTTACCCACTGCACCAGTCTAGCAGTGGGGTGAGGGCTGCTGCGACCTGCTGTACACCTGCCAGACTTAGATGGGGACTTTACAGGCAATAGAGGCATCTGCCCCTCTGTTTCAGTTACCAGTGGGCTGTGGCTGCAGAGTTGGCCTCTGTGTAGCACTACTGCCACGTGTGCCCCCTGCCCAACCATTTGGCAGATATTGCCCAGAAGATGTTCCAGGTGTGGTGGCCTGCTTTGAACTGTGAAACCATGTGCTTCTGGCCCCAGTTGGTCAGGAGGTCAGCCACAGCCAGCTGGGTCCAAGGTGCCAGCTCTGAGCAGGCAGGGTCCTGCCACTAGCCTCCCTAGCAGGAATTCTGGTGTTCCCTATTGGAAAACTGAAAAATCCCTGATAAAAAAATCCCAAAGTCACTCTGTAAAATACTCCAAAATCCATGTTCCTCCACAATTAAAACAAAAGACCAATATAAAAAGAGAGAGAGAGCGATCAGTTGGGCAATGTTTTCTTGATATATCTACAGTGTTAAAGCAATTTGGAAAACTACCAGTGTTGCTATCATAATACTAAAGTGAACTCTAAATACATGTGTCATGTGTTGAATTCATGAATACATTAATATATATTTTGCTGCCCCCCACAGGGGCTACAGTCCCTCCCCTGAGGGGTTACATCCCCCCAACAGGGCCATGC
>NW_017729032.1:77856951-77860106 GCF_001723915.1 Gavialis gangeticus
CCCTCCCCCCGATGGTGGCCCCACCCAGCCCAACCCCCTCACTCCCCCAGACCCCCCAATGGCTGCCCATCCAGCCCCATCCCCCACTTGCACCCTTAGTCCCCCATGGCTGCCCCACAACCCCAGCCTCTGGCACTTAAAAAAAAAAAGCCTTTACTCACCAAGCAGGGGCTGTGAGGCTCTGGGGCCTCCTGACAAAGCACCCCCAGGAAGCACAGGGCAGCGGGGGGCAGCAGGGCCCTGGATGGGGCTGCTGGGGATGGGACTGGGCAGGGAAGGGATGGCGGGGAAGGGCAGGGATCGGGAGGACTTGGGAGGCAGGTGGGGGATGAGGCCTGGCAGGGAAGGGATTGGGGGGCTGGGGGAGCAGGTAGGGCCAGTGAGAGACCCCCTCAATGGTCCGCTCCCCCCTCCTTCAGCCCCCCAACCCCTTACTTACTGGCAGTGGAGCCTGGGTCCAGCTCCCTGCTTCTGGCAGGCTGCCTACCCTGCATGGGCAGGCAGCATGCTTCAGCACCAGGGTGAGAGCTAACCATAGAGATGCTCTGGCAGCCAGACCCTTTCTATGGAGGACCCAGCCTCTGCCCCAGTTTCCCCCAGGACCATGACCTGCCCCAGTTTTTTTTTCTGTGGGGTTTTTGACCTCTGGATATCCAGGGGTCTAATTTTGCCTCTGCACTGCAAACTTGCAGTGCACAGAACATTTTCTAGTTCCTGCACATGCCTCTTGCAGCATCTCAAAGGGGTTTGAGATGCTGTAAGAAGCATGTGTGGACTCATCTGGATGTGCCCTTTGAGATTAGGTGAAGATAAATAACATTGTTTCCAGGATGATCCCCAATCATCTAGCATACCTTTGGACTGTAATATACTACACTCTTCTATGTCCCCTAAAAAATAATTACAGCCTCAAGAATCATAAGGATCTATACAGAGATCAGCTAATGCTAAGAACTGCAGCATCTTTTTCATATGGAGTTTATACCATCATCTCTCAGAATTTCATAATCATGAATTAATTAAACAACAACCCCTATGAATTAGGGAAGTATTAGGGTCACCAACACTTACAGGAAAATGGTGTATGGAGAGATTAAAGCTAGTCATTTCAGGAGTCTCAGTTTTATGCCTGTGGAATTATACGAAATTCATGGCCCAGCCAGAAACAACACTAAGTTCATCACTTTGAAAGATGGATGGACATAACCCAGCCCAACTTTTTACAAGTTTAAATGTTAGTTTAATATTTTTCCCCAGGTTCCCTACATCTTTTCTGTTTCTCTGAACACTGCTCCTTCCATTAGTCTTAAATTGTAGTTGTAGTCTGCAGCTTTTCATTGTGCTTACTCATGACTGAGCCAGCTTTCAACTTTCCCTTCCTATTGAAATGGCTAAATTGTGAGTTCATAATGCTTGATTTAGATTGAGATGTTATTTCTTAAATGAAGAGCAAAACTTAAAGAAGAGCACAGCTGCAGGAAGCATTATTGAAACCCTGACGACTCTGTCAGTTTTGAAATCATTGAAGAACTGCTGCAAATATGCATAATAAAATCTGACGCCATGCTTTCATATTTACTGTTTGACTTGTTGCTTTCCTTTATTCTTTGTTATTGATATCCTTATTGACTAACAGATTCACAATAGTCTCAAGCTAATAAGATAAAATCTTTCTGGTACAATAAATAATTACAGTAATAGTAAGCAAGTTAATGAATAAAGAGGAAAAGTAATAGGAAGAAATGGAGAGCAGTGCCGGAAGCTGGAGTTGAGAGGTAATGGTTATTATTTACATTTAGTCTCATTTGTCTATCCCCCATAAGGCACTTGGCCCTTACAGTCAAAGGTAAGAAGGGTTAGTGTTTTTGAGATGGAAATATATGACTGAAGTGAGAGGATGTTTATAATCTCTACCTCACATACTTTAATTTCCTCCATCCTTACTGATGTTCTTTTGGAGGGCTGTGTGATGGAAGAGTCAGGATTACCATCATTCGTTGTTAAGCAACAGTTGTTAAGCAACAGTGCATAATGAGTCTGTCCTGCTGCAGAAATGTAGGATACCAGCCATAGTGTCTGTTATTAAATGGTTGGTTAATACTGGAAGGAGTACTGGGCCGGATTCACTACTCTGTTAGATCAATGTAATTCAAATGAATTCTGTTTCAGTCCAAGTACATCAGTGAGAGTTTACTGAAGCAGGACTCATGTCCAGTAAGTCTAAAAAAGTAAAACACACCATGTAATAAACAGGTAAACACAAAGGTCTATTTTATTTTGAATGATGCTTATCCCCAACCCAAATGACTTATTTAATTTCTCCAAGGTTTTTAAAGACCTAATTTTCATAAAATCTTGATGTGTTCCCTGGCAAACATTTTCAGTCTCAAAGAAAAAATCCAACTAAGCATTTAGGAATACATATTTAATAAAAAGGCATGCCATGCACATGGACAGGGCATGAGTGAAACATCCTCCAACAACTTTCTTTTTTTTCTCCTTCAGGGAATTATTGCTTATGACAGACAAGTGAAAAGAAAAAGTAGTAAATGCTTAATAAGAATTCACAATGCATATGAATAAGCCACTTCCACTCATAAATCAACTTGTTAGAAATGGTTGCGTATGAATCATGCTTGAATTTAGTTCATAGGGAAATGCACTGCAGGACATTTGGAACAACCTACTCAATAGTGTTCAGGTTACTCAAGATTAAAATTAAAACAATAAACTTCACTCTGGATGTGTCTTCATTACTATAGCATTGGATCATTTACTTTAACAATGTCAACCTGCTCTCACTATCACATTCAATTTAATTAGGAAAGGAAGTAATATGCAAGAGCCCACCTCATGGAGCTCCATTACCTTGGAGGAGCATGTTATCAGCTCCTAAAAATAAAAGACAGCTTTGCCCTCTTTTCACCCCCTGTGTTGTACTGATGACACTGTGGAATATTGAGAAGCAAGGTATTGCATGTAAGAAAAAAAAATAGCTCAGAAAAAATAAAGAATCTGGTACATATGAAAGAGAAAATAAGTTCAAATAGGCTTGTTTCTGTTCCCTTTGGACTCAAAGGGCATGTCCACACAAGCATGCACATGCCTCTTGCCCCACCTCAAACCCCTTTGCAGGGGTGGGGGGGCTCCAGGGC
>NW_017729032.1:77860147-77860350 GCF_001723915.1 Gavialis gangeticus
CCCTTTGCAGGGGTGGGGGGGCTCCAGGGCCTCCTGGCAGAACCCTCTGGGCAGCACAGGGTAGCAGTGGGAGGCAGCAAGGCCCAGGATTGGGCCGCTGGGGCTGTCACCCTGCCCCGCACTGTTTGGGTGGAAACCCAGTTGGCCATACAGCAGCTCGAACTGCCAGTAAGTGCTGGGGGGGTTGGGTTTTTTTAACTATG
>NW_017729032.1:77860361-77861025 GCF_001723915.1 Gavialis gangeticus
CCCCCTGGAGGGCCACAGCCCCTATACCGCACAGGGCTACAGTCCACCCCCCCTCCCCACCCCCCAGCCCATAACTTACCTTTAACAGCAGCAGCAGTGGGAATGCAGTGCTGAGCCATGGTGGCAGGACCTGGACGCGGCACACGGGGACTACGCGCAAGGCCCAGTGGGGTCCTGCCGGCCCTGGGGCCTCTCTTCCACCCGGCTGGGCCGAGTCATGGCGGCAGGACCTGGCGTGGCACGCAGGGACCAGGCACCAGGCCCAGCCAGGTCCTGCCTGCCGTGGGGCCTCTCTGCCGCCTGGCCGGGCCAAGTCATGACAGCAGGATCTGGCACAGCACGCGGGGACCATATGCCACACCCAGCCAGGTTGTGCCGACCCTGGGGATTGTCTGCTACCCAGCCAGGCTGGGCCCTTGGTGGCAGGACCCAGCACAGCAAGTACTGGGGCCAGCCAGGTCCTGGGGCCTCTCTGCTGCCCAGCCAGGCCAGACCCTTGGTGGCAGGACCTGTCGCCCTCAGGGCCCCTCTGCCACCCAGCGAGGGTGGGCCCGGCCCATGGCAGCATGAGCCAGCGCGGTGCACGGGGCCCAATCAGGTCCTACCACCCTCAGAGCCCCTCTGCCACCTGGCCAGGCTGGGCTCATGGCAGCAGGACCTGCCA
>NW_017729032.1:77861415-77861748 GCF_001723915.1 Gavialis gangeticus
GGCAGCAGGCCCTGCCACAACACGCGGGGACCAGCTGGGTCCTGCCACCCGCAGGGCCCAACCCACGGTGGCACAACCCAGCGCAGCACGCGGGGACCATGTGCCGGGCCCAGCCAGGTCCTGCTGCCCTTGCTGGCCCTCTGCCACCAGGCCAGGCCAGGCTCATGGCAGCTGGACCTGGCACCGCCATGCCCAGACGGGTCCTGCTGGCTCTGGGGCTGCTCTGAGCGACAGGCGCACAGCCTCCACACAACACACCTCATCCTGCCACCATTGGCCCAACCCAGCTGGGTGGCAAAGGGGCCCCGAGGGTGGCAGGACCCAGCTGAGCAG
>NW_017729032.1:77866748-77875360 GCF_001723915.1 Gavialis gangeticus
CCAGCCAGGGCAAGGATCAGGGGGACTGGGAGAGTGGGAAGAGCCATTGGGTCCTCTCCCTGCCATGGTTCCCTTCCCACTTCTCCAGCTCCCCTGACCCCTTACTCACTGGCAGTGGAGCCCTGGTGCTGAATATGCGGCCTGACCAGCCTCATGTTTCAGCACCAGGGCGAGGGGCCAACCACAGAGATGCTTTGGCAGCCAGAGCACTTCTGTGGAGGACCCAGCCTCCGGTTGCCTCAGGGCACGGTCCAGGACCATGCCCTGCTCCGCTATTTTAAACCTCAATGTTTTTAGACCCCTGGATCAAGGGTCTAATTTTCTCCCCATGCTGCAAACTTGCAGTGGGGGGGAACATTTTTTCATTCCCACATGTGTCTGTTGCCCTGTCTCAAAGGGGTTTGACGCAGGACACGAGGCACATGCGTGCTTGTCTGGATGTGCCCAAAGGGAGCTTTGAGGTTGGCTTCATGGGGAGTAGGACTGGGACTATTATGCATCTAGTTACCTTTTCTGATTAAAGAATGATAAAGAGCGGAAGAAGCAAGAGTTATTTTGGAGGGATTGGTCATGGATTGGCACTGATGCATCTTCTGTTTTCATCTGCATAGAAATGCTGCCACAGTTTTATGATTTATTTTCCAACAGCTGCATAAGAAGCCAGAAGTGATATCACTGCCAACAATATCTTGCTTATCATCGATTTTGTTTTCTAGCCAGGGGTTGCTTTTGGAAGGTGCAGTTGCCACTACTGGCAAATTGTTCATAAAGTTCCTGGTGCCAGCTGCTTCAACCAGACTGTCTTCTAGGATGCCACATATCCTGGACCCTCTATGTTTCCCAGAACACTTAACTATATCACACAAGGTTAGTCCCCAGACTCCTGCAAAAGCGGTATCAAAACTGTTAGTACTTTACTGTAAACAGTTTTAAATATAAGTGAGAGGTTTAACATAGGATAGTGTCATCTTGGTGGACATCTTGGCAGCTGCATGAGATACACAGTGTCTCCAGGCTTGCTTCATTTCCAGCAAAGAAAACAGCTTTGCTGCTTCAAACATGCACACCAAGTTGTGGTGCACTGATTTTGTAGCAAAATGTGAGAAAATACAGTATTTTCCCTCATACTGGGCTCATCTTTTTCTCTAAATCATAAAGGAATCCTTAAGTGGATAGGTAAGGCAGTTTTCGCTTAGTTCTGCATTCCCAGAGCTCAGTAAACTACTATAGCACAGGCAATAACTTGGTCAACCAGTCAAACGTAACTCTGAAGAAACTTTTCTTCTGAAAAAGTAAGTCAAGTCTCTAAAATAAAAATAAATTAGAGAAGTAGAAAAAATCTCAGGATGAACCAGATTTTGTTTTTTCTGGCCTACCAACTCACATATACAAACAGTGTAATTACACCCAGTATAAAAGTATTCATACTCCCAAATCCTTAGGTTCATAAACCCAGGTGCAGTAACGGGCTTACTCATGGAATACATGAAGACAAAATAAGCACTTAAATTGATTTGGGAGAATTCAGCACCTAAGATTAGGATTTACACCGTTAAATATACTAAGCAGACAGCTGCCAAAGATAGTCAAGTGCAAAAGAGGGGCATAAGTCTGAAATCCCAGTAGATTTAAGATGCAATTAGGGACACTGGGACAGATTCTGTTCTACCTACTAGGCATCTAGGTGGCCATAGACTCCATAAACTGTGGATGGATTTTTCTCCTCCTGTCTGCTATTTTGTGACTTAGTTAAGAGTAAGATGACAGTTTGTTACCAATCTAGTTGATCCTGTTTTTGGAGAATTTAGTAGAGTGGTATAGAATCACACTGAGGACCTTGTTACAGATTAATTTAGGCACTGGAGCTCTTAACCCCTGGATTGTTCACACATGAACACCTGAATCTAGTTATAAGAACACTTTAAATGACTTAAAGTTATGCCACTCCAGGACCGGTTTACCTCTTATCCATGTTACCCATCTCTTGTTACATTAATGAGTAGCCATGCCCCGCAGATGAACCTTCCAAGTTTCAGTCCTCCAATACCCCAGGATGCAGTGTCCCCTCTGTGTGCTCCTGTTCTGTGTGGACAAATGTACCACCCCTAGAAGTCTTCTACCTGGGGTTCTGTCACCAAGCTGACTCCCCTTCCTGCCCATGGGTGTGGGACGTTCCCACCTGCTTAGGGGTGCAAACCCAAGCAAATAGCAACCGGCCACATGCCAGCTAGCCAGATCACAGGGCATGGACAGGTCTGAAACTGGGGTCTAAGAGGGGTGAGGGTGAGCAAGGCAGGAGGCCAGACCAGGTCCCCATGAGCTGGGGCTTCCTTCCTTGGGTGAAGGCTCACCCAAAATTGCCTTACCTCACTGCTCTTAGCCCCCCTGGGAAGCACAGCTAACATTCCCCATATCCCATCCCCAATCCCTATCTCAATCCCAATTTATTAAAGCATGAGACCTTCTTTAATTTATTTCCTCTCCATTTCTTTTTACTTTTTTTACTTCTTTCTATTTTATCCTTTACTGGCTGACTTCCTTCATTTCACCACCCATTCCCCCATTTCCATTCCACCTCCCATTTCATTACCCATCTCCATCCTATTAACTCTCTGCCTTCCAGCTTCATGTTCCTATACTCACAACCCATTTCTCACACACCCTCACCTAAAAGAGGGATAGAAGCCTGCCTTGGCTCACCAGCTGATATAGTGGCAAATCACAGCTTTAGCTCCTAGTCAGGCCCCTGATGCCAGCCCTCTAGTGGCAAGTTACAGCTGTGTGCATGGTGGACAGTCAAAGAAGGTTTTCAGCCTTAAGGTGTGACTGCTCCAAGCTCAAGCTAGCACTACCACCAGTCAACAGCTCAAAGTGTAGCTCAAAGTGCAACATGTAACAAGGCCTAACTATACTTTCATGCCTAATAAGGAGAACAGAATCTGGCTCCATGCATTTCACAATCTGAAATACACATCTAAACTTAGATGCCTAAGTCAGAACTTCATCTACAAGGGATAGATTCACTCTTTCCTCCTAAAATACTGCTGGTGCTGGCCCCAGTGTTAACAGTTTCCTGGCTAGATCACTTGTCCTCCTACAGGAGTACGGAACCTGGATTCTAGTATGAGCTGCCAAGACCCTTCTTGAATTCTACATTAAATGGCTATTGCCGAAAAATCAGAGATAATGCTGGCAGCACCAGGTGTTTCCACTCCCAAGGGAGAGACCTCCACATTGACTGGGAAAGCTACTCCATATCGATTGTTCTCTTTCTGGCTTCATGGCTTTTGCATTATTGTCTAATGGCCTGGGAAAAAGGAGATGTGAGTTGGTAAAAAAGAGTTTAGAACTCTGATTTTCTAAGTCATGAATGAATGCTCTAACCTCTATATTGCTGTGTAAAAGTAGGCACCACTACTACTGACTGTCTTTCCATGTAAGAGTGACAACAGGTGGTGGGTTCAGTGCTGTCAGTACATATTGGAAATGGCCTGTGTGCATCTACCAGATTGGGCCCTTCTAATACACAGATAAAAGTTTTTGAATCCCATAAAGCTTTAGGTGCCTAAATATTTTGGTCAACCAAGCAGGAAGCAGCAGTGTTATAGTTGAACTATAGTCATCTCTGAATTCTTAGGTGCTTAAAAATAAGGCATGAATTTTACAGATTTCTCACTCAGATTTAGGTGCTAATGTCTTTTGGGGGATTTGGCCATGCTGCCAAAAAAACCCTACTCCCTTGAATATGCCCCAGCTTTACCTTCAGTACCTTTATGGTATCACTGTTGATTGAACAATCCCTTACAGTCACCACTGTGGTCTAGTGGTCATTCCTCATATTCTTCTGAGGGGCTGTCCACTCCCACATCTTGTTTGCTGCTACGGCAATTCAAAACTAAAAACCCTCTCTGGAAGGCTCAGGAAGCAGACACATTTCCTCTATGCACAGGCATGTGAAATAAGGAAACATTCCCACCACTGAAATCACTGTTAGAATAAGCTGTTGGACAGAGACCACCACAAGAAAACTAGCAAAACATAAAAATGAGTCCCACAAAGGTGAATTAGTAGTGGAGGGTTTATCATCATCTTCTACAAATGGCCCCTGCTGGGTTCATCTCATTTAGACCACAAGGTTTGTTCAGTTCTAGAATTAATCATACCAAAAAGGCTGACTGAGTGAAGACCAAAAATGACCTTATTAGAATTTACCACTACTGCCATAAAAAAGAAGAGAGAGGGAAAAAGAGCAAAAAACCAGAAACAGAAACAGGAGCGGGAGAGATAAAGGAAAAGAAGTAGAAAGAGAAAAATGATTTTTTTTTGGTATTGTGCTATTGGACTTTGATGGATCCCTATTGTCAAACTAGTGTAATTTGTAAAGACCAATAGTTTTAGTTAAACTCCAGTCCATGGTGCCCCATCTTCTAATTCATCTACTCGGCAGATGTTTTTTTCTTTTGTAAAAGAAGGAGCACAAGGTTGTTCTCAGGAATTTTTATTGGTGCTTTTTTTTCTGTCTGTACAGCTCAAATGAACTGTAAAGCTCAAATATTTAATGGGCACTTTAGCCAATATTTTTTGTCTGTAGTGCTGAAATGTGTACGATAATGAATGGAAAGCTCTTGTTTCAGTAGTTCCCATTAAGCTTCAGCACTTACCAACCAGAGGTTGCTACCAGGGCACTGCATATTCCAGCAGGCTCCAAAGCATAAAATCAAAGTGTTTTTAACTTGTTTGCTCACTTATTTGTTCTCTCTCTCTCTCAGATGCACACATGAGTGCTCATATGCACATGTTCATATACACAGAGCTTTCTAGCACCCCTGTTCTCATGCCCTGCTCTTTTGACAATAGAGTAAACCCTGACCTATGCCACTCCATGGCTTTACTCTTTCTCCCAGCCAATTGATGATGCTACCTCTCACTTCCATTCCCACCTACCCTCAGACCCTTTCCCCTTCTAATTTCTATCTGCAAACAATGCCTGCCTACCTACCACGTTTCCTGCGTATCACCTGCTTTTACTCTGGAGTGCTTCCCAGCCGGTGAATAACTAAGTGCTTCAGTAGCTGTGGAAAAGGTAGCAGGCAAACATATAGTCAAGCAGTCTGAAAATAACTACCTGGCACTTTGATTTGTTTATTGGTGAACACCAAATTATTCAAAGGATTTCCTTTTGATACTACTGACAATGTGAGATTTTTTTAAAAACATTGAACTGTATGGGCTAACATATTTTTAGTTAAAATACACACTAATTCTTATTTTGATCACCAATTTATAATGCTAATAATTCACAAGAAATGAAATTTGGAGGTTCAAACACAGCCTGGAATGATTCTTGTCATGCTTTTCAGAAGATTTGAAATGTCCTGGCTTTCATATAATCTAGTTATAATTCTTCACAAAGCTACTTTGAGCATGGGAAAGGACCAGCAGCACAGGACCCATGAACAAACCAGCAAACAATGGATTCTGAGTGGGGGTTCTGCTTGGTAGAGGAAGCTGTGGCTGCCTGCGGAGGAGTCTTGTAAGTGCTGGTGAGTAAGAAGGTCTGCCTGGCTTGAGCTTAGTGGAACAGCTTTAGTTTGGGAGACATTGAACATGTCTACACATGCTTTATGCACGCCTAAATTTAATGCACATTTGCTTAAAATGCATTAAGTTGTTTTAGGTGCATGTCTACACGTGCACGTGCTAAAGCACATTGACGCAGTGTGAGGATCAATTTGGGACTAAAGTTAATCCCAAGTCAGTCAACATACACAGCGTTAATGTGCCTTAGTATGTATACATGTGTGGTAAGGTGCTTTAGCTATTTGCACCAAAATTTGATAACAGCTTTTGCAGGTATCAAATTTAGGCACAAATAGTTTAAAATCACCATTTTAGGCGCATTAAAGGGCATGCATGTGTAGACTTGCACCCTCATTTTGCCTTAAAAATGGCTAATGAGCTTTAAATTGGCACATGTAGACATGCCCATTTTGAAGGATTCTGACAATTAGGAAAGAGCCCAGCACAGAACAACAAAAATGATCAGAAGCCTGAGAGGCAGGACTTATGAGAAAAGGCTGAAAGAACTAGGATTATTTAATCTGGACAAGACTGAAAGGGGCTTTGATAAAAGTCCTCAAATACCTCTGGGGTGATTATAGAGAGGATGGAGATGTGCTTTTCTCTTTGGCTTTGGGGGACAGGACTAAGAACAACAGCTTCAAGCAGAAGCAGGGGAAATTTATGTTGGAGTATAAAAGGAATTTTCTGATGGTGATGGTGGTCAAGCATTGGAACAGAATACCTAGAGAACTTGTGGAATCTCCTTGGAAACTTTCAAAAACAGGATAGACACTTGGCAGGGATGTTTGAGTCAAGGATGATTCTGCCCTGAGAAGGGGGCTGGCCTGGATTACCTTGTGAGGTCCCTTCCATCCCTACTTTCCTTTGATCCTAGGATCCTAAACAAACTTCAAAATCAATAAGAGTTCATTTCTACAGTAATGTGAATGCTTACATGTATAGAACATTGATGTATGTACCTCTGTAACTATGTATACTTCCAGGATTGTAAAGAAATAGCAGCTGGCTGTACACTGACATGTGTGTGTTAGTTAGTGAACTGCATATTTGCTTTTCTGTTCTATTTTAATCAAGGATGGCAAAATCTTTAATGATTCTGCCTACAACTGGCAGTTTGGTGAGCCTTAGGGAACACCTGGCTTTGAATGTGTTTTCATTTGATGAAAATTAATTGATCCACATTCCCAGAGAAGTCTTGTTGTAAATTAAAATTTATATGTTCTCTGTAAAAAGTACATTTTATACAAATACTGTCTGTGCTAACTTTTTGCCCTTTGTATCATATTGACTTCACTTGCCATATTAACCTGCCTGAATTCAATTTAATCCATTTGTTTTACCTGCAGTCACCCTTTTATTGTTAACTATTGTCCAAGTTGCAAGTCTATCTTCTTTTTAATTGCATATTTACATATAAACTCTCTCCTCTTCCTATTACATGAATCTAAAATATTATGCTCAGAGCATTATATACAGATATGATGTACATATTTCAAAATAGTTTGGGTTCAATCAAATCACATTATTTTCTACTTTTTTTGGCTCTGTCTATATTTGACCAATTTGCCTAACATTGAGGTCACTGTTGACCCTGAATTCTTCATTTTCTGTTTATCTTATACCCCATAACAATATTATCTATGCACTTTACCCTCATATAAGCCATAATAGTGCAAACACTTTCTTGTGACCTCTCCCAGACTTCAACACTTGCAGACTGTTCCCACGCACACACTCACAAGTACTAAACAGTGCAACTGCCCCATCCACTCCCTTATTCATTTTCATTGCTTGCTCACTCATTTCTCAGATCTCATTCAAAATCAGCACCCTTTGTGGCTTGCCTAGGAGATCTCCTATTTTCCCATCTCCTATTTAGTGTCAGCCTCCTTTCTGTCCTTTCATAGTCTTAGCAGTTGGAACCTACCTCTCTGCAACTCCACCCATTTTAACCTCTCTCCTATACAACTCCGTGTGATCAGTTCTCTATGTCTTTTCACATTGTGCATCAGATCCTTATTCTAATGAAAGTTAGTGTGGTTCTACTGACACTTATTATGTTACTCTATTTCATTGAAATCTCATATGCCTGTTACCACATGTGAGAAAAGTTCTACTTTTTAAGTGAGATAAAAAGAAGATGAGATTTTTTTCAAATATTTGGTAGCTCCAAAGTTTTATTGTTCATCCTAGGAAAAAATGTATTTAAAATTGACTTTGTGTGTATATACATTTTGCACTAATGCCATGGAGCAGTGCAACATAATATAATTTATTTCCTTGCTCCCTAGCTCTGCAGCCTCAATAAATTGGCTGGTATCTATACAGTCAATATTTCTAAGTAAGCTCCTGAACAAAGGGATTAGTAATACTTCTATCTAGCATTTCTACCTACAGTGTTTTAATCCCATAGTCCTATTTGCAAGAGTAGGGGTTTTAGCCCTGTTGGGTCGCCAAACTCTGATTGAGGATTTTTATTTTGCATACCTACTTTGCCCCTGCAGTTTCAAGTTGATGGGTTTTGGCTCATCACTTCTTGCCTTAATCTGTTGTAACCTGATACCAAGTATTGTTAAACAGCTGCTGTATTCCCCCTGAGAGGAATTCAGTAATGAGCAAAGAATTCTTATACAGATATTGAAATAAATGGTTCTGCTTTCGAGCCATACTCATATAAAGCTATTGAAACACCAAAGGGGCCATCACCTGCCTGCTGCACCACTGCCACAGTGTCACTAAAAAGATAAGCTGGATTCAATCAAGTTATTGGGACAGGTGGGCTCTTGGGAAAGCAGGTCAGCAGGGGAGTTCCTCCATAGGGCTGTGAAGCTGAGACAAAGATTTCCTTTGGGAGTTTCACACAGGGCATGTCTACATGAGATGCTTAACTGAGCAGTAACATAGTTTACTGCACAGTACACATGTCTATCTACATGCACACGTTTACTATGCAGTAAACTTCACTAATTGTGAGTAAATTTGATACCTGAAAATGCAAGTAGCAAATTTACTCTTCATTAATAACAGTG
>NW_017729032.1:77880360-77889510 GCF_001723915.1 Gavialis gangeticus
GGAAAGCAGGTCAGCAGGGGAGTTCCTCCATAGGGCTGTGAAGCTGAGACAAAGATTTCCTTTGGGAGTTTCACACAGGGCATGTCTACATGAGATGCTTAACTGAGCAGTAACATAGTTTACTGCACAGTACACATGTCTATCTACATGCACACGTTTACTATGCAGTAAACTTCACTAATTGTGAGTAAATTTGATACCTGAAAATGCAAGTAGCAAATTTACTCTTGATTAATAACAGTGCAGTAGCACTCATGTAGACACCTGACCAGGAGCAAATCTGCTCCTGGTCAGCTATCCACTAGGGGGCAAGAGATTGCTCCCTGCTCCTAGAAGCAGCCTGTGGCCGGGGCAGGCTTCACCACAGGAGCCCAGGTAGGGACTATGTTTCCCTGCCCCAGCAGCCGGGAGCTCTAAGCCCCCTTCCCCCACCACCATCATGAACAGGGAGTGGGGGGCTGGGAGATCCTTATATCCCAGTGTCAACTCTGCAGTCATGGGGCCTGCATTGGGAGATAATGGTCTCATAGCCCCATGCTCCCCAATCATGATGGTAAAGCGGGGGCTGGGAGATAAGGATCTTCCTGCCTCTGCTCCCCATTTGCAGTCTTGGATCAGGGGGCTTGGAGCTCTCTGCCGCCAGGGTAGGGAGACATTGTCCCTTCCTCAGCAGCAGGCAGCCCCCGGGGCAAGATGTAATGTCCCAGCCTCCACCTGGAGACAACTCCCTTCCAGGCCCTGGGAAGAGCCTAGAGCTCTCCCCCCCAGTGGTGGCAAGGGCCCACTGCAGGGCCTCAGGCATGTGTAGATGCCTTCCTGGGGCTGTTTACTCATGAATAAACCCACACTGTAACAGAAGCAACCAACACTGTAACAGAAGCAACCCCTGCAGTGTTAAGAGAAAGTCACATAAATGTCAGGAACACTTCTCTCAGAAACAAGTTTAGTATTTCTGTTTGCTTCCTCTCCCTCCCCCCCTTACATTTACTCAGGGAAGCTTCTAGTGACTTGTGTTTCTTGGACTGGTAGCGAGAGGCCCAACCATATTCCTGTAAGGGTGGAAACAGAATTTACATTTCCTTGCTTTTGGGCTGCCATAACATTTTTATTGAAGCCCAAAAGTGAAAAAAAGCAGATATCCAGACCTTTGATGCTCCACATATGCCCAAAGTTTGTGGGTACAGTGAAGGTAGTAATAGGTTGTGCCACTTTATTGCTGTGGACTTCTGCTTGCTTTTTGGCAGGAGAGCACAGGCAGCAAGAGCTGCCCATATTTTCCAGCTGCTCTGGGAAGATACTCCAGAGGCTTGAGGGACTGGTTCTTCACAGCTCAGGAATTCCTGGGAAATCAAGATTCCCTCAAGATAAGGGGTACTAAGGGTGAGGCACTAAGAGATCCGGATAGACATAAGACCTAAGAAACTCAAATTTAATTTTGCTCTGTACAAACATTAGGCATCTAAACCTAGGAGGGGGACTCTAAGGGCCTTTCCACACATGTAAGCATGTGAGCTTGCAGTAATTCAAATAGCAGTGGCACAAATTTGTGCTGGAGATTTGTGCCTCAGCACACATGCCTGAACATGCACTTTTCTGGGGGGCAAATTGTGCCATGGGGCAAACTGACCCTGCCCAGCTCCTCCCAGCTCTTCAGCCACAGGAGGCTAGAGGCTGGGGCCAGCACCTGTCCTGGCCCTAGCAGTGTAAAAAGCTGCCCTGCTGAGCAGCTCAGGGAGCATCTGAGGCCCATTCAGTTGGTATCTGGGGACACTAGACCCTTGTGCCAGCTAGACTGCTAAACCTAGAGTGGGCTCTGCACCCTCTATCCACTGCAGTAGTCTGACAGTGGGGGCTGCTTCCTGGTGGTGACCTTCTGCCACCTGCAACAGCATCCACCCCCTTGGACGTGTGGCCCCATGGCTGCATGCCTGCCAGACCCAGACAGGGACCACACAGCTGTGTAGGCTGTGGCATGGGAACTGCAGCAGAGCCTCCTGAACTTCTGGGCCAGCTGTCAGTGGGCCATAGCTGGACAGTGGCCTTCATGCAGCACTGCTATCATGTCTTTGGGTGTTCTTGCTCTACTATCTGGGCAGCTATTGCCCAGAAGGTGTGCTTGTTGCAGTGGCCCATTTTGAACTGTTGAAGCATGTCCTCTGGCCCCAAATGGCCAAGAGGTCAGCCACCTCATCTGCCCTCCTGCAGGGTCCCTGGTGCTGGCCCTGAGCAGGATCCTCTGCCCAGATCCTGACAACTGTCCCCCCTGAAATGAGTCTGCAATGCGATGCTGTGGCTAGTAAAGCGACCAAAACACTGGCTTGCATCCATAAATGCTTCTCAAGCAAATCCTGGGACGTCATTCTCCCCTTGTACTCGGCCTTGGTGAGGCCACAGCTGGAGTACTGCATCCAGTTTTGGGCTCCACAATTCAAAAAGGATGTGAAGAAGCTTGAGAGAGTCCAGAGAAGAGCCACACGCCTAATCAGAGGTCAGGAAAACAGACCTTATGATAACAGGCTGAGAGCCATGGGGCTCTTTAGCCTGGAAAAGCTCAGGCTCAGGTGTGACCTGATGGCCACCTATAAGTTTATCAGGGGTGACCACCAGTATCTGGGGGAACGTTTGTTCACCAGAGTGCCCCAAGTGATGACAAGGTTGAACGGTCATAAACTACTGCAAGACGGTTTCAGGCTGGACATAAGCCCCTTTTACTGTCCAAACCCCCAAGGTCTGGAACAGCCTGCCATCGGAGGTGGTTCAAGCACCTACATTGAACACCTTCAAGAGAAAATTGGATGCTTATCTTACTGGGATCTTATGACCCCAGCTGACTTCCCGCCCTTCGGGCGCAGGGGCTGGACTCAATCTTCCGAGGTCCCTTCCAGCCCTAATGTCTATGAAATCTATGAAATTGTCTCACCAGCAGGGATCCTGGTGTTCCCTGTTTAAAAACTGCAAATTCTCTGATAACTCCCTCCCACCAGAATTCTCTCATTAAAATACCCCAAATTTGTGTTCTTCTACAATTAAAATAAAATGCCACTATACAGACAGAGATCAGTTGGGTAGTGTTTTATTGATATATTTACAATTTTAAAGCAATTTGGAAGGTTACCAGTGCCTCTATCAGAATAATAAAATGAATTCCAAATGTCTATACATGTTGGTGTTTGCTTTTGGTTTTTTTATCATAGAAAAATCAGATTCTGCCCCTGCCCCCTTAGCTCACCAGGATGTGAACTGAGAAGCACTGGGATGCCAGTGCCCTGCCCATGCCCTTGCCCATCACTCCCAACCCACATCCCCACCAGTGCCCCTTACCCACAGCCATTGCCTTCCCGCCACTAGCTCCCTCCTGATGACAGCTTCATCCCAGCACCAGCATGAGTCCAACTACAGCTGTCCCACCCACTTTGTGGCTCTGAGCAATGCCAGCCCTTGCTGTTTTGCCCCCTGCACCTGTGCCCAGGCCCCAGTGAGGGTACACCATTCCTGGGAAGCCCTTGACTGGGGTTCAGGGACTGGGCTGGATAAGCCCTTTACCTTCCAGGCCAGCCTCCCCCTACACAGGCTGCTGTAGGTGGTCAAGGGGGCTCTAATCCTGGCTCTGGAGGCTTCTACTACCCAAAGTGCTCCTCCATCCCCAACCCCCATCTCTTTCTCTGTCACACACACATCCCTCCTTCCACCTCCACCCCTCCCCAAGCCCATCACAACACACTAGTGGTTCCCAGGACCAGTACTACATGTCCCAGCACTGGTGTAGGCATGGGGCAGGGCTGCAGTGTGGTAGTTTCCCTTGCAGCCATGACTCCCATCAGCAGGTACTGTCCCATCTGGCAGAATGGCATGCAGGGTGAGATTTGTGGGGTGATGTGGGGTTTGGAGGTGAATGGGGTGGGTGTGGAGTTTATGGGAGGTGTAGGGGGTTTGTCGGTAGGTGTAGTGTGAGTGTAGGGTTGGTGGGGGTGAGGCTTGTGGAGGCAGTGTGGGGCTTGTGTGGGGGTTTGGGGGTGTATTTTGCAGGGTGTTGTGGATATGGAGTTTGTGGGTGGGTATGTGGGTGGGGATGGAGGGTTTGTGGGTAGATTGTGGGGGATTTGTGGGCATGGGGGACTGTGTGGGGGTGGGGAGACTTTGGGTGTGGAGGGACTGTCTGGAGATGGGAGGGACTGTGTGGGAGAAGTGGGTACCCCTCCCATGCCCTAGCATGGTGTATAGCACCATGCCCCACTCTCCCTCCTTTGCAACAACAGGCAGCAGCAGGCTGTCAGGGTGCTCATGGCCCATATCTGGATGACACCCCCAGCAGGGTGTGGCACCACCTGAGAACTGGGGGCTCCATGTGGCACACAATGCTGGCCCATCCCACTGGCACATGCCTTTGACCAGGACCAGGCCAGCTCTTGCTGCCACCTGGGGCTCCCAGCACTGCAGGCAGAATCTGTACACCATTGGCTCAGGCCAGTTCCTGCCTCCATGGAGCTGGCCTGGCCTGATGGTGTCTGGGGCACATGAAGTCAGAAGCAAGCCAGGCCTGATAGTCTGCAGCTCCTGGGTGCAGTACCAAAAGCCCTGGGGCATGGCAGGAGCTAGCCTGGTCCTGCCTGAAGGTGTGCACTACAGGGCTGGCCCAGCACCATGTGCCACGTGGAGCTCCTGTGTTTCAGGAAACTCCATATTCCACTGGGGTTCTGTGCCAGCTGTGGGCCATGAATTCCCCAACAGTCTGCTTATGGCTGCTGCTGCTGTGGTGGGGGTTGTGCTCCATGCAGGGGGGTGAATGGGGGACTCATCCTCATCCACACCGTCCCCCCATTCACAGTCTCTCCCACCCACACACAGCCTCCCCCCCAGCCCCCACTTCTCCTACCCCCATGTTCCTGCTTATCTGGGACAAAGCCTGGGTCTGGGCCACTGCTACCAGGCCTACCCCACTCCTATTTGCTCCAGCATGCTAAGGCAGCATGCTGGAGCAACAGGGATGCATGGAAGGCTTAGAGAGACCCTGGCTGGGTGCTAAAGTGTCTCTCTGGAGGGCCCAGACTCCTATTGCTTCAGGGCACACTCCAGGAGCACACCCTGTACCACTTTTTTTCAGCATTTTTTTTTTTTAATACCGAAGTCTCCTGATATCTAAATTAGAGCCTGTGCTGCATATTTGCAGCACAGGAAACATCTTTTTCATTTCTAACATGCATCCTGTGTCTTCTCAAACTTCTTTGAAATGCAAAACAGACATGTGCTTCCTTATCTGGATGCAGCCTAAGGGTGTGTACATGTGTTATATTTCTGTTGGCAACTGCAGTTCTACCAACACTAAGGCTGCCTATAGACATGCTCATTCATGTTCTAATTAGGATACTCCAGTATTACCTCACTAGCAGGTAGTAAGCCTCTGTCCATTTTAAAATGGCTGTGGTGGTGCTATATCTAAATCTCATTGGATGAGCTTGAAATAAAGCATCCTGCAGCAATTTTTAAACATAGGGGTGCTTAACACACATGACAGTGAGACATTTTAATTAGAGAGGCTGTCCAGGAACTGCTCTAATTAAAACACCCCCACCCCTTCCCATTCCGGAGCATGTGTATAGGTAGCCTAATTGTACAAGTGTTCAAGCAGGTTCTATAGGACCAAAAATGGTGATTAGATGAGGTACACATAGCTTTGGGTACAGTTTCTGCCAGAGAAATGAACACTTGTACACTTAGCCTCCATTCTGACCTCGACATCCCAGAGTTCATTCCTCCAGGCCTCCCATCAAGAGATGCTGTCTGTGACTTGGCCAGACTCCATTGGTCTGGACCAGCACAGAGCAAACCTCCATTCAGCTTTGGACTAGAAAAGTCCAACCCCTCTCCATAGCCTTGAACTGTAAGCTGACAACCCTCCCAAACCTGAGCAGGCAGGGAAACTGACTCACCAGCACCAGACTGCAAGCTACCAGCAGCCCTCCAGATCCAAAACAGCCTGCCCCTGTTTCTGCTGCTCCTGGAGCTCCCTGACCCAACCTCCCTAGGGCCCTAGACTCCAGTCCTATTGCTCCCAGAGCCCCCAGATACTGAGTGGCTCTGAAGCCCACTGACCCACCCCCTTCATGGACATGAACCAGCCTGCCTCCCTGCCCACATTCCTGAAGCTCCTCAAGCCACCCCTCCCACACCCAGACCCAAACCCTACATGAAAAGCTAGTTCATATCCATGAAGAAGGTACATCTGGGGGCCTGAGAATGGGAAGAGGAGAGCCACATCCATGGTGTTTACATATAGGATGGAGCAGGGACTGGCTGATCCGGTCCTAATCACACTGGGCCTGATCAGTCAGACCCTATCCCATCCTGTATGCATCATGGACATTCATCATGGATGTGGCCCCCTGCTGTTCCTGGAGCTCTGAGACCTTCCCTCCTCCACAGACATGAAGCAAACTTTCATGTAGAGCCCATCCAGGTTCAGGTGCGGTGGGGGCATATTGGAGGGTCTATGAATGGGGAGGGGGGTGGCAGGCTGGTTCCAGGATCAAAACCACCAAAACCCAACCTGCTAGCACCTGACCATGAACAGACTACACTGGAACTAGATCCATTGGCTAGTGCCAGTAAGGTTGCCAACCCTCCAGGATTACCCTGCAATCTCCAGGGAAGCCTGAAAGACATGGGTACCATCAGTGGACTAGACTGTCTGTGGAGCAAACAGCCAGGTACTGGTCTTTCTAGGTATTCAGTATTTCTACTGGAAGAACAAAACCAGTAGAGTTCTCTCAGATCTTTTGAACATTTGTACACACCCAGAAAAACAGATTTAGGCACGGAAGCTCCTGATAGAATGAGTGAGCCACATTAGGTGCCATCTGTAAAAACATAAACATTGTGGATAGGCATCTGGATCTAGCCAATGGGAAATTATGAGCAAAGAGGTCAATTTGAACTCCTGCTTTTCTTTGGATTCAACAAGATCTATGTGCAAGCGTGAAGTTAAGGCTGTGCTTTATTGCTGTGTCAAATCAAGAACTACATCATGACTTTAAAATATCTGAAACTTTTATATGTCTATTCTATGACTTGTGAGGGCTGAAGGAAAATGTGGGTGAGAAGTGGACACAAATATGG
Organism: Gavialis gangeticus; assembly: GCF_001723915.1. NCBI lineage: Eukaryota > Metazoa > Chordata > Crocodylia > Gavialidae > Gavialis > Gavialis gangeticus. The sequence goes on from NW_017729032.1 coordinate 77,887,474, forward strand.
GCATTTCTGGTAGAGAATGGGTTTAAATGCAATAGTCACCATCTTAACAAGATAACCTCTTTTGTCACCTTACCATACAAGGCAAAAGTAAATCAGTGCCCATAGAACAACATTTTCATTACTGTAGTCTGGGGCTGCTTTGCATATCCTGTCTTGCTTGTTACTTTTTACTTTGTATTCAGACAGTCAAGATTGCATCTCTATATTGCAGAAGAATTAAGCTCTAAATAGTCCTCTTTCAAACCACATTTCAATATGCTTATTTAGGATATACACCAGTGTAGCTAAGAGAAGTATTTGTGTCTGTATCTAAATCCACTGAAGCTCTGTTGGTAATGTAGGCCCCTTAATCATAAGTATAGGATAATGAGAAGCATACAAGAAACATTAAAAATCAACCCCAGTCTATTTTAGTCAGTGAAAATGGATTTAGATGATTTTCAGGTTAAATATAACTGAGGCAGATTGACACAGGCACAATATAATAACTGAAAGTACTAGTAATTAGTATTATGGACAGGGGATACTTAATAGGCTCTAAGCATTAAATTACTTTGAAAAATTAATGACTTAAAGAACATAAAGGATTTTTAAAACTTTCAGAGAAAAATAAAGTCTTTTAATGCATGAGTACTTGAATGCACTGAAAATATCCCGCCCCCCCAAGATAGATGTGATATTTGGAAAATGAAATAATGGAAATAAAGAGAATAACAACTCTATTGACTGTATGGGGTTAAATACCTTTATAAAACACCCTTAACCTTGAAAACTATATGGGAAGGTGCAGAAAAACAACATTTAGAGGGCACATGCACTACTGATATTTAAATGATATAGCCAACATTTGCTTTAAACCAGGTTTTCTCATTCTGCAGCTGCAGGGTTAGGCCTCATAGGTGCCTGTAGATTTGTGGGAAGGCTGCTCCAACATGCTGTAATTACAGAGCATAGGTGCAGACTCAGTTAATCAAGTATACTGGAGCATACTAATTAGCATGCTGCGGCAGCCTCCATGTCTCGTGTATCAGCGTCCTAGTGCTTGTTCAACAAGCTTTAGTTAAAGTGCCCCCACTGCCATTTTGAAGCATGGGGACACTGATATATGAGAGGCTGTGGGCATTTTAAGAGTGGGTCTTAGAGCCGCTCCAATTAAAGAGCACCCCCCCACACACACACACACACACACCACCCCGGAGCACATATAAAAATATTCCATGTGTCCATGAAGGAGATCCCAATATGGGAAATGTTGAGAACCAATACTTTAAAAGTCTCCTCCTTTCCACTGTTCTGTTTTTAATATGCAAGTCCCATTTTTAACAACCTATATGATTTAAGACCAAATCCTATTCCACCTATTGTGTCTCTAATGGTACTCAAGTGCCTAAGGGGATTCTATGCCACCCTATTCAAGTCCCTCAAAATGTATTAGTGAATTTAATTTTGTAACACGCTGTCATCATACACTGAAACCTAAGGGTATGAATAGGTATTCATTTCTAGCCCTAGAAATTCCTGGGAGATGGAAAAATAGGCATTCCAGGTCGTGTCTATCTCCTCAGCCCTATTTCCTGTGCCTTCCTCAAACCAGGAGGGTCCTGATCTGGGGAAAGTATGGGGAACAGTGTCTTCTCCAATCCTCCCAGTCCCCAGGGAAAGTGGAGTTGCCCAAAAAGACTCCTTGTGCCTTCTTCAGACAATGATTACCCTGGTCTTTTAAAGTGTGGAGTGCAGCCATTGCGCCTCCCTTCCCAGTCTCCAGCAGGGGTAGGAGGAGCATGGCTCTGCTCCTTGCATGTCCAGGATACCTTGGCCTTTAGAGAGCCAAGCACATTTGGGGGGGGGGGGGGGCACAGAGCTCCAGAGGTCCATAATCAGGAGGACTCAAGCTGGAGGAATTGCCCTTCTACCTTTCCCAGACCACCTAGTCCACCTGGTCTGAGGAAAGAACAAGAGAAGAGATCTTTCAGGTGTTGACCTGGAAGATCTTTCTCCCAAGTGGGGCATGCTTCTTCAGAGAGAAAGTGAATGAAT
>NW_017729032.1:77894510-77900144 GCF_001723915.1 Gavialis gangeticus
ATTGCCCTTCTACCTTTCCCAGACCACCTAGTCCACCTGGTCTGAGGAAAGAACAAGAGAAGAGATCTTTCAGGTGTTGACCTGGAAGATCTTTCTCCCAAGTGGGGCATGCTTCTTCAGAGGGAAAGTGAATGAATGCCTGTACACTACAAATCTCTACCAAGAGACCAATGCTTCTCTGGATAGAAACTAACTTCTGTATGTGGCCTGAATCACAAAAAGCAGGAAGGAGGAAGATTCACCCATATTGGTGTAACTAGAGTAGGGTGAATGGGGCAACCTGAACACAAGCTTGGGAGGGGCAGAGAAAAAACATGATTTCTGCCAGCAGCTGCATATGCACAATCACGATTGTGGCAGCAACAGGAAGTAACTGCTGACTCTTTGCCCCAGGCACCTGGTCACATCCCTAGGCTGTTACTCTCCCATGCTTTAGCTTAGCAGTTTTTCAGGGACTTGAGCAGGGTAGAATAGGATTTCATTTTAGGTGTTTAAGTTTACTTGTGTATGTAACAAGTAGAATAGAAACTGGCCCACATCAGGTGTCATCAGCCACATCTGCACATGCGCTTTACAGCAGAGTAGACTAATTAGCTGCAGAGTAAAGTGTCATCATCTTCATGAGTGATGCTATTAGGCCACAGTAAACTAATTTATGCCATCATAAGATAAGTACCACTGGGGACAGTACTATCTTATGCCAGGGTAATTTATTGTAATGAAATGCATGTGTAAATGCTCACTATGGGTGTAAACTGAACCCAATCAGCCCAGCCAGCTGGGGGCCAGACTTCTGCCTGCTGTCTAGCCACATGGCTCTTCACTTTCAGCACCTTCATGACCCAGCCAGTTTCTCAACCACCTGCTGCTGCCCCCCAGAGGCCAGGGCTGGCTCCCAGTGCCCCCTGCCAGCCCAGACCTGCTCTGCCCTGGATCAAATTGCTGCTGTCCTGGCCACATGTGTAGTTATAGTTTACTCTGGCTCAAACTGCTCCGGAGTTTATTGCTTCACATTAATTACATATGTAATCCACCATCTCCATCTTCTTTTCTGTTTCCCAATGAGCAACAGATAGGGAACTATACTAATAATTAATACGTTTCAGCTATAAGTCACCCCAGTTTCTCTATTCTCCATCAGAACCCTGATTTTATGAACTAGACAGTCCTTAATACTGTAACTCCACAACCAATTTATATGTGCTGCAGTTTTATACATGGTTTAAAGTCCCCTCATGATTTGAATCTATCTGAAAATCTGAAGTTCACAGATTCTAAGTGGGTCATAGATTTCAACTACTAAGTTCTCTTATCCCTAGTTAATATACCATGAAACAACTAGAATAGCCTTATACAAGGAGATACCAAAGTAAAATACCAGTTTTCCATAATGAAAATGGATTTCTTTGATCCTTAGTGCTAGTGAACAATGAAGCATCCCTTTTTTCTGCCTTAAGACTTTAATGGCAATTAGATTGAATGGGTGGGAGGACATATTATCCTTTAGTAAACCTTCAAGTCTATTAAAGAATATTTTAAATTAGCAAGTTATATTGATTAGGTGAACCAATACCACAATTTTCATGTAACAATTCAAATCCATTTTCTAGGAAAGTACATCCTCTCAATATTTACTTACTAGGATTGTCATGAGTCTTGAGGAAATTAAGGTTTGTTAAAGGGCTCCTATTAATTCAGTCTGATTACCATTGAATCTTATAATCAGCCTCATATTTTAGCATGAATAACATGCAATTTCAGAGCCTGGGAAATAACATTTGGTTTGTACATCTTTATCAACATCAATCCAAGCTGCAAGTTACTTATTAAATAGTACAATTTGGTTTAAATGGATCTTATAAAATGTGATTTTTTTCCATGTCTGCATTCTAGCTAATTTGACTTTCAAAAAAACCATCATTTTAAGAATTTGTAAATATTGGAAATGTGAAAGAACGATCATCGTGCAGATTTTGCCATTATAAAATTCTCTGTGATTTAGCAAGTGTACAGTTTGTTGTTTCTTTTCCCTTTAATGTGAACTTGCATATTAGATTACTGGGCATAAATGTATATCTTCTGTATGATAATATATAAAAGCTACTGTACATCTTTAAGAGGCTGTTAGACACTGATTTCCCATAGACTGCAATCAACTCTTTGAAATTGTAGTGTTTGTGACAGAATAAACTCCATTAACTTGTTTTATTAGTACTGTGTGCAGTCAGGAGGATCGATGCTGCAGAACATGATGAAATGACTAACAATCTTCATCAGTGCACAGCAGAATGTTTTCACCTAACACAGAATATATAATTATTGCTCACATAAACAGGTTGAATTTTTTTTATTGTTTTCTCAGGTAATATTTGGAAATTTAAGGCTTTTATTCATGGGAGGAATAAAAAATAAATTAAGCTTTTTTTCTTCCCTTCAGTCTAATTTGTTACCATGCTGCTGCTGTAATTTTTGTCTGTGCTATAGAGAATGATCCATCAAATAAAATACAATTGTAATTCAATTGGTTACTATAATGACCAAACAGCTCAACAAAGCCAAAGGAGCTTCCAAAAGGAAAGATTTACTGACCAGCTGACTCCCAAAGGCCCATTAGTCAGATTTTGACAGCAGTACACAGGGTGAATGGCAAAGCAGAGTAAATGAAAGCAGAATGAATCCAGCAGAACAAAGTATATTTTACCATATATAAGTAAACATGCGACAGATATCACACTATTAAAAAATAAGATCTGCTATATATTTTAGAAGTAGGTATCTTATGCGGCAGATGGCTCAGCTGCCAGTATTTATCTGAAGAGAGAGGTATTCTATTCCAGAATAACTCTTACAACATTAGCCACTTCAAAAATATAAATGGCTTTTTCTCTTCTCCTCTGCCTCCATTTTCTGCTGTATTTTTGCTTTGCCCATTGAAGATGAAAGCCAGGGTCTGAGCCGACTAGCTGCATGGGACTCCCAATATAAACTTCAAGCACATTACATTTTAGCCTAACAAAATATAAGAAACATGAAGCTGAACAATCACAAAGGAAATGATTGAAAAGAAGACTCAGTACAGATGTAGAATGATGAGAAGCAAGGGAGAAAAAAAACACATTAAAATCCAATCCAGTCTATTTTTTGCTAGCAAGAATAAGTTTATGATTTGTAGATTGAATATAACTAAGGAGAAAGGAATTTTTCATAACAATGATTTATATATTCACCCTTCTACTGGGTAAGGGTTCCTTTTATGTTATACCGGTGTCTGCTCTTGCTGTGATAGTTAAGGGGCTGTCAGCATTTTCATTATATAAACCCCTATATTCAGGGGCTTGTAATTTGGTCATAAAAATTCACTAGAAGCTGAAACTTGAAATAAGATTTTAGTCAGAGAGTGAGGGTTTTTTTAATGCATTCTAAAAAAAAATCATTAGTCCAATTTTAAGTGAACAGCATTATAAAGGAGTCTAAACCTATTGGCTTCAGATTCAGTTTATGCAGCTATACCTTGTGCATTGTTTCTCTTATTATATGAGATGTGATCCATGGGAGCTGCAGGGCCAAATTTTGCACTTCGGTATAGGTATACACATACCTAAGCAATAATAGAAACTGCCCCACTAGTTTTAAAACAGGTATTGCACAAAGGCAGTTGCTCTTTTGCAGATTGATTTTGGCTGGACATGTAATATTGTGGATCTACAGTATGTAAAGGTATACAAATATATAACCATACTGCAACAATTTTGAGAATGTGGCAAGAAAGTTTCATGGCTGAAATGCTATCATAAAGGATAACAACTTCTGTTTTATTCACTACAGTCATGTGAAAGTTCGTAAGGTAAGAAGTCCTTCTCAGCATGAGTAAACTGTGAAGGCATTTGAAAATGATGTTTTCAGACCTAGAACCTTTGGAGTCTTCTTCCTGAGAAGTGACATCTTTCATAATACAAACAGTGTGGAAGGAAGCCCAATATACTAGATTTATACCTATTTTTTATCCTGTTCAATAGTCAGTCCCCTGAGAATACCTGTCCTGAGAATTATACTGATACTCTTCACATCTTCCACTTCTTTTTTATCTTTCTTGCCCTTCTCTCTCTGCAGTTTCTTCTCTCTCTAGCCTCTGGAAAAAAAAAAACCCTTTATTTAATTCTCCCTTCAGCCTTCTTGAAGTCCCCAAACATGTCTGTAGCAACTTCCATAGATTTCACCTGCATCTTATTAGGAATGTCCTTATCTCCTTATTTGAAAGTAGTCATTCTGGCACCTCCATAGCCCCAGTTTGAAATCCTCTTCCTACCAGTTCCACCCAACTGGTGCCTTCCAACTCAACACTATGCTCTGCAGCAGCACTGAAAACAGTTTTGTCCCATATGTGCTGTTAGATTATATTAAGCACCTATTCAAAGTGACCTTTTCCAGCAATAGGTCAATTAGTGAAGACAGAGCTGGAAAGAGATACAAGCTCACTATGGGGACTGCTGAGGCTGAATACTTTAATCTGTGTTTGGAAAAGGTCAACAAAGATACATTATATAACTTCTTGGTAAGAAATGGTGAAAATCAGTCTAGGCTTAAAAATCAAATACTTGGCATTAAAACCTTCCCTCTAAACGAACAACCCAGTTTGAAAGAATCTGAAAATCCATCTAAAAAGTAGATCTAATTTCATGTTGGTTTCCTGCTGGAAATACTCCTTTTTAAAAGAATATAAACATAAATGAGAAGCCTCATGATATTATTATAATCCTTCCAAAATCAATAACTGTTCTTTTGCAGTCCTGGGCAGAGCATATCAAACACAAATTGTGAGGGATTGGTTCTTGGTGTAATTTAATCTATGCCTTTCTTTAAAAAATGTTACTGAGAAATTGAACAAACCCACATTTTTCACCAAAATAAGAGAGCAGAAGAGTGCTTATGGTTCCTCATGGGCCTTTCCTGGGTCCGGTATTGTTCAATATCTTCATTAATTATTTGGATGATGAGACTGAGTGCATACTTAGCAAGTTTGCAGATCACACTAAGTTGGGTGCAGTTGCAGATACTCCAGAGGGTAGGAGTAGGATTCTGAATGGCTTTTCTCTGTGATTGTAGGGGCAAGACTAAGAGTCATGGCCTCAAGCTTCAGAGATTAGGAGGAACTGTCAACTGTCTGACTATATGGGTGGTTAAGCATTGGAATAGGCAAGCAAGAGAAATTGTGGAATCTCCTTCCTTCAGTGTTTTCAAGAGGAAGTTGCTGTCACAGAGTAGGGCACAGGAGTGGCTGTGATCTCGCTAGCGCCCCCCTGACGTGTCAAGTAGGCGATCCAGCACCCTCTATTCTCGCCCGCCAAGTCTTGTTGGTTTATAGTTTTATATAGGAGGCTGCCTTTAGTCCACCTGGACACGGTGCTATAACTATCCGGGCTCCTACTCTCTATGGGGTGACCTGGTGCACCCCAGCCTTATGGGCTATGCGTACCTCCTACCTCCCCTTTAGCATGCCCCAAGCCTCGCAGCTATTCCGGACGTTATCTGGTCCCATTCCTCTCCACGCCCTGCCAGGCGCCCTTGGGCTTGTCACACAACCAGAGCCTCTCTCTAGCACCCCTGGGCTTGTCATGCAACCAGCGCCCCTTCTCT
>NW_017729032.1:77905144-77905381 GCF_001723915.1 Gavialis gangeticus
CCTCCTACCTCCCCTTTAGCATGCCCCAAGCCTCGCAGCTATTCCGGACGTTATCTGGTCCCATTCCTCTCCACGCCCTGCCAGGCGCCCTTGGGCTTGTCACACAACCAGAGCCTCTCTCTAGCACCCCTGGGCTTGTCATGCAACCAGCGCCCCTTCTCTAGTGCCTCCGGGCTCGTCACACAACCGGCACCCTTCTAGTCGTTAGCCCTCTCGGGCTTACTAATAGTACTTGTT
>NW_017729032.1:77905392-77908537 GCF_001723915.1 Gavialis gangeticus
CTTTTCTAGGCACAAGACACCTACGTGACCTTGTGACAGTTGCATAGACAACTAGTTGGAATAATTTAGTCAAGAATGGTCTTGCCTCTGAGCAGTGGGCTGGACTAGATGACCTCATGAGGTTCTTTCCAACCTTACTTTCCTATGACTCATATTTCAGGCACACATGCTAAAAAGGTTGGCCACCACTGTATTAGCAGAATCATTACACACGTAAGGCCCAATTTACAGACTGTACAAATAATAATGCCTTCCATCTACTATACAGGCAGTCCTCGGACTTACAACACCTGGTTTCTTAAAACTGCGTCTTAAGTCAAAATGTTGTAACTCGGAACCATTTTTCCCATAGGAAACAATGTTATAAATGGGGATTGGTTTCTGAACCAGGGCCTGGTACCCTATTTTCACCAGAAATAACCCAGAATTCTGTACTCAGTCAAGTGTAGATGAATAATATAGCTACATTAATATATTTATATTGTAAATAGCAATCACATTGATTTGGAAGAACTTCTTTGAGGTGACTTTGCTGGACTTTTTCAAGGGCTCTTGGCTGGACTTTTTAAAGGGTCCTTGGCTGTAGTCTTCTCAGGAATCTTGACTGCAGGTTTTACTGTAGTCTTGTCTGCTTTCTTAAAGAAAGCGTCCAAGCAATTTTGGACAGATGTTCTCAAGGAAGATGGGTGATGCAGCAAACTTGGTTGCTGACATGGCGTCACATCAGATCAAGCATTGTAAAGTCAAACTGATGTCAGAAAGTTGAAACAGGGTGTCAATTTTGTTTCAATTGTCAGTGTTGTAAGTGTAAAACGTTCTAACTCAAAACAGTTAGTCAAGGACTGCCTGTATACATCTGAAAGTCAAGGACTGCCTGTATACATCTTTATTATCCTGATATATAAATATGCCTTGTAGGACTCACAATTAATGCAAGCATAGTTCAGCACCAGTCATGACCCCTGTACAATGAATAGCAGGGAACAGATCCAAGGAAATAGATTGACTGGTACATATCTCTGCTCATAGCCTGAAGATTTTGGGAGCAGAATGTCAAGCATCAGGTTTACTGACACTGTTGACAACCTTTGTCCTCTCTGTACATGAAACTGAAGTTGCAGCTGAATATGATATAGCATACATCAGTTATAATTCATATAATTATAACTGATATAATTATGGCTGAAATTGATATAAGAACTATTTTATGTCTTATGGTCTTTATTATCATTTTTATCAAAATAATTTGCACAGTTTTTTCCCTCAACTATATAGTTTGCTACAAGGTTACGTAATACAATACAATTGTAATTTATCTAGCACTCTTTTACCCCCAGTAGTTTAAAGTGATTCACAACAATACTTGAAACAATTGCATAGCAAATTCTGTATCAGTTCCCTAACATGAAATGCAGCAGTCAAGGTGTAAGACTTTTGCGTTATTAATGCAATGTCAGTGATGACTGATCCTGCAGATGATTTATGCTATGTAGTTTCAGTAGTATGCACAAGATGCAATCTGAAGCCTTAAGCAATGCTCAAGATTGAGTTTTTTCCATGGTTTACACTAGAATCTTTCAGCCATGGGCCTTGATGAAGCAAAGCTACCACATCAGTGCACAGAGTGAGAAATGGTAATTGAGGTAATTGAATTAGAGTCCACATTGAAGATAAATATCAGGAACTGTACAAGTTGTATCAAAGAATAGAAAGAATTTCTATTTTACTCAAATACTAATTGAATAGAAGATCTATTCTCCACATTCTGTTTTTCACTGATATTGAGCCATCACCTTCTGCAGCAACTGAAACTTCAAGGTGGCTTTCATGGCCAGTCCTACCTGGAGCACAATTCATTAAGTAGTACTGACTAGGCTTATCAAAAAATGGTTCTAAGTCCTTATCTAATAGATAAAGGCACAGACATCTGCCTTGCCATGGGAAGAAGCATTCTTGGTCATGGCTCATTATCAAAGAACCCAGAAGTATAAGCAGGTCTGGTTGGAAACTAGGATTGTGCTACATTAACAAATACAGGATCAATGACTACAGATTAAAGTGTTTCCTTCTGTGAATCTTCATTACCCTTGTTACGTTATATATATATAGTCTTCCCAGTAGTACTGTATAAATATTTCTCTTTTGGATTTGAGGAAAGCTTTGGACTCTCTATGCTTAGCTTTCTTGGTTGTATACAGGATCATGCAATGACATCGTACATTTAAGGTTTTGGAATTGAAGTTGCCCAGAGGAGGGGAAAAGCCTTGCCTAAACTGTAAGCTGAAGATAAAAGTAAAGGATTTGCACTGGTAATATTTGACCATCTAACCAAATTCATGCCATGGTCAAAAATTCTCTAAAGGAAAATACAGATATTTATGTATCAGCTTCAGTGGGCACATCTACATGAGACACTTACTGAGCAGTAGCTTAATAACACCGTGCAGTAGTGAGCTGGTCAAAAACTGTGCTAATAAGCTACTGCACAGTGTTATCAAGCTACTGCACAGTAACCATCATAAAAAAAAACAAACATGTGCTGGTGCTACTGCATAGTAAATGTAGTTACTGCACATTCAGTTAGTACTTCAATAAAGATGTAACTGCAGTGCATTAATGAATGTGTAGATGCATCCAGTGTGTCCTAATCAGTAGTAGTAAAACTAGTTCTTTTATCCCAAGCTGCATGTATCATTGTCAAGCAACTACTAGAGGCTGCGTTTGCTTGCAATTATACTGCATTAGTAATATCTAAGGTTCAGAACAGTTTACTGAAGTAATAAGCTGAGGTCCAATTGATGAATTTACTCAGAGTGGTAAACTTACTCTTACTGTCTTTAATTGGATTAATTGTGTAATAAGATACTACTCAGCTTCACAAAGGGCAGTGGAGTTAGGCTTTCAATTGCCTCTCCTATCCCACCTGGGGTAACCTGCCGTGCAGCAGACAGTGCATGGCACAGGCATTCCCCAAAGATAAGTAGCACAAGGTGTGCTGCTGCTTCTTGTCCCTGGGAAAAAAAAATCCATGCTTGTGTTAATGTGGCCTATGAGTTGGTTACTCATGTCCCTGTACTAGGATTAGGCCCCCTAGGGATTGCTGTGATTCCCTCTGGTGGCCACTTGACTCCTACCCCCCCCCCCC
>NW_017729032.1:77908674-77915676 GCF_001723915.1 Gavialis gangeticus
CCCCCCCCCCCACTTCAGCTCCTTGGGTCCCCTCCATTTTTCCTTTCCTGCCACACCTTGATGTAATTATTTCAAGTGTGAAAAGGAGGCTTCCCCAGGGTCCCCGAGTGAGCCCAGTCTGTCTCTACCTTGTTCTTCAGTCATGGTTCTCCTGGCCCTATTGGTGCCTCAGGGCACCAGTTTCCTTATGGGCAAGTTGTGGCTTCAATCCACCCTTATAGTCATGCCCATTCCTTGCAGATGATATTTTCACCAATATTCTTTGCCTCTGGAGGGGCCTCAGTCCTCTTAGCTTTGGACCACCTTTATTCTGCCTCCAGTTCTTCATCCCTGGCTCACTTGTTCTAACCAGGTTTCTTGGCCTCAGACCCCTCTGTGTCTTAGGTCTCCAGGCCCCTTGGTCCTGTCTCAGTCTTCAGGCCCCTTGGTCCTGGCTCATGTTTTGTCCCAGCCCTGGCCCAGGCAAAGCTTCTCACAATTCCACTCAGCCCCCATGGTATCACTGACCCAAATGAGGCTGCTCTCAGCTTATCCCAGCTCCCTTTTATCCCTGGACCAGGCAAGGCCTTTTTCATCTTGTCCCAGCCCTTGACCCAGGCAAAGCTGCTCTTGGTTTATTGACAGCCCTGACCCTTTAATTTGGCCCTTGACCCTCTAACTGGGCTAAGCCCCCAGCATTCCCAGCTCCAGGACTGCCATCTCCTGCCTCTAAATGCCATCCCTCAGGCACCCCTGTGGCCTCCTATGCACCTGTTTCAGCCACAACCAGCCCTCCAGTTAATCTAAAACAAATAATATAAGCCAAATGCTTTAAATAAATCATCCAAAGATCCATCTCAGTTACCTGGCCATTGCAGAAGCCTCTTCCCCACTCTCTAGCCCTTTCTGAGCCCCCAGGGTTCCTGCTCTGGCCCACAGATTCTGCCCCTTGCCTGTGTGTGCTGGCATGAGTTCTCCTTCACACAAAATGCAGGGCTGCACTACCTCTATTCCTCAGAAACCCAGTTTTATATTGCCTGGGCTCCTCCCTTTCTGGCTAGGCATTCTCCTGGCCTGTTGCAGGGCTGTCCTTCTCAGTTGTTTCTCCCTTAAAATAACGGCAGCCTCCAGCTCCCCTGTTACAGTCCCAAAAAGATTACTTCAAACTGAAACAGGTGCAAGAGATAGCTGCTGAGTTGTTTAGGGAAAAGCTTATCTTACAACATAAGACTGAGATTTCACCTTGTTTTGACTAGCAAAAAGAAGGCTGAGAGGCCACATGATTCTTCTCTCTAAATATATCTGGGAGTTAAATGCCAGGGTGTTGAAAAACTAAGCTAAGGGATATGTTGGCATAAAAGCAAATGGGTAACACATTGGCAACAAAAATCATGAACAAAAATGGGAAGCTTTGTAACCATTGGAAGAGTGACATTCTGGAGCAGTCTTCCAGCAAACATAGTGAAGGGAAAAACCAAGCAAACAACAACACCACAAAAAACAAATGGCTTTTTACATGGAACTTAATTGGTTTATGAAAGTGATTACATGATGTGTTTGCTTGAAATGGCAGGGGGCTCGACTCATTAAATAAGAGGTCCCTCCTGCTCCCATGGTTTATGCTCCAAGTTGGAACCTACATGCTAGGTCCCTATTGAGATAATTTAATAACATTTTTCTGGCTGTCTAAATGCATAGTTTTGTTTATGTTTCTGCTTCATTTTTTGCAATGTGGCCCAATACTCCTGTGATGTGCGGCTGTGTATTAAATAATGAAACATGCTTCCTCTTGCTTGTTTCTTTCTTTCCTTGTCTTGGGCAAAACAGGGACCTCAATGACAAGCAGCTGTCTCAGGCCTAGTCAGTGCAAAACAGGGGTAATGCAGTATAGTTATAGATATAAATATAGACATAGATATAGATATAGAAACACACACACACACACACACACACACACACACACACACACACGCTGAGGTGATTTAAGAGCACAAATACTTCTAAATTCAGTCTTGTCATCTGGAGATCCTATGTAGTTCCCTGGAGACTTCCGTTGAATCCTGACTAAATGTACTGGAGAGATTACAATCAAAAGGTTGCTACTGGGGATGACTTCAGCATCAATTCACTATATTTAAACAACTGTTACTGGGGAAAAGCCAGCTCTCTTCTTAGCACAGAGGTCATATTCAGATTTGATTCAATTTAGATTTGGGACTGAAAAAGAATGGTGGTAATATACATTTCCATGAATATCAGGTAGAGGAAAGAACAAACTGGGTTCCTTTGTACTGTGACCAAATACAAAGCACTACAGTACTGTACAAAATATATTAGAGATCTAAAGCATTCTCTAATAGCTAATTCAGTGTATTTCTTAATGGTTAATCTATTACAAGTGTTAATGGAGCTGGAAAAAAATGATGACTGCATTTGAATGTACTTGCTTTGGTATAAAATTTCCATTCATTTTGAAGAACAAAAATTATTCACACCTTCTGTTGAATGTGCACACAGTACTGTAGAGGTTAAAATTTACAATTATTCCCTGAAAGAAACCTGAAAAGATATTTACTTCATCTGTTGCTACCACCATAAAATTAAAGCAAACACCTAGTATTCATGCAATGGCAAACAAAATAAATGAGTCAGGTAATTATAAAAAGAACACTGACCTATTAAAAATTGGTATGATCTTTAAGACATTTCAGCATAGCAGTACTAATGTTATTAAAAATAGAAGAATGATGACAAGTATTCATTAGAATTTGCATATGAGAGTGAGAATGCACTTAATTGCAAACTGCGTTTCCCAAATTATTTAGAAGCTGTAAATCAATGAAAAAAAAGACAGAAGATTTAGAGAGTAAGGTAGCTGAAGAATTTCATAATGCAAATGTTCTTAACAAGAACAGATTGGAAATGCTGCAAGATCTTTCCAAACGCAAGTGATTTAAAAGAACAAATATTGTTTGGAAACGCTAATGCTCAACTTATAGACAGTTTACTATAGGTAACACACAACATTATCTCAATTAGATTAGAACAGATTTTTATATGTAAAAGTATGTGGTAAAATATTATTCAGCTTTAAGCCAAAATAGCATATGCAAATGAGGAAGGCAACTGGCAAACTGCAGGTGTAATAAATTTCATGGATTGTGTAATTTTTATGCAGATTTTTTTTCAGCAGCCATCAGCACTGTTTAAATGTTTGTGGAAAGCAACTCCCCCCGCATTCCTCCCCCCACCTCCACTATGCTGAATCAGCATTTTGGAATGTTCCACCTCACTACTAATCTATATGGGCTAGAAGACCTGCACCAGCTCATTTAAATCAAATATCAGTGGACAAGTACGAACCAAATAAATTCAAAAGTAAATTGGAAAATGGAAGATGGTGTTATGGTAAAGAATGAGAGAAACAATAGGTAGGGTGAGAGGCTTGGAAGAGTGAAAAAGAAAAGAAGAAAAGGTGCTGATTCTATAAAGGACTGAAAAAATCCTCAGATTCCATTGATTTCAGAGGAAAACAATAATATTAAATGCTCTTCTGCATGAACTGAGTACTTCATAAGCCTGCAATAGATGGAATGTATGGAAGAAGGAGTAAGGAAGAGGCAGGGGCATAAAGGATGAGTGGAAAGAGGACAAATGTAAATGGAAGAATGAGAAAGAGAGAAAGAAATAATAAGCAAGAAAAGAACAATCCTAAATAGGAGAAGGGGAAAAATTTGACTTAAAAAGCTAGAAATAGACCAATGGACTTGTCATGACATTTACATTTGCTCAAATCATCTCCATTGTACTCCTCCAGAAAAGAAGATTAGTATTCCTCCATAACAATGCAACTCTCTACTTCCCACCTCTCATACCACCTATCTCTCCATTGTGGGTGTATCTACACATGCAGTTAATGTGACTGAACAAATTTGCACTGGAATAAACTACTCCTGGGCACAGTGTCTACACATGCATCTGGGACAGCAGCAAATTGAGTAGTTTAGGCCAATGCTTTTCCTGCCCAGCAGTTCCCCACATCAGCAGCCAGGGGGAGCTTCAGGGTCTGGCTGCAGCTGCCTGGGGGCCAGCCCTGCTCTGTAAAAGGCTGTCCCATGTTTTGTTCCCAGGCCACATGCCTTTCTGGCCCAGAGCAGTCTGCAGTCTCCTGACACAGGCTTCCAGGACACTGTCCCAAGAGCCTGTACCCAGGACACCAGGTATACTCCTCAATTTCCAGCTGGAAGAAATGGCTATGTGCACCATATCCATGAGGTATTTGTAGTTCACCACTTCCTCCACACACACCCCTCCCCCACACTAGGTTGCCTGCGTGGCCACCCATAAGCCCCAGACCTACAGTGCACCCCCAAAAACACATGCACTGCAGACAGTTGTTAATGAATCCCAACCTTTATTTCTTTACCCAGCACAACAACAAACCCCCACCCAGCCCCAACTGTTATGGGGAGAACAGTAGGGAGGAGGCACCTAGGGCATGCAGCCTGGACGGAGGAGTCTGGAACCCCAGCCTCTACCAACATCTGGTCATGTGTCTTCTCTGATTGCTTCCTGACCTGTTTCTAAATCCTCCTCTTCTCTTCAAGTCACAGGCGTGCTAAGTGATCTGTCATAGAGACTTAAAATATGATTTCCCAGCTTCTAACCAAGGACCCTAGCTACTAAACTGTAGTTTCTGGCCCAACAAATATTTACCTACTAAGAAAAATAGCTCCAGGAGAAGATATTGTGTAATCTACCTAATACTACCCCATACCTGGGTGCACTTTTCTGGATTGTAGGTGCATGTCCTTCTCTGAATCAGGAGTCTAAAGCTGTCTCTCCAGCATCCCAGGTAAATGTTCTAACTGTTGGCTGTTCTTGATTAGCACTCTTCTATTTCTGGTTAGCAGGAAAACTAGGCATAGGTAGCTAACTTGAGGAGATGATTCATGGTTCTGGAACCCAAGCCAAAGAACTGGCTGCCTGAAAGTCTCTAAAACTTCATTGAATCATATAATAAATAGTAGAATTGGAAGGGACCTCAGGAGGTCACCCAGTTCAACTGCAGCTCAAAGCTGGATCATCCCTGAATAAAACATCCCAGTCAAATGTCTGCCTCACCCACTCTTAAACAATATCCAGGGATAGATGTTCCACAGAGACTCAAGTTATCCTGTTCCATATGCCCCTTTCCTCTGTATTTCACTTCTAACTACTTTAGGCCATGCCATTCATGTCCTTTGCAATGCATAGAGAAACTTTGGTACATTACTGTGGACTGAGGATTTTCATCAGGGAAGAAGACACTTAGCAAAAATAGGACTTGGAGGGTCTGTGATTCATCTTTTTGGATTATAAAAAGATCTTCTTGGAGGCAGGTATCTTTTTCATTGTTCAGCTAAGTGGAAAAGGTGTGATTGATGGCACATTAAAATAACCTGGAGTTTTCTTCTTTCAAGTTGTTCTGCCAGTCCCTTTTGTTTCATGAAGCTTTTGAGGAAAAAGTAGAGAAATGCTGAGGTGTTGTTCTTGAATCTGTTTTTGGATGCTAGAATTTTTTATTAAGAACTTCTGTTTTATGTGATGGAGGTTCATTACATCACTAAAATCTTTACCAGAAGGCTATTGGATACATTAGAGAGAGTACAGAGCAGAATACAACAGAAAAGCTAAGACTGACTGAAGTATGTACTTTGAGGCTAAGTACAAGTGATCAAGAAACCCAAAGTGGAAGTGCTCTAACTTTCACGTAAATCTGGTCCACTTCCAGTTCGTCTCCCCGAGCATGCAGAGGCCCCCCCCCCGCCAACATCCCCCTGGCTCAGCAATCAATCATGGGGGGAACCTTGGGTGCCCCCCAGACCCAGGAGGCACCAGTCACTGAACCGGGGGGCACAGGGAGGGGCCCCCAGCATGCTCCCTGGCAGACCTGGAAGTGGACCAGATGTGTTTCTGGTCCACTTCCATGTCTGTTGCCAAGTGTGCTGGGGACCCTCCCGCACTCCAGTGGGACATCTGCCCCAGCATCTCAGCATTCACAAGCTGCCTAGTACCTTGAGGTATGTAGAAAAACATTTAAAGCCGTGTCTATGTCCAAATCATCAAATCTTTCCAAATCTGTTCGGATCAATTTGAAGGGTTCCATTTTGATTTGGAAAGAGTAAAGGGTCTCCTGCTTTGATTCAGATTCAGAGATTCGGCCACCATATCAGGCTGAATCTCTGCCAAATCGATCAGTGACTGAAGCTTCACGTAGCCCTAATATATATACACAGGTATGTTTGTATGTATACACACACATATATACATATATATATATTTAGGGAAAGTGTGGATTTTGGGTTAGTTTTTTAATCTGAAAATTAGGGATATTGGTTTTTATCATGGAAAACCAGGAATCCTGGTTATGACATTGATGCGAGCAGGGGGTTGGGCAACATGGGGGCTCATCTTAATAAACATGAAACCTTGAGGCAGAAGAGGGAATGAAATGAGTGAAACTGCCACTCCTCAGTTTAATTACATTTTACAGCTGCCAAACTTTTTGTGTGCATAATAAAGGAAAACTGTGGAACATTGTCTGCTCCAGAACTTGGGCCAGAGCCCAAGGGGCTGCCTATCCTCACAGAGGCTGCGCTGTTCCCTTGCAGCGGGACCCAGGCCCACAGTCCCGCACCCCCATTCTCTTCGGGTCCCTGTGCCTATGCTAGTAACTGACATTGCATAGTGAGTTGGTTCTGGAAGGCAGGCTGAGTCAATGCAGGCTCTGGCATTGGGTCTCAGGCAGTCTGATCTCCCTCCCCTTCCATACTGCTGCCCCACAGAGCAGACCCCGCCAGATGCCTTCCTGACTCCTTGGACCGTGGGTCAGCAGTTCCCATGTGCCATATCTCCTGTTATAGGGCTCTCTCATATTCCAGCATCTCCCAAAACTTGTGCAGCATGGAGCATTCCCCTATGGCTGCTATCCAGAACCCCTCTGTCCCCCCATAGGACTCTCAGGCATGTAACCCAGGGAGG
>NW_017729032.1:77920676-77923646 GCF_001723915.1 Gavialis gangeticus
GGGTCCCTGTGCCTATGCTAGTAACTGACATTGCATAGTGAGTTGGTTCTGGAAGGCAGGCTGAGTCAATGCAGGCTCTGGCATTGGGTCTCAGGCAGTCTGATCTCCCTCCCCTTCCATACTGCTGCCCCACAGAGCAGACCCCGCCAGATGCCTTCCTGACTCCTTGGACCGTGGGTCAGCAGTTCCCATGTGCCATATCTCCTGTTATAGGGCTCTCTCATATTCCAGCATCTCCCAAAACTTGTGCAGCATGGAGCATTCCCCTATGGCTGCTATCCAGAACCCCTCTGTCCCCCCATAGGACTCTCAGGCATGTAACCCCGGGAGGAGTCCCTGGAACAGGACTTTCCACGCTGGGGGAGACAGCCTGCCACACCACTCCGCCCCAGAAGGGCAATGGTCTCCCCAGTTTCCAGCTGTGGCCACTCAGGGGTGTCATACATGGATCCCAAGTAGTCTTTGACCCTTTGCATAAATTCCTTAACCTGGTGCTGCAACTCTTTCAGCTCTGTAGCAGCACATGCAGTCTCCCTCAGAGAACAGCTGGCCATCTGTAGACCTTGTTTTCAGGCCTTTCCTAGGCCTGGGTGCCTCATTCAAGTGCCACAGGACCATGGGTGCAAGCAGTCACCAACTTGTCCATTCTAACTCCCCACACTGATGGTCTCCTTTAATCCTCATATCACTGGTGCCATCTATTCACATCTCCAGGACTCTCTGGCACACCATGGATCCAACATCTTGAGCTGCATGACTGGGTCTCCCACACAAATGTGGAGCCTGCAGAAAATCTCCATTGGGCATGACCTTAACAGAGAAATATGGGTCAAGTTGAATAGACTGAGATCTGGATATGGATACTTCAAAGCAACACTGTACAAAATAAACACGTTGGACAGTCCCTTGTGTGAATGTGGTGTCCAGCAGGTAGGACAGCACTTAATCAAAAGCTACAATCTTTAAAAATGCCTAAATGGGGTAGATGGAATCTGCATGGTGAACAATAATGTGAGACAGTGGGCATGTCTACACATTCATTAATGCATCTTAATTATGGCAGTTTAGTACCTGTAATTACAGATACTACCTTAATGTGCCCCATAATTGGCTCCAGCACATGCTTTTTTGGTGACGCTGAAGCTCAGTAGACTAATTCAGTCACACATTAGCATGGGTTTTTCCTGCCATACTAATGTGCAGTAGAATGAATGTACTGCACTCACAGTGTCTTGTGTAGATATGCCCAGTGCCTCATAGCTGGCTGGAGTCAACAAAGTTGGTGTAGGGTGCTGCAATGCTCCATCGGTAGGGACCTACTTAATTTACAATTTTGCTGATTTCATACAAATATAACACAAGTTAGTAAGATACCCCCCCATGTTATGTTGAATAAACACACATTTCTAAAAGCATACTTCATTATCTTTTAAGGCTAGAACTTCCACCCAGGCTGGCAATATAGCTTGAGGACTTTCACTGTAGTATGATACAGCAATATACTGTAGCATTCAGGAGGAGCCTAAACAAGTAATGCCTGTCTATCACCTAAGGAAGGAATGACTTGTATTTTTTCATAATTATAGATCCACCAGTCCCACTTCACTACAGATTCACCACACTGTCTCCTTTACTACATAGATGGTGATTTCCTGACCCCATTTGAAAACAGTGGCATGACCCACTGTACTTCATAACGGCTGAGATTTCACTCAGAGTCTATGCAGAGATGTGTTCTCCAACCTAGATAGGATGTAAGCCTTTTCTGTCTAGTTAATACAAATGAAGTTCAGTGGATCACTACACCATTTACATAATATCTGAATGGCTGCATGGATTCTTCAAATCCTATTATAATCACAATTTCATTGCATTAGATACTTTCTGGCACAGAAAGGATCCTTTCCTGTCCTGAGGGATGGAATCTTCATGTTCTTTCAAGGAAGTGTTAACAAGACAAAAACAGAGAATTGACTAAGGAAAAACCTATTAGAAAATAATAAAAAGAGGGTTGCACATGATCTAGCGTACAGAGAATTTTTTGAAGGCTCAGGAGATCTTGAGTCCATTCCTGGTTGTGCAACAGGCCTGATGGATGGCTTGACACACTTCTCTCTGTGTCTCAGTGGACGCATCTACACGTGCTAATAAGCACAACTAAATGTAATGCACTTTAAGCTAATGGGCAGTAAGTGTTTTTTGGCAGGGGCTTGGGACTAAAGTTAGTCTCAAGTCCCTCCAGTACTGCCATGTGACCCTGTGGCCACTGAAGGGAGCTCCAGCCTCCAATCACATGGCTGCCAGCACTTGGCAGCCATGTTAAAGCCAGAGCCAGATTCCAGCACTTGGCAGCCATCTTGGAAGCTCTGATCCCAGGCCAGCCCCTTCCCTGTCCAGGAGCTGTGCACCCAGCACATGGGCAGTAGGCACCAGCTCCCTCCCTGCCTACTCTGCCTCCCCGCTCCAGGGCTGCCCCTGTCTTTGCTCCTCCCAGTGGTGCCCAGAGCCCCACTGTTCCAGCTTCGCCCCTGACAATGACAACCAGTGCCCTGCACTGCTGCTGGCCATGGTGTTGGCCCTGCTAGTCCCAGCAGGCCCACCCCCACCCAGGCCCCAAGAGAGCTGTTCACCTACCAGCGAAGGCCATAGCACTGGCTGTGGGAGGCCCTGTCCAACACCCTTCTTCTGCACGCCCTACTCCAGCTCACCTGCCCTGCCGACCACACACCCCATAACCCCTGCTGACCAGCAGCACCACTCTCTGGACACAAACATAGGTGAAACAAAAAAGCTTTATTGCCCTCACATCTCTCGCCCTCAACAAACAGTTCCCCTGCCCATCCTCCCTGCCCACCAAAAATACAAAACTCACTTACGAGAGACATACTATATACATGAGGCAAACTACATACAGGAGAAAAACTGTATACCTCTGTTGCCCTGAGGGGTCAGGCCAATGCTCAGGATCTC
>NW_017729032.1:77923657-77925564 GCF_001723915.1 Gavialis gangeticus
GTCTTATTGGTTCCCTTGCACCCACCCACACACACACACACTCACACACACACACACACACAATGATAGCAGGGGTTAGAGAGGCTTGGTGTAGGGGCTGAAGTCTACTGAAGTCCAGGAGGAGAGAGACAGAGAGACAGAGAGTCCAAATTGTAGGAGAAGGTGTGCAGGTAATATCTACCTATACCAGGCTGGAAAGGGGTCCTTGTCCAGTAGGTGTTGTCCAGAAGGGGGTTGCCAGCAGGGCCTCTGGGTGGATAGGTGGTGTGGCATGGTGCTGGTCCAGATGGAGAGAGCATCCCACTGGGTCTGTCTTCACTTCCTCTTTTTATAGGGGCAGACCTTGTGTGACTCTAGTTACAGGAGGCATACCCAGACCATTCCAGCAGTGGGTGGCAGTGGCCTTGAGTCAGCGTCCCCACTGGGGCTGGTGGGGTCTCCCCTGCATCCAGATGTTGACTCTTCATAGACAAGAGACAGAAGCCTTTTGTGAGATTTTGCAAGATTTCAGAGATAAGATGCTCTACATCAGAGGCCCTGTACTGTCCAGCTTCAGGTCAAGGGTCAGCCATGCATGGGTGCCCAGGGACCCTGGTAATTCATCTGGGCAGGCCTGGGCCCTGGCAGTCACTGGAAGAGCCCCCCCATCCCCTCTTGCTCCCACTGGGTGCTGGCCACAGGTAACCTGCCTCCCCCACATCCTTCCCAGGATGGGCCAGACCAAGCTGCTGGCTACACCTGCTGCCACGGCTCTAGACCCCACTTCCCCCCACCCTGCACATTCAAGCCACCTGCTCTTCTGCACTGCTGTCCAGCCCACAGTGCTTGGGCTCAGGGCATGTGGAGCTCCTGGACAACTGGCGCAAGGGGCTGGCTGCACCCTCCCCACAAGGGGCCTCTCTGGGACAGCCCACTCCCCACACCGCTGCTGTGCCCATATATGTCTCTGCTGCACATGCCTCAGGCAGTGTGCAATGAGCTGTTTGTGGAAGCTGAGGGGGCCTGAGCCACTGTGCCCTGGGCACACCTGCATTCCTGGTTTGAAACTCTGAGCTACGACAGTACAGGGTGCAAGCCCGAGTTGCCCCAAAACCTCCACCAGGACCTGAAGGACTACCTGTGGCAGCACTACACATCCCTGCCCCGCCTGTCAAGAAGGACATTGCTGCCAGCATCGACACCTTCCTTGGTCCATGGAGCTGCCAGGACAAGTGCTGCCTCTCAGGATCTCAATATTGTGCTGTTACACAGGAGGGTGTGACACAATTGCACACATACAAACACACAAATCAATTAGGTGCATACACACACACTACCAACTCAGGCACATACACATCCAAACCAGCCTAGGCAAATGCATATCTATCACCAATTAAAGCACATACACACTGCACACCAAAAATTAGACAACAATCAGTTGTCAATACCCACACACTCCGTATGCATACACAGACCACTAATTCGTATATCATGCACACAATGACGTGTGTGTGTGTGTGTGTGTGTGTGTGTGTGTGTGTGTGCATTCACCAGTTCACACACATACCATCCACCTACACATACACACAGGTGAGTTCCTGACTTGGATAGTACAGTATGTATGTGTGTGTTTGGGGTACTTGGGATACCTGAGGGAAGGTTAAGGTGACAGAGAAAGTATAAGGAGTGAATGTTTCCTGGAAATGGAATTAGAACCAGTAGACTGGAGAGAACTTGACTGAGGAACTGAGGCTTTGGGTTACTTAAGGTTAAGGGGCCCCAGAGTTACTCAGGATCACCTGGTGCCAGGGTGGAACCAAGGGAAAAGGCTCAGTGGCAAGGAGGAAACAGCCAGGAGACGGAGGCAGAAAGCTGGGAGCTCAGGAGGAAAGGCAGTGGGGACAAGGCAATAGCAGTGGCAGAGATCA
>NW_017729032.1:77925895-77934365 GCF_001723915.1 Gavialis gangeticus
TGTGGAAAGAAACAGGGGGGGTTGGCCAGGTTTGCACCCCTGGGGGGGGGGGGGGGCACTGGCAGGTCCTCTGGGGGGATAGGTGGTATGGCACGGTTCTCGTCCAGATGGAGAGGGCGTCCCAAGGAGTCAGTCTTCACTACCCCTTTTTATGGGGCAGACTACCTATGATCTCCTATGGGCAGGGCCTGTCCAGGCAATGTCAGTTTTATTCCAGAGGGCTCCAGGTGTTCTTACTGACATGTGCAGCCTTGGCACAATGGTAGGTTTCCTCATCTTTTGTTTCTTGAATGCTGAGGGTGTTTCCAATGGCTGGGTCGCTGGTCCAGGTATTGGTTTTGATGGTTCAGTCATTCAGAGGGAGCTATTTTTAGACCTACTGCCATTGTCTCTCAGGCACCCACATTCATCCCCATTCATTCAGGAACCAAGTTACATAGGAGGGGTAGGTATGAGTCATAGGTTACACAACAGGGCATGGGGACAGGATGGACACTTGACAAACAAAATGGAAACTTGATATGACTTATGCTGACTTACATATGTAGGCCTAAATCATATAGGATCAGTAAAACAGTAACATAGAACAGTAAAAATCAATATAAACATAATAATTATACAATATAAAGAAGGAGAAAAAACAAAACAAATACAACTTGCTACCAAAATAAAATGCTAACGCTTATCCTATGTCTTAGCTCAGTTATACTTATCTATAGGGAATAGAGAGGGAGAGAAAAAGTCAGAAATGGCTGGGGAAGGGGAGAGTATGCATTTTAAAATAAAAAAAAGAAAAACTGTGGGTTTTGCTACTCATGGGCTGCTCAATGAAGTTCTGAACTGTGTCTCACCTGTCTGCGTGCTGCAGGGTGGAGGGGAGAGCCCAGAGCCAGGGGACTGTGGGCAGTCCAGGCAAGGAGCAGGGCCTGCGAGAGCCCTCCCCCAGTGCATGACTTACCATGTGTTTGGGGCTGGTAAGGCTGGGTCTTGGTGCAGGCCTGCACATCGGCGATGGTGTTCAGCTGAACCTGGTATCCATGGCCCACAGTGCATGGTGGGCTGGCACCCAGCCATGGGCCCCCACAGGAAGAAGCTGACACTACTGGCAGCCAGTGGTGGCATGGCCAGCCACACCTCATGCCAGGATTTGAGGCTGTGTCAAGGGCAAGGCAGCCTCTGGGCAGGGGTCCCCGAGCTGCCAGTGGATGCAGCAGCCAGGGAGGAGGATATGGCGGGGTGCTGAAGGCCCGAAGACCCTGCCTTTGGTGACATGTCACCAGAGATGTCAGACTGGGTGGTGGCACTAGCAGGGGTACGGCCTGGCTCCTAGGGCACCAAAATGTCTATCAGCTGCCGCATAAAGGGCATGTACTTCTGGGCATGACCAGACTGACAACTGAAGTTGGTCACGGCCATCCACTGTTCCCACAAGATCTTGACTTTTACACAGTACTGCCATGCTGACTGAGAGTGCATCCCACCTGACAGGATCTCATAAATATGGGCATTCGAGCACCTGCCTGCCTGAATCAAACTGCCTCTGCACATTGGAATATCCCCAGAGTGCCACAAAGACACACACCTCATCCTGGGTCCAGTTGGGGGCCCTGGCAGTGGCATGGGCATATGCATATGGGTGGGCCTGGGGCTCAATGGGGAGGAGGGTGATGACATGGTCATCCCATGCTGGCTCTCTGGGCCTCCACACAGCTGTCCCTTTGTGGCCAGCCCTGGACAGCTACCAGCAGCGCACAGCACAGGGGCACAGCCAGGGACTGGGAGCCATGGGGAAGAGGCACTTCACCACAGGACCTGCAAGCACAGGAGACAGCTGGAGGTGAGCAGCAGCAGAGAGCAGGTGCTGCCCCTGCTGGCAGAGACAGCCAGCCAGCAGCACTGGGGGGATCTCAGGGCTAGGCAAGGGATGCAGCAAGCTGTAAGCCTTCGCAACACTCACCTATGGTCAAGAAGCAACTCTGTAGGGGGAACAGCCTGTGGCCTGTCCTTGGGGGCACATGGGACCTGCTGGGATCCTGGTGTGTGTGCAAACACAGGTATCAAATTTGGGTGCAATTAGCCTAAATTCACCATTTTTAATGCTCATTAAGGGCACTCACATGTAGATGCATGCCCATAATGCACATTATATTAGGCTCATGGACATTAATGCATCTGGTGTAGACATGCCCCATATATCCATTCATAAAATGGGGATAAAGTTGCTGCTATTTGTATGGTGCTTACTATAATTAACATTATTGTTATTAGCAGTAAGAACGAGATGTCAAATTTACACTCACCACGCACAACAATGAGAACTGATCATCTAGGGCAAGCATATAGAATAAGAAAATATGAAAGAAGCCAGGAAAAATATTCATTTTTCACTAGGCTCTTTGGTTCTTGTGCTATAGAGCACATGCAGCCTCGAGGGTGATCTTGAATGTTATCTCTGAAGCTGAGTGATTTTTTGGAGGTCTCATTGAATAGAAGGGTCACAACCCAGAGTCCATTCTTATCTGTTTTAATAAAAAATGACAATGAACTGTGCAACCCTCCATTGTCCCCTATAGCAAAATGAAGGTGAATGTCACTCCTGTCTGTACAGACAAGTCTAATTGCAGTATTAGGGTTTAAAGCATTAAAATTCACTGCTTTCAGAATTTTTTCTAAGGCTATGGAAGACCTGGTGTTCATTTTTGTGGCTCCCCTGCTTTTCTAAGTTTTTATCATTCCCACCGAGGAGTTGTTTGCTGTAGTGAACTATGGATCATGCATGATGTTTACAGCTTAGCTCCATGACAGGTCATTCAAACAACAATTTATTCCCATATAAACTAGGGATGCTATAAGAGTCTTTATCCCCAGCTCTCAGTGAAGCACAAAATGTTGTACACTACATGACATGGAATGAAGACCTAATTCTGATTTCATGAGTAAAAATCGTTCCACACTCATAAAACTGACTCCTTCACTTTTACGCTCTCTATATGAGCACTACTTGTTTTATAAGGCACACATGCTTATACAAAAGCACAGCCAAACCTTAATGTTTCTGGTTTATTTTAAAACCTGAATTTTCCTTTAATAACTTTCCCTCCCATAAAGACAAATCTCCCATGGAGGGATGGACAGTAGGAATAGGAGAATGAAGACGCATCACTGTAGAACTGAAAGAAAAAATAACGTCCTTTATCAGGACACCTGCCAGGCTAAAAGTCCTCTGATGATCCCTTCCAGCCCCACTTTTCTATGATTTTATGATATGTGGTCATAAAAATGTTTTGATTGTCTAGTCTTCTTATACTGGTGAAAACTGAGATGAAAGATTAGAAAAGATAAATTGGAAAAGATTAGAAAAGATAAACTGGAAATGGCTTATATAAGAAACACTATTCAAAAAGCATAAAAAATAAGGCACAAAATATAATTAAGTGTAATTAAGTATGGCAGGATGCCAACCACAGGAGGTGGCCAATCAAACTAGATTTTTTTTGTCATCTGTTAACATTCACTAGTGTCCGATAATCTGAAAGACACTTACACAAGCTCTTCTTCTGGATGAGGTCAAAGTTCTCAGTTGAGATAAAAAACCCTGCATTTCTAAAGTGCCCACATTCCACAACTAAATATGCTTTCCTTGGCTATTGACCCTGAACTTCACAGGATATATATTTCTGGCTTCTATAACCAATAATGTGAATTATGTACACTTAGAAGAGAGGACCATTTCATCAATTGCCAAATAGTGCTATTTGCTATTCTAAAAGAAGGAAATCAAATCCAAAAGGCATTTACAAAATAATGTTCAGGTATGGTATTAAATAGAAAGACAATCAAGTGCAGGCACATATTATTGGCAAAATCTTGCTGCAACTAAGCGAGTAAGGGGAAATTTTAATAATTGTGCTTGAAAAATGGATACCAAAGACTCTCCAGCTTGATGATCCCTTATGGCCAAGACTGCTTACATGATCTCATCCAGGAAACAGAAAAAAAGTATTAATCTTTTGCAGAATAATTATTATAAGAGTGGGTAAAAAGATAAAGGGATAATATTATAGTAAGCCAGGGCAATGTAATCCATTATCTATAAAACTAAATTGGTCCTTGTTTCCACTTCCAATAGAAAGCTATTTACTCTATATTTTTAAAAAATTGAGAAAAACTTCCTCTATCTATCAGAGCTTAGGTGAGGTACGCTGTGGAACAAAACCTTTTTACTATTGCTCTCCCTATCCTCCCCACTTACCATCATGTTTCCTTAATGAGCAATATTAGGGCCCTATCCAGTGCTCAGAACCATGTAGAAATTCCCTACATATGGAGTTCTGTGCAGCTGCATCTGGGGTTTGGGGCAGTGGGAGAACTAAAAATGCCCCATTCAGGTTGGGAGGAGTAGAAAGAGCACAGCCTGGGTGAACTAATTTAGATTGGACCAGCCATCTTTTGTCCAAACATCTTCACAGATCAGCACTTAGATGGGCCTAACCTTAGTTAGGTCCATCTAAGTATAACATCTGTGTGTACCCTAAAAACCTTGAAAAATGCTGGATTGATTTGAGAGAAGGATTCAGAATCAGTAGCCTTCAGTAAGAACAAATAATTAAAACTAACGTAACCCTTTTATCAATAAATCTAAAATCTCCTTTGTCTGCCTCTACCACTCATTTGTGTTGGGTGAATTGCTTAACTTCTTTGTACTTAAATTTTCACATCTGTAAAATGGAGTAATGAATTTAGGATATGCCTATGGCATAGACTCTGTGCTGAAGTCACTGCTATGATTGCTCTGTATAACCTTACCCTAGCTTTAAACAAATTAATTTAGATATGGTGAAGAGTGTAGCTGCAGCACCATGGAACTCAGTGCAGGCAGTGAGGCAGCCCCAAGAGGTCTCGAAAATATTTAGGCCAGGTACAGACATTACATTTTTACCAGTATAAGTCATTGGAAACCATAACAGAACAGAAGTTCAGCACGCAAAACGAGTCTATCAATGTAACAAAACAGAAGTTTGGCACATATAGACTGGTTTTAAAATGAGTGAACCTGGTCTAAGATTCACGTCCCCTCCTCCAACAAGGGGTGAACGTATGTTTTGTTCACTACCGATCTAAACTGTGTCACTTGCAGAAAACCACGTAACTTAGATCAGGCTATTTGAATGTCTGTATCTAGGCTAAGATGGTTAGTCCATGTTGAGCTCTGTGCTACTTCAGCTAAATTGATTGTAGACCTAAATATCTGAGGCAGTTTAAAGCTACACTGACAGTGTGAGCAGCTGACTCACAGCAGTGATTTCAATGTAGACATAGCTTAAATTCATTATTCCATTTTATGGATATAGAAACCCTAGTCCAAAGAAGTTAAGCTGTTCCCCCAACACAGGTGAGAAACAGAAACAGAACACACAAATCCTGATTTTCACTTCTATATCTGCCTTTTTCAACTACTCTCCCTATTTCCTGAGTTATAGTTTAGTGAAAAATGGAAAGGAAATGCATAATTTTTGTGTGTGAGTGACTATAATCATAAAATAGTGCAAACATACTGCTTATGTTTGCACTATGTTTGGCTATTGTTTGGCTACTATTTGGCACTGTGTTGGGCTTCTGTTTGGCTAATGTTTGGCTATTAACATAATAGCCAAACATACTGCTGATGTGGTGGCTGTGTATGTCCATACTGATATAATCATTATCCATCTAGGCTGTTTGTGTGGTCAGATCATTAGAAGTACCACCTATAAAAAAACTATGAAGACGAAGAAGGTGGAAGAAGAAAAATCCAGCAAGCCATTTCTCTCTCGTTCCACTACCAGATGAGTCTACATGAGATGCTAAATGCACAGTAGACTAAATATGCTGCACATTAGAGCAGCAGGCAAAAACTGTGCTAATGAGCAGTAGAATTAGTCTGCTGCGCATTAGCATCATAAAAGTGTGCGCTAGGGCTACTGCACAGTAGTGCCATTTATGGCTCATTAATAAATGAGTAGACATGCCTGCTAAAGATAAAGAGGGTCAAAATAGAAGCTAATCTATGGGTGACTATTTGTGACATAGATCTAAGCAGTCCTCGGAATGAAAGCATATTTACCCAATACAGAAGAATATTTAACATTGTCCGTATGTACTTAAAACTGAAAATATCACCAGGGCATAGATCTTTCATTATCAGTCAGATTCTTTTGACAATTTCCAATTACATTTTTGAATTTTTATTATATGTTAATAGACTATATTAATTAAAGCAGACTGAAATGCACTAATAATGATTAATTCAACCTGGGGTACCTTAAAGTGAGTTTTTCTAAGAGGTGAAATTCTCCATGGTTCTCTCATTTGCATTCTGTAACAGAGGGTAATGAACTTCTTGATGTTTCTATTTGCATATTCCCTAAACCAACATGCAAGCATGAGACAGGGAAGGAAAGGTGCTGAGAGGCTGGGGTGAAAAACGGCTATGTCCCAAAATGCTAAGAGGGTAATAGATTCCCTTGCCCCCACCTGACAAACACCTGTAGCCTCACCTTATAGTATATAGGCTTTTAGAGAGCAGAACACAAAATCTAATAGAATGCACAATCAGGTGTTGGTGAGGAACATTAACTCTGTAATAAACGCTCTCCAAATTTACCTACCCCCTGGGAAATAGCCTGTCATCCTGTTAGTCCTTTTGTCATTCATGAGTAATACGTATTTAACTGAAATCTTAGAACAGGAAATGAAAAAGTGAAGATGATAAATCTGTTTCACTTAGACAATAATCATATAACACTGTGGGCAGTTAGTTCTAATTTATAGACAGCATTCCCTCTGGAAATCTTAGGTGAAAAAAGGCAGGGGAGGGGGGCAGGAGTGACAAGATGATAATTGGTGTAGGGCATCTCTTACCCATTGGAATGGTTAACTGGAAGGAAACACTAATTACAATTTCACTGCTGCAGAGTAATGTTTACAGTAGCTGAATTGGATGATTTTTTCAGGAGCTCAACCTCAGTTCCTTGTTAGGATCTCCATACCAAAGCCAGGATTCTCAGATTTAGTCATTTTCAGTCCCTTTTTTGGACTTCCTAGAGAGAAGAAACACATTTGGACCTCTGTGGCCATAGGAGATTGCTAATCTATAAAAGTGTTCTTACCTCCTGCAAACTTCCAACTTGTAACAATAATGATGATGGCTGACACATACTTGTGTGGCTGTTAAAATGGTAATAGCAATAACAGAATTAAAACAACCCTTCTTATCTATAAATGCAGCACTTATTTCCATGCTGTTTGGATAATATCCACCTCTTTGTACCATTTACTATTATGTACAATGCTTAAATGTCCTGTAAATCTTTTAATAATTAACAACTACTAAAGCTTCATTCCTTTATAAATGAATAACCTAGCAGATGGCAAAAGAATGATCACTATTCATAATTTAAAAATCAAGTATAAAACAGAATTGCCAATTATATGTATTTTGTCTAAAGATTTACCTCTCACTTCTATTTGCTTTTTCAAAAAACTTGATTAATGCATTAATGATTGCTTTAACAGATTAAAAGGGCTGTTTTGCCTAATTTTGTGGAAAACCTAGAAAATGGATTATCAAACAACAGTTAAATACAAAAAGATTACCCATGCATGTTACTGGTCTAGCAAATTACACATGCTGGATTGGCAAAACATGTAAGACACAGAACCTCTTCCACTCTCCTAAGTAATACCAACAAACAGTAAGAGTGAAAATAAATCTGCTATACTGAGAGCATTGAGTGATTCCTACTACAAGTGATACATGATAATATTTTGCTGTTTTTGAGTGGAAAGATTAATATATATGTATATAAACAGTTTGTAAATTAAGCTTTCACTCTTTCCCTGACATGTTAGGAATGGTGATCTGAGATCCTCTATGCAATGATCAAACAAAGTTTATGCAAAATAGACTGTCAACAGAAAACTCAGTGCAATTCTTTGAAGTCAGGTAATTGGCTAAAAAGAAATTAGATTCATCCAGTAAATTCACAGGATAGGATTTCTTCTTAGAGATCTAATGAAAACAGGATTTTATATATACCATTTGTCATTGAAGTTGAGAGTTTATTCTGTATGAAAGAAAAATGCAATTGCCCTATTACACGCTAACCAGTCCCAGACTATGGTTGATAAACCCGCCCCCACCTCGCCCCCCGCAAAAAAAGGCTGATCCCTTCCTACTATTAAACCTGATTTTAGGCCAAACTCTCCAATCACTGAAGAGTTTTTATATTCCTGATAATTATATGGGAGCTCCACAACCATCAAATGAAAAATAGCACTAGAGGTTTAACCCCACAAGGTGCTTAGCATTGCTATGCAATGCAGAGTATCTTTGGCTGCCACTGAATGTCAGTGGCAACTGAAAGTGTATTCACCTAGAGGTCCATACGACCTTGCAGGGTCAGGCTCTTGGTGAGAATACAAGTGAATG
>NW_017729032.1:77939365-77947964 GCF_001723915.1 Gavialis gangeticus
GAAAGTGTATTGACCTAGAGGTCCATACGACCTTGCAGGGTCAGGCTCTTGGTGAGAATACAAGTGAATGGATTTGCCATAGGTCTGTAAACTACTAGCCAATCGAATGAATTATAGGAATGATTCATGAAAATAGAAAACCTTAGAGTGCTTGACTCTATAATTAGCATATAGACACCCCATAATTAGCATATACAGGTTATGGTATTTTATGATGCTGTTTCTGCATTTCACATAAAGCTTTATAGCCATATTTTATTCTCTACCTGGCTTTCTTAGCTTACCAGCAAATATGCTTGATATTTTCCAAACTAGATAGCATTCCCTTCAGTCAATTCAACAGAAAAATATTTGTCAACAAGTCTCAGTTTTAGAGCTTTTTTTAACCTAAAGGCTGTCTTGCTACAAGGAAAATAAAAGCTTACGTGCAGACACTTACTGAAAAATTGCAATCTAGTGCTGCATAACACGGAGGCGAAAAATGTTACAGCTACTATAATTCACAAAGCAAACTTGGCGGATGGGGTTGGGGGGAACCACAGTAAAATCAGGTTGGCTTTGAGGTCAACTCACAGATTTACACAAGGAAAATTATACAGACAGAAGGAAGCAGCCCTTTTTTACCATAAAATTGCCTGGGTAGAGTAAGATCTCCTGAGAGATTTATGCAGACATATCTCTAGCAAGATGAAAAGAGTATGCTGTCCTCAGAATCAAAGCCAAGAAAAAAAAGAAAAAATAAGCAGTGGAGAGGACAAAACACCCCATCATTCATACAACTACAGTGTGAAAGAGACTGAAAGGAATTTCCAGGGCTTTAAGTGAGATCAGTAATATGCGTGCGTGTGTGTGTGTGTGTGTGTGTGTGTGTGTGTGTGTATCTATGTGTCTATGTGTGCGTGTGTATTCTAGGAAATTATAAAAAGAATCTTTAGCTTATTTAAATCAGGTCCTAATTTTTTTGATTTTTAAAAAATAAATTATAATAGGTTTAAAATCCTCTCACATATAGTTTGTCAACACCCTAATCTAATAATCTAGTAACTGCATATTAAGCAATACATTATGGGGATATAAATTCTTACTTAAAGCTATATTTTTGTTCAAAGTTGTCATTTTGCCACAATATTTTGAGATCATGACTCCTAAAAAGCTGGAAGAAAAAGCTTATCAGAGGCCCTGATAAAGGAATTGCTTCTGTAATTTAGTGCTGGGACCTTAGATTTCTTTTCAGAAAAAGAAATAACGGAAGTGCAGAGGAATAAGATAAAAGGCACCTTGCCCAAACACTCACAATATGCTGGTGTAGTTTTAGAGATCTGTTCTATACCTCCCATTATATTTTATTTTGTAGTTTTCATTCTTCTCCTCTGTCTGGGCTTTCTTGACAATAGATAAATAGACTGGATTTTTGATAGGCCAATCTACCTTTGTACCTGCATTTTACTGGCCACAAGAAAACCTACAGATTCTTGCACCTTTAGAAATTAGATGGCAGCCGTAAATCAGTTTATTAAAGCTCCAAGCTTTCTGATGTGTGCCTGCAATGCATTTTGCAAAAATAGAAATGCAAGTACATTTTTTAAAGTGTAAATACATGCCTAAAAATGGAGGCTGGGCCTCTGTTGTTCTGAAAAATGTTCTTCAAATTGTACCATTTATTTATTTATTATTACACTCCCACAATGGCTAATGTTATTTTTGTCTAATGGGTGAAACTGGCCATGTCTACATGAGACGCTGATTGTGCAGTTGTTACTGTGCAGTCATTTAGTGCTTGTATAAACAAGTACTAAATGCCTGCAAAGTAACGAGAGTTACCGTACAGTAGCACCCTCAAACGCCTTTTAGGTGATGCTGATGGTGCAGTAGCCCATTATTACTGCACAGTCGTGTTACGTCATGCTTCGTACCATGTGACGCTACTGCATGGTAGTAACAAGCTACTGCCCAGTCAGCATCTTGTGTAGACGTGGCCACTGAGCCTGTGATAGAGAGATGGCAGAAGTACATCTGCAGCGCTTGACCATCATGCGGGGGGAGTGAGCAAGTACAGCTAATGGAGTTCCTACGTTTGTTCCAAAGAAGCGTCTCCTCATTATTCACGCACAAACATGTACAGAAAGTGGAACTGGGAAGAAGAGAGGCATCATGGGAATGGAACATATGAACATTTGGTCAAAGCACAGGGTGAAATCATTTCTTTACTGAAAGCTAGAATGGAAAATAGGGATACTTCATTTCAATCTCACTTAAACACTAGCATGTCTGAAATGGTACATAAATCCTATGATCGTCACTAGAATTTGTGTTTTGAATCTCTTCCACACACTGAAACAGCAGAGTTTAGCTGCTAGCTACAGGCCCAGTCTGCCAGTGCTGTTGCACTGATGAATGAGGGGTCAGTGATGAGGGGTCACTTTCTCCCCTTATGCATTTAATTGAACAAAGCTTGTTTAGCCAGACCTTGGGCTATAGTGTGAATTTTCCTTAATATTTATAAAGAAATCTTTGCATGATTTTTTATCTATAGTTTTCCGCTGGAACTTATTAATTATATTGTCAGTCTGTTCCACATTCTCAAGGCAGTAAGGGGACATAAGATCATGAATGTGAACATGGAGCAGGAGGAGGAGGAGGGAGCAGGCATAAAGCATCAGAGAGAGATGGAGAGTACAAAGACCCTTGGCTGTCCTCTGCAATAAGCTAGTCAGCTGAGCTGAGCCAGCCTGTGGAGAGAGGGAACTAGTAACTTGCTTTCCTTCAAAAGTAAAAGGTCAGCTATCCAACATTTCTTTCTTAAGGCTAAGAAGAAAGGCTCAGGCCATGTGCAAGGGTACATTTCTATGGTTAAGAATGTTAGAGAAATTCCTGGGTAGAAAAATAACCTGGGAACAGGAGCTTGCATATGTTCCAGCCCCCTAGCTAAAGAGCTACACCTGAGAGTGGCTCTCTGAACCACCCCAGCCCTTAGGGGAGACTATTATTTGATAACTTGTCCTCTCACCTGTCCAGGAAGGGGGCAGGCTGTCAAGAGGCAGCTGCAACCCCCAGCTTTTCAATCACTCTAACCAGAGTGTGGGTGGCATTTTCAAAATCCATGGAGCCAGAAAGACCTCTCCACACAATCTTCCCCAGCCCCTGAAGCCTTAAATGCCACCCATCTGTGGCACAAGTGGCACTTTCAAAGCATGTGAAGACAGCAACTGTGGCAGAAAGAGCACTGCTGAGTCTTCCCCATCTGGGAAAGAAGCAGGGAGTACTGGTGCAGGGATCCCCTTCCCTAACTATGCCAAAGGCAATCATACAAGCGGTCATTCTTATGAGAGTTTCTGTTATGTGGAAGCTCCTGGAAGCTCTTTCTCTCCATGAAAAACTAAAGATTTCACATATTTGGTGTAATAATTTTGGGGTTGTTTCATCACACCATTAATGACCTTAGCCTGTGGCCAGGTAACTTCAAAAGTCATGACTAACTGGTTAATTACTTCTGAAGTGGATCTGTGCCAGGGGTCTCAGAACCAGAGGCTGAGGCTCCTGTTACAGCTTGTCATTTCTACTGGGAGAACAATGATTTTCAAGATGGAAATATAATGCCTGTAAATGGTCTCACTGCAGTTTTAGGGACCTAATCTTGAGAAGGTAGAACACTCATAGCTTCCATTGTCTTCATCTGGGAATTGCCTGCATATGCAGTTTCTACATATGCCATATTTATTCTTGCATTGTGATGAAACATTCCTTTATAAGGAAAGAAATTTGCAAATTTACTTGCATAATATATATATTTATAGCTCCAAACTCACAAGGATTGCAGGTGCATGATTTCTCAGAGTTTACATGTATTTTTAATCTGTCTGCCCTACATGATTGTTTATAAGCTGGGATCCTATATTTTTAAGATAAAAATGAAACACCACTCTGTGTGTGCGTGTGTGTGTGTGTGTGCATGTGTGTATTAGTGGTGTTCCATTTTAATCATGGAAAAATGTGGTTTGTGGGGGGGTTATATCTGAAAATAAGGGATTTTTTTTAATCAGAGAACGCCAGGATCTCTGTTTATAATATGCTCACCTATGAATACGTTGTTTTTCCTGAAAATATAATTTCACAGTTTACAGCTAACCTGCACAAAACATTAGCCATCTTTACATAGGTGGATATACAGACCTGTTGTTCACTCTCTCTGAACCCAACACTTTACAGCCTATATGTTCTTGTAAGGTGCCTTGCAATGTAGGTGAGTTTTCACTCATTTTGCTCAGCTACCATCAGGCCAGCCACTATTAAAATCCCTAATTTAGTGGTTCTCAACCTTTTTGAATTTATGGCACCCCCTGTAACTTTCGTGAATTAAGTGGTACGCAGTTTCAAAAATTAATTTATAGTGCTTACCTCATTACAAAGGGGCTCAGCAGTAGGCCTGGGGCCCAGCATTCTGGGTAACACTAAACATACCGGAACTCATACTGCAACGTTGTACAGGCATAGGTGAAAAATGTTACAGCTTATCATACCATTCCCATGTGTTCAGGCTATTGTAAAATAGGGTGGTATTTTTAGCATGTTAGATGTTAAATACACTTTATAGATAAGGCATTTCCTATTAGCTGACTTCTGTAGTAATATACAGTAAAATGGACTGGTACTTGTTATTTGAAAATGGATAACACTGGGATGGCTTGGAGAATTAGTAATGATTAGTAAAAGATTCTTTAACTTGTAGATCACAATTCTAATTCAGGTCAGATTGGCAGTGATTCAACACTTCTCACCAAATTCAGCATTTTGTATTTGTCATTTAAGACTAATAGAGATTCATTATAGTGAGGTTTCCACTAACTCAGACCACATGACCCCACAAGAAATTCAAAATGGAGGTGAAGTTAGGTACTAGTAATAATCAACACTCGTCAACATTCAATGTTTAGTGGTACAAGTGAACTGAGTCTCTGATCTTGGTCTAAGCTCACAAAAGGCATAAGTAAAACCAGCACTACTTGCTTACTAAAGAAATATCGCTGGTTCAAAAAATATCTGACAAAACAGTTTTCCACCGACAAAGGCAGGGTTTATAAATAATAAAATATTTTACAGGGATAAAGTTTCAAGATGGAAAAGCCAAAATGATTTTTTTTAAATACATTGAACATTCCAATTAACCTTATTTTGACTTTTATTTCACTAAATAGCTTTGCATTACATTTAAAATTCTGTGTATGTATATAATAGAGCTATTTTGTGCATTTTCTATACAACATAATATACAATTTTAAACAAAATGAAACAAAAAATAGTTATAATGAAATAGTTTTGCTTACTAAACAAAATTATTGTATAATGACTAATTTTCTGACATTTGGTTTGGCAGGAAAACTTGAAAATGAATCTTTTCGTTCTGATTTGGAATAGACTTGGACCTATTTGTTTGTCTGTCTATCTGTATTTGAAATGACAGAATTTCTTGCAAAACAAAAATGTTTTCCACCAGTGGGACGAAAGATTAACTTTTCTATTACCTGTAGAAGTTGTCTCACTGGTTCAGACTAAAGCATTTGGCACTCATACTGCCAGTACTTTACGTTTTGTCTGAACGTGG
Source organism: Gavialis gangeticus (assembly GCF_001723915.1). NCBI lineage: Eukaryota > Metazoa > Chordata > Crocodylia > Gavialidae > Gavialis > Gavialis gangeticus. Next base: position 77,944,965 of record NW_017729032.1, read on the forward strand.
TGGACCTAGGACACCAAAACTTTAAACCTGGCACTTTCTATTAGAATGGATTTACTTCAAAAAAGGAGAAAGGACAATTTTTTTTCATGCTACTAAATCAACCTATGCTGTGGAGATGCTGCTGAGAAGGAATATAAAATGAAGAAATATTCTCTTACAAGTAATATTTTATAAAGCTGCATTGTAAAAACAAATCATCTTTAACAACAGTATCATTCTCATGTCACTAACCGCTTCTTCTTAAATGAAGATGGAGAGAATATGAGCAAGATTTACTCAAGCTGTGTAATTTTTGGGGGGAGCGTGAATTGACATTGAGGGAGATAAGTGAGAACTCACTCTAGGATCATATAAGCTCAACACTGAGCCAGGAAAAAAGAGATAATTCTTGCAGTATAAAAAAAAGTGTATTTGTGCCTGCTTCTCTAGACTTGCAACATTTACACATTTAAAAATCGGTACATCTTACCCTGTAGTCAGAACTTCTCTTTAGTAAGGAGAGGTAGATCTCAGGAAACTTAAGAATAATGAAGACTGGTGTGGGTTTTTTTATTCCTCCAAGCAATTACAAGAATAGACTGAGTTTATGGACTTCTCCCTCTGAACCTCTATTATAATTTAAATCCTTTTAATTCCTTTCCTATAAAAGCTTCCAGTTATATTTATTTCATTAAAAATAAGATTCTTTATTGTGTATGTAAACGATATGCTCAGTCTCTCTACTCCATCATACATGTGAACACAACATTACTTTACACATGCTATGGATATACTAGCTGAGATTTTTGGGTACAGAATGTAGAAAGTCAGACATGTGTCTTCTGCTCCTTTTTACATAAACTTTCTTTGGAAAACTCAGACTCAATATCTACTCATATCTACTAAGATGGCCAATACCATCTTAATTTAGATGTCCAGGAGCTGGCAAGAACCGCTTGAAATTATCTGCTTACATACCAGCTATATTCAGTGTGTTAAGTGTACTTTCATTGAACAGTGGGGAAATTACTTGTGGCAGCTTCAGTGCTGATTGTGACACAAAGAAGTTGGGCTAAAAGGGCCTGCCCTTCTAAATATTCCTGCCTCATTCCCACATATAACTTTAAAGTAAAAAGGTTTTAGGAATTCAGTAGGTCTCATGTTGTCATTGAGTTCTGTTGGCTATATTGGTAGCGGTGCACATGAATCGTCTTGTCATGCTGATTATCAGTAGTAAAGTGGGTTATACAAATTATGTGTTTAAAGATGAAAAAATAAAAAGGTTCTCTTAAGTAGAATTCTGTGAGTCAGAGTGACTAGGTTGTAAAAGGGAATAAATTTATAGTAATACTTATTATGTATGGGATTGTTTCTGGGCAGTACACTCTGCCTAAATGCTTTAGCTGTTTGAGGGACTTGGCCTCAAAATGAGGCCCCAGGAGTTCAATCCTCTCCTGGATTGGGAGATGCATACCACACTCATTCTAGAAATGGACAATATTATGTAACTCCAGAGCACGATACAGTCCTGTCCAGGGAGACATGCAGCTCTCTTGTTCTCTCAATGCACTGCCTTACTTACTTCTACAGTGTTTTCCCTAGGCCTTTTGGTTCCTGGGATGGGGTACTCACTTAGACATCCATGCCCCTGGGGTTCTGTCTCTTGGTGGAATCACCATTCAGCAGAGACTGGTGGGATGATAAACAGCCTCATCTGTATTATGGAAAACAGGATTCAGCAACACACACACTCCAGCTTGCAGGGAGAACCACCCACACCACCAAACTGCACCCTCACAGTGTCAGGGGGAAAACTGGACCATTCCACTGCAGGCCCCTTAAAGGTACATTCTATATACCAGATCCCGCTTATTTACTCTGGGAGCTTCCTCTTAAATAGTTGGATGTTCATCAGTAGCTACCTTAAGTTATAACACTTCAGGATTGTGGAGTCAGAGGTTTCTAGCACTTGGCTCACCGATGAAGTCTAGCCTTTACCACTATCCCATTACATAATCCTCATACTTCACAGGCAATTTCACCACACATCTACTCTTATTTTGGGTGGTATCATCAAGTGTCTTTGTGGGTACTGGTGGATTCTCTGAAATGTAGCAAAACTCTTGCTGTTGGTAGCCTAGTTTTACTTCTAATGTTTGCTCTGTCGCCATCTCTTGAGGTGCATTAACATCTTCTGCTGGTACCAATGAGTAATCCTCTGCTGGTACCAATTCTTAAGTGTCTTTTGTTCCTCCTGTGTCTTTTGTTCCTCCTGTAGACATTACCACAGGAGGGTTTTACCACATAAGAATGCAGTTCATCCCTTTTTGTCATAATGGACCCTGGTATCCAACCTGTACTTGTTTGCATCCTTACTTTCTCCCCCTCTCATAGAGGTGGCAAGAATGCAGCCATGTGGTCATAGTGCTTCTTTTAGCACCTTTGAAGTTACCACCATTTGTGGGAGGCATTCAACGGTGACCTAGGAGTCAGCACTGTTGTAGCAGGGAGGGTACTGCACAAAGGTCTCACCATCAGAAGCTGCTCTGGAGCATACTCAAGGTCCATAATGGGTGTGTTCCGCAGATTGAGTAAAGCCAGGTGTAGATCTGAGCCATCCTGTAGAGTCCTCTTAAACATTGATTTGATGGTCCGAACCATGCGTTCAGCCTGACTATTAGATTGTGGATAACCCGGGCACAAATGGGTGTTGGTTATGACCCAGTCAATCACAAATTGTTTCATCATGTGACCTGCAAATGGTGTATGATCACAAACAATTTCTTTAAGTATGCCATGGTGAGGAAACACAGACTCCATTTGGGCTACTACTGTGCCAGCTCTCTTGTCTGTCAGGTGCAAAACTTCAGGATAGCTGGAGTAATAGTTGACTATTATCAAATAAGACTGTCCCTGTAGGTCAAAAATGTCTACTGCCAGTTTTAGCCAAGGCAGGTCTAAGATCATAGTTTCATAGTGTCATAGTTGGTAGGGTCAGAAGGGACCTAAGTAGATCATCAA
>NW_017729032.1:77948135-77959260 GCF_001723915.1 Gavialis gangeticus
TGATTATCTAGCCTCCTTTTGAAGACTCCCAGGGTAGGAGTTGGTTCCAGATCCTAGCTGCCCTGACTGTGAAGTAATGCTTCCTGATGTCTAGCCTGAACCTACTCTCAGTCAATTTATGGCTGTTATTCCTAGTTACTCCTGGCAGTGCTCGGGGGAACAGGTTCTCTCCCGGTCCCTGCTGGTCCCCCTTGGTAAGTTTATAGACGACCGCCATATCCCCTCTCAGCCTTCTCTTGTAGAGGCTGAATAGGTTCAGGGCAGGCCCTATGAGGCCTCTCCTCATAGGGCCTGCCGTGCTGCCCCCTGATCATGTGAGTGGCCCTCCTCTGGACCCTCTCAATGCTGTCCACATCCCTCCTGAACTGTGACAACAAGAACTGGATGCAGTACTCCAACTGCGGCCTGACCAATGTCACATAGAGGGGGAAGATCACCTCTTGGACCTGCTCGTGATGCATCTGTGGATGCATGACAAGGTGCGGTTAACCTTACTGACTGCATCCTCACATTGACAGCCCGTGTTCATCTTGGAATCAATAGTGACTCCTAGGTCCTTTTCTGCCTCTGTGCTGATGAGAAGGGTGTTCCCAAGCCTGTAGGTATGCTTCTGGTTCTTCCTCTCTAGCTGCAGTACCTTGCACTTGTCAGTACTGAAACCCATCCTATTCTCATCCGCCCACCCCTGTAACCTGTCCAGATCTAGTTGTAGCCTGTCCCTCCCTGCTAGCATGCCCACTTTTCCCCATATCTTAGTATGATCCACGACTTTGAACAAGGTGCTTTTCACCCCCTTGTCCAAGTCGCTGATGAAGATGTTGAACAATGTGGGCCCGAGGACCGAGCCGTGGAGAACCCCACTGCCCACATCCCTCCAGGTCAAAAATGACCCATCCACCACCACTCCCTGGGTGCGGCCCTTGAGCCAATTTGTGACCTATCTGACTGTGTAGGCATCAACACCACAGTTGCCTAATTTTTTAATGAGGATGGGGTGAGAGACAGTGTTGAAGGCCTTCCTAAAGTCCAGAAAAACTACGTCCACTATGACACCTGCATCCAAGGTTTTTGTGACCTGGTCGTAGAAGGCAACCAGGTTGGTCTGACAGGACCTGCCTCTAATGAACCCGTGTTGGTTGCCCATAAGCATAATTTCCCCTGCTGGTCCCTCGCAGATGTGCTCCTGGATAATTTTCTCAAAGAGCTTCCCCAGGACCGAGGTAAAACTAATGGGCCTATAGTTTCCTGGGTCCTTCTTCCTCCCTTTTTTGAAGCGATCATGGGTTCTTTCTGAGTATGGGGTTGAAGCTCTTGGCAAAGTGCAATTTGCAATCCATTGCTCAATGTGAGCATTCATCCTAGGCCAATACATGATTTGTTGAGCTTGCGCTTTTGACCTTTGTATGCCTTGAGAGGGAAGCAATGTCAACATGTTGGTCCTTGTACCGTGTGGAATGATTATTTTTGACCCAATCATGAGCAAATCATCCTGAATCCAGATTTGGTCTTTGAGAGGCCAGTAAAGCTTTAATTCAGGTCTAACTTGTTTTTGCCTGCTTGGCAATCCATTAAGATGCTGAGCTTGTAGTTTCCTGTCACTGCTCCTCTAACTGCTGAAGTAACTGGCCACTAAGTGGCTGTTTCAGTTAGACTGGAACCACCTTTTCTGAGTGGAAAAGATCAGGTTCAGGGGAAGGGGTGAGCATTGTGGCTCTAGAAAGCATGTCAGCCACTAACATATCTTTGCCTTTGGTATAGAAAATCTGAATGTCATATATTTGGAGCTGCAACAGCACCCTCTGTAGCTATGCTGGAGCCTTCCCTATGGACTTCTCAAAAATTGCTTCCAGGGATTTGTGGTCTGACTGGACCCTTACCTGGGTGCCATACACATATTGGTGGAATTTAGTCATGGCGAAGACAATTGCTAGAAGTTCTTTTTCAAACTGCGTATAATTTCTCTCAGATTGTGTTAGCGCCCTCAAAGTATATGCAATTGCTTGCTTCTGCTGAAACAGGCATGTTCCTAGGCCATAGTTGAATGCATCAGCTTGAATTTCTAGCTGCTCTGCTGGGTTAAAATACCTGAGCACAGGCACCATTGTGATGGTTTGCTTGAGCTTATCCAGGGCTTCCTGATGCTCAGGTCCACATTGCCAGATAACATCATTCCTGAGAAGCGCTTTCAGTGGGGCCAGCAGGTTTAAGTCATCTGGAATGTCTTGTGCCAAGTACTAAATGGTTCCAAGTAGTTTCTGAAGGCCTTTTATATCTATTGGAGTGGGCATCCTGTTGATGGTTTCCATTTTGTCATTGTCTGGTTTGACACCGTCTTTGGAGAAGATATGGCCCATATACTTAATACTGGTGACTAAAAACTGTATTTTATGTTTATTAAACTTTACTTCTTTCAGATGTGCTCTCTCCAGGATTTGTTTCAGGATAGTGTCATGCTCCTCTTTGGTAGCTGCCGCAATGAGCATGTCATCCACAATTATGTTGATTCCCAGAATGTCACCAAAGCACTCGTGATACTTTTGTTGGAATACTTTGCTAGATGATTTAATATGAAAGGGAAGGTGATTGAAGTGGCACTGTCCCCATGGGGTGTTAAAGATACATAGCTCTGTTGATTCCTTTTCCAGTTTCATTTGCTGATGGCCATCCTTTTCATCAAGAATGGTGAACAGTTTTTATCAGACAAGCTCTTCTGCACATCTTCTACACTGAAAATAGAAAAGTGTTGCCTCAACACTGCCTTGTTGAGGTCTCATGGGTCTAGACAAAGTTGTAGCGAACTAACCTCCTTTTGTGTGATCACAAGGATATTGACCCATGGTGTAGGATTAGTTGCTTTCATAATGACTCCCATAGCTTCCAGCCTTTTGAGGGTAGTCTTCAACTTGCCTAGGGTTGCATAGGGAATTTTTCTACACCTATGCACAACTGGGTGTATGCCCAGATCAACTTAGATGTGGTGGGTACTGGGAAATTGGCCCAGACCTTTGAAAATGTCCAGGTATTGTTTGAGAAGGTCTGCCTTGCTTGTAGGTACTGTCAGAGCCAGTCCATGGACTCATCTAAGGTGGTACATGCCACCCTACCAATTATTGGTGGGTAACAATTGTCTGTTATAGAAAAAGTTAAATCAGATTCATTAGCACGAGATTTGAAGTGTGCAATGATGGCACCTTTTGGTTTGATGAGCCAAATGCAACCAGTGTAACATGAGCTTGAGTCTTGCATACTTTACCTTGCAGGGCCTTTGCTACATCTACCAGAATAGTGTTCACTTCCACTCCACTATCTAACTTAAATAGACTGGTAAGTCAGCAATCGTAACTGTGCTATACCAGACGTTCAGGTTATCAAAAGTCTGTGAGCGCTGCTTTGCTGACATTGTGTCCATATGTAGGGTACTGACTCTTTTTCAGACTTTGGAGCCTCTCCCGTTCATTTGCACATTTTTGCAAAGTGGTTCCCTCCAAAGCATCAATTCTGTTTGCTGCTCCCAGTGTAGCTTTTGCATTTTATCCGGTGAATATGCCAAATCCATAAAGAGGAATGAGAGTTAGGAACAAAGAGCAGAACAAATACAAAATGCACCTGCTCCCTATTTTCTTTTGATGGGGGTGGAGGAGGAAGAGACAATGTAATGTAAATATAGAAGGTAATACAGAAAGTATTCAAAAAGATTTTCAAACTAACTTATATGAATACTTTATAGAATATAATGCTCCATATTTGCATAGAATAGTCATGTGAAAGCTATTCTGAAAGTCCTTTTGAGTGCCTTCTGAATTACCTGCTATATTTACATTATATTCTCTCTCCTTATCTCTCCCCCCCCGCAAAAATGGGGTGGGGGAGCAGGTGCAAGAAGAGTTGTATTTTATCCATTGATTGCTTAATGAAAAATACATATACAGTCCTAAAAGGGAGGACTAGAATCTTCCGCTTCCTCCTTCTACCCGAGAGTCCTTACAGGTCAAAGTGTTTGTGACGCCTCCTCCTGCTTTTTAAACTAGAACTTTTTGGAAGAAAGAGTATAGTGCATTTTTCAGGAAAGAATTATGTGTTGTAGAGCATTGGTGAACAGATGTGCCTGCCAGCAGTGCTGAGTAAAGCATCTTAACCCCAGAGAGAGGTTATGACATATACTTCTCAATGTTTTCTTTGAGATCCCATCGGGCATGCTGGTTTTTTTCAAAATCCCAATCTGATATTCTTAATTTCCCTCAGGCATTGTAGAGATCCGGATTCAAGAAGCCAGGACTTCATAGTCCTTTTTTAGATCAAGGCATACGTAACTTTCCCTCAGTGACATTAGGTGTTTTGATAGAGTGTGTATTAAGCCCAAGGCTTCTGTGGCTCCCTGGTTCTAACCACTGGCCCATCCTTCCTTCTCCCCATCCTATCCCATTACCTACTAAGTAGAGCAAAACCCCCAAAAATATATACATTGTCAAATGCACAGTCCTCTAGTAGATTTGAAATTTGACTAGAAGAATTAATTCATCCTGTCTGTCCAGCTTTCCTATGCACAGGCCTTAAGAGAAGTGCCATATCTAGTCCTGCCTCTTAAAACAGAACAATAAGGGCCTACATACATCTGTCACATGGCCAGTTTGTTTAAATGAGGAATGTATCTCACTTTTAAAATCCTTGCTTCAAGTCCTGAAAGAGGAAGAAGCGTATTTCCTCCTGTCTTGTAGGAATGAATTGGAGCAGACAGATTGAATCTACTATCAAGGTTAAACCTTTTATTTTCAATGACACCAATTAGATGAGCACCAAGTGCTTTAATTATCTCAAGTAGGCAATTAATAAGTTGAATTTAAAAAAATCAGAAGTCATTATGAAATTGTCCAGCATTCAAATTCTTGTTTTTTAGAAGATGCAGACCATGAGACTTTCTAAAACTATTCTCTTGTCTTGTATGCTCTAAGAGCCAAGGGATCTGACATTAGAATGCTGGCATGTCTACTAGGTCAGTGACAGGACAAGTCAAGCTTCCTATTTCCCAACAAAAAATCAGTGTAAAGCTAACCCAGCTTATTCAGCTGCTGTAGAGATCTGCAATTGATAGTGCTGTTAAAGTGTCAAGAAACCTGGCTTGGGAGACTCTTTATTAATGTGCTGTCTGTGGCTCATGCATGCCTGCATATGATCTATTCCCTTAGAAATGCCAATCTGCTATCCCACAATGCCTCTTGCAAGCCAGGTGTTTGTGTTCTTTTATTATGCTTACTAAGGTATTTGTATAACAGGAAGTTCCCATAAAAGATACTAAAAATAAAACCGTTACTAAGCCTCCTGTGGTCACATTTTGCAAGGCATAATTTGAAAGAAATTTATCAAGCTGTTTGAGTGTGTAGTTTATGGCCAGTGCTTTTTATACTACCTGTGCTGCAATATGTAAGTATTTAAGTATTTAATTCTACCAAATTCTAATTTGCAAAATACAATTAGAGTGTGGAACAAGTAACATTTCCCATTCATTAGGTATATGTACCCTGCTGTACCCCTTATTATAATCATATTGGCTACTTCTCCCTCTCGTGGGTTGATGTGTAGAAGCAAGAGACAACACTATACCACAATAGTCTGACAAGAAATGTATCCTGCTGTGCTCAGTCAGTATGGCTTCTGAGTCTATTCTGTGGGCTGAGCAATAAAGCCCAGTTTGTGAACCTCCACATGCTGCTTAGGACTCTGAAGTTTCAATCTTCTCTCATGGTACACTGCCTCTGACAATATCTCAGGAACACAAAAAATATCCTCTAGCCAAACCTAGCCAATTATACAATATTATACATGGGGAACCAAATTCTTTACTGACCTATTAGGTGACCAACTGAAGTCCTGTTACAAGAGATGGGGTTGCCTAACTATGTAGCTTTCATAACTAAAAAGGTTACTAGGTGTCATAAAATTATACAGGCCTTTTAAAGTTCAGTCACAGTAACTGTCTCAATGGCCTAAGGTAGCAAATTCCACAGGTTCACTTTACCTGCATAAAGACTAATTTCCCTTTATTGGTTCTAATTTATTGGTACTAGTAGTCAATATATAAACTAGCTCCATCTGGGTTAAATTGGAATTTGAAACTCTTCCACAAACCCGAAGGCATCGTAAGAGGAGTACATTATCACTTAATAGAGAGCAAAGTCTGCATTCATACCTGAGCCTGTAAAAATAGATGGATCTACTTCTACTACAATCAGAAGACAGTGGTTAGGCCAGTGGATTGAGATTTAAGATATCGGGGTCAAATTTCCAGTTCTGTGTCTAACCTACTATAGGATTCTGGTTTATCACATCTTCACCCTGTACCTTGTGGTTCCCCTACTACCTTTGTCTGATCTTTTTTAGTAAATTGCTGTTTACTCTCAGTCCTGCACAAAAGGAAGCTGTGTCAGGGTAAACCTGGGAAGTAAAGACTGGGATCTCTGAGAATCAAAGTCTGCCTTCTGATCCCCTCTGTGCTCTAGAGAAGTAAAATGTGGTTGGCTTACACCTTGCATAGTACCTTTGCTGACTGGAACAGTGGGTGTATCCACACATGTATTTATGCGCACCTAAACTTAATGAGCCTTTGCTTAAGGTATTAAGGCAATTTAGGCACGTATCTACACATGGACATGTTAATGCACATTAAGGAGCATTAAATTTAGGCACAAATAGCTAAGTCACATTAGCACATGTGCAGACACACTAATGTGCATTAACTCAGTGTCTATCTATTCATGTACACCACTGCTCATTACTGCTCTTTAGTGTGTCTACATGTACGCTAATGCAACTTAGCTATTTGAGCCTAAATTCGATACCTGCCAAAAGCTCACATAGTCTTTAATGTCATGTTAAGATGCATTAAGGGTGCATACATGTAGACATGCACACTTAATGCACCTTGAAAATTATGACTTTAGGCTAAGAGCATTTACATGAGGCATGTGTAGACACTCCCAGTGAGAAGAAAGCAAAGATAGGCTGCTGTCTAGCTTCCTCCCTTTTTGCCTGTTGCTGCTCATCTGGGAAGAGACTATATTCTCTCTTCTATTCTTCAATTCCTAGAAACCTATCTGAGACAGTAAGACCCTATAATAATTCCCATGTTCCCCTGAAAACACTTTTTTTTTTAGATTTTATGATCACTTTTCCCTACAAGCAGATCATTTTCCCCATACAAGCAGAAGAAATTGGCTTATTTTAATCCACCGTGATTTATTTTATAGACTGTTGTCACAGAGTCCCTCCAGGTGTTTGCTTGACACCACTGTGACCTTGTCTGGTCTCGGAATGTACACCTGAAGCCATCCCAAGCTCCTTCCTACTCAGAGATCCTGGCTTTTCAGTTTGTCACCCTCCCTGGTTGTCTGTGGCCCCGATTCATAGTTTCATAGTTTCTAGGGTCGGAAGGGACCTGAGCAGATCATCTAGTCCGAACCCCTGCCATGGCAGGAAGAGCACTGGGGTCAAATGACCCCAGTAAGGTGGTCATCCAACCTCCTCTTAAAAACCCCCAGGGTGGGAGCCTGCACCACCTCACTTGGAAGCTGGTTCCAGACTCTAGTCGCCCTGACCATGAAGTAGCGCCTCCTGATGTCCAACTTAAACCTTCCCTCCGCCAGCTTGTGACCATTGTTCCTGGTCATTCCTTGTGGCGCTAGGGGGAACAGGGACTCCCCCAGCGCCTGCTGATCCCCCCTAACCAGCTTATAACAGGCCACAAGATCCCTCCTCAGCCTTCTCTTTTGAAGGCTGAACAGGTTCAGGTCCCGCAACCTTTCCTCATAGGACCTACCCTGCTGTCCCTTGATCATACGAGTGGCCCTCCTCTGGACCCTCTCGATGCTGTCCACATCCTTCTTAAAGTGCGGCGCCCAGAACTGGACGCAGTACTCCAACTGCGGCCTGACCAGTGCCGCATAGAGGGGGAGGATCACCTCCTTGGACCTGCTCGAGATGCATCTGTGGATGCACGACAAGGTGCAGTTGGCCTTCCTAGCCGCCTCCCCACATTGCCGACTCATGTTCATCTTGGAGTCAATAATGACTCCCAGATCCTTTTCCACCTCCGTGCTGACAAGAGGGGAGTTCCCCAGCCTGTATGTGTGGTGCCTATTGTTCCTCCCCAGGTGCATCACCTTACACTTGTCCGTGTTAAACCCCATCCTGTTCTCCTCCGCCCATCCTTGTAACCTATCTAGGTCTAACTGTAGCCTGTTGCTCCCCTCAATTGTGCCCACTTCCCCCCACATCTTAGTGTCATCAGCAAACTTGAACAGGGTGCTTTGCACCCCCTCATCCAAATCACTGATGAAGATATTGAACAGTGCAGGCCCAAGGACCGAGCCCTGTGGGACCCCACTTCCCACGTCCTTCCAGGTCGAGAAGGACCCATTCACTACCACCCTCTGGGTACGACTCTCTAACCAGTTGGCGACCCATTGGACTGTATGGGTGTCTACGCCACAGTCCCCCAGCTTCCTAATGAGAATGGGGTGACAGACAGTATCAAAAGCCTTCCTGAAGTCTAGGAAGACTAGAAGATTCAAGTTCCTAGCATCCAGTTCTACTCTGGAGACCTCTCTTAGGTAGAACAACCTAGCTATTCAAGTCCCTGTAGAAGCTAGAGGTCAGCTGTGTCCTATCTCCTCCAGTTGTGTCCTGTCTCCTCTAATTATCTTGTTTTACTTCTCTTAAACCCATTTTCCCTCATGTAGGAGCTTTATGGATAAACTGAGACATGCAATGATAAAACCCATAGTCCTGCCCATGAGTACACAAAACAAACAAAGTGAAAACAAATGAACAGAAACATCTCAAATCCCTTTGGGTGACAGCTATTTATTCCAAGAATAGCAGCCATAAAAAATAGGACAATTTTAAAGTTTAGAGTGGCCTTTTAAGTAAAACTAGAAAGAGTGCCCACATTTAGTCATACAAGGCAAGGAACCTGAAAGGAAGTGTGAAGAAGGAAGTGTGAAAATAGTCAAAGGCAAGTTGATCTGAATGACAGATCAATTCACTTCCCTTTGAGCCCGATTTTGTAGAGGAAGTTGTGAAGTCCGTATTGTGATAAAAGGTATGCAAGCTTGGGATTTTGTCAGGTTTTAAACTGTTAGACAGAAGTCAAGACAAAAAAAAGATGTAATTCTGAGAAACACTTGTCACAGTGGCAGTGTCTTGTTGGTGGACTATTGTGATTTGTATGAGAGAGGAAAAGCAACTGATTTTAGAAAAAGGGCATGTCATTTTTTACTCAAGATATTAAAGATGAAAAATATAAAACAAGGAGGCACACCTTGGGAGAGAAGCGACTGCTGGATGGTTGATGTTATTCTGTAATACACATAGGCTGCAGAGGGGTGAAATAACAAAGAGCACATTCAGTCCCTCTCCCATTGTTTGCTAATAGCATATTCTCTTCTGCAACAAGAACCCTGGATTATTGGTGCAGAATACAGAAGTATAATGGATTTTCTGCAGCAATTTAAAGCATGATGCAAAATTTAATTTAATTAAATGTGAGAGGCTAGGCACAGAACATATACCTAGATCAGTATAAGTGATCAGCAGGGATCCTGGTTTTCTCTGAAAAAAAAAAAAGCCCCCAATTTTCAGATTTAAAAAAGTAACCCAAAATCCACATTTTTCCATGATCAAAATGAAACACCACTAATATGTAGCTCTACAAATATATATATATGGTTACACACACACACACACACACACACACATATATATATATAGTGGTGTTTCATTTTGCATGGGTATTACAGAATAACACCAACATTCATCTACTCCTTTTCCTCTACCCTCATCTGCTTATGGAGCCCCTCTGAGGCCTACAATGCACAAGCAGGGTGATCTCTATGTGGAAAAATGAATCAACACACATTTGACATAAAAGATACAAAAACCTATGATAGAATATTTCAGCATCCCTGGGCATTTCATCACTGACCTCAGAGTAGCTGTTCTTAAACAACAGAATTTGAATATAAAATTGTAGATCAGGAAATTATCCACAGATGGCATTGTATTAAGTATGGTTCCAACAGAAAGGCTGCATTTTTAACCTTTTACCTGGATTAGGTTTTATAACCAGGGACCACTGGAATTTGTGCTGGAAGTTCACTACACGGTGGTTCCTTTAATTTTGCAGCTTCCCCTGTGTGCCTCCCTTTTGCTGATTGGTTGAGGGGCCGCACCGCTTGCTACTCACCTCTGATCAGTGGGTTTTAAATATACTGTGGTTTTTGCCTCCCACTGCTGATCAGTGGAGGGGTCCCATCGCTTGCTGCTGACTGGATGGGAGGCAAAAACTTTTGCATATTTAATGCAATCAGCATGGGTTCATAGCAGGCAGATCCTGCCTGACTAACGTGGTTTAATTTTATGACCAGGTCACACATCGTTGGATGAAGGAATAGTGGTAGATGTTATTTAGTTATATTTTAAAAAGGCCTTTGACACAGTCTCACACCCAATTCTTATAAATAAACTAACAGTCCAGTGGGTATAAAATTGATTTATGTTGGTGGATGGGTCAATTTCTACCTGGAGAAATGTAGGCAGTGGAGTCCCCCAAGGCTCTGTCCTGGGACCGATACTATTTAATATCTTCATTAGTGACGTGGAAGAGGGAATAGAAAGCACCCTGTCCAAGTTTGCTGACAACACCAAACTATGGAGGGAGGTACACAAACTAGACGGCAGGGAGCGAATCCAGGTTGACTTGGACAGGCTGGGGAACTGGGGTGAACAGAATAGGATGCAGTTTAACAAGGGTAAGTGTCATGTGCCGCACCTGGGGAGGAAGAATCATCAACACTCCTACAGCTTGGGAGGTATCACTCTAAGTAGCACAACTGCAGAAAGGGATCTCAGACTCATAGTTGACTCCAAAATGAACATGAGTCACCAGTGTGATAAGGTAATAAGTAAAGCTAACTGCACCCTTTCTTCCATCACAAACAAATCTAGGGAGGTGATACTTCCCCTCTGTGTGGCTCTGGTTAGGCCGCAGCTGGAGTACTGCATCCAATTTTGTGTGCTGCACTTCAGGAGGGATAGTTTCATAGTTAGTAGGGTCGGAAGGGACCTGAGCAGA
>NW_017729032.1:77959544-77959992 GCF_001723915.1 Gavialis gangeticus
TGCTGGTTCTTCCTCCCCAGCTGCATCACCTTGCACTTGTAAGTGTTGAATCCCATCCTATTCTCATCTGCCCAGCCCTGTAACCTGTCTAGGTCCACTTGTCGCCTATTCCTTCCTTCTAACATGCCCACATCTCCCTACATCTTCGTGTCATCAGCAAATTTGAACACGGTGTTTTTTATCCCCTCGTCCAAGTCACTGATGAAGATGTTGAACAGAGCGGGACCGAGGACTGAGCTCTGAGGAACCCCACTGCCCACATGTCCCTCCAGGTCAAAAATGACCCATCCACTACCATTCTCTGGGTGCGGCCCTCCAGCCAGTTGGTGACCCACTTGACTGTGTAGGTGTCGACACCACAGTCCCCCAGTTTTTTAATGAGAACGGGGTGAGAGACAGTGTTGAAGGCCTTCCAAAAGTCCAGGAAGACTATGTCCACTGCTACCTC
>NW_017729032.1:77964992-77981648 GCF_001723915.1 Gavialis gangeticus
AGGATTTTGTGACCTGGTCATAGAAGGGCACCAGGTTGGTCTGACAGGACCTGCCTCTAATGAATTTGTGTTGGTTGCCCCTAAGCATAATCTCCCCCGCTGGCTGGATGTGGATGGCCTGGAGAGGGTTCAGAGGAGCGCCACTTGTCTGGTTAAAGGCCTACAGAAAAAAACATATGTGGATGGACTGGGAGACCTGAACCACTTCAGCCTCCACAAGAGGTGGCTGAGGGGTGATCTCGTGGCTGCCTACAAACTCATCGGGGTGGGGGGACAGCAAGAAATAGGAGATACAATGATTAACAGGGTGCCTGTTGGGACAACTACAAATCATGGCCAGAAACTGAAAGAGAACAAATTCAGATTGGACATCAGGAAAAATTCTTTACAGTGAGGGTTGCCAAAATATGGAATAAACTTCCAAGGGAGGTGGTTCTGTCCCCTTCCTTGGATGCATTTAAAAGGAGATTGGACAGACACCTGGCTGGGGTCACCTGACCCCAGTACTCATTCCTGCCCAGGGCAGGGGGTCTGACTTGGTGATCTAATAGGTCCCTTCCAACCCTAACATCTATGAAACTATGAAACTAATGTCATCATCTTATCCAACCACCTCTCAGCCTTCCTGTGGTGTCTGTACTTTCCTGGGATCTTTCCTTTTAGCCTCTACACAACTCAATTAAGTGCACCTGTATCAAGGCAAGTGAAGTCAGTCCCAAAGATGTTACTACTGTTGGGGGACTTTAGATACTGTAACAACCCTCCTCCACCCCAGATGAGGTTAGTTGAGTTGGTTTGCATCATAGGTAATTATTCAGGCAAAGTGACCTGCTGACTCCCTTCTCCTGTCCAGATATGGACGGTCATTGGCTAGTATGGAGTATATCTGCCCTTTGACAGGTCTTGCTTTTATACTTGCTGGGTGTCCACACACCCTGCTCATCCAGATTAGCTCAGATGGGGGCACCAGTTTAGTGGCCAACAACCCAACCATGGAACAGGCTGTACTGGTTTACATAGTACCAGATAGCAAACCAAAAAAAGTCTGGCCTGACAGTAGCATCTATATGGGAATCTTGAACTATGACAGTCAATACAAGTTGACAACCTGACCTTTATCTTTCAGGCGCATGTTCCTTGACATAAATAAGATAAAGCTATATTACCCGATGCTTCTGAAAAATAATCACAAGTAAAATATTTCACCTTTTAATTCAGATTCAGAGCTAATATCACATTGAGACAAATGGAGACATTTCTTCTCTGTATGAAGTCCTGATTCAGCAAAAAATATAGTCACATCACTATCTTTCAACATGTGAGTCATCACATGGCATTCAGCATGACTAAACATTTATTGAGCATTAGGTGTGTGCTTATATAACTTTTTGAATTGGGAGTTTAGTGCTATTGCTTCACACTGGGGGCAGATTTGGGAAGACATTGTATTGTATGACATTTGGATTCCATGTTCAGAAGGTTATTTCTACAGCCATAAAGTATTTAAATAGCTATGCTTGATTTAATAAAAGCTTAGATTCTGTAGCAAAGTTTGAGCTGTTCACACTGACAGATATGGGGATCTGCCTCTTACATGTAGAAAAAAAGGGCTATAATAGGGGTGGGGGAAATTGCTATGTATCATTAAAAGATCAGTAATAGTAGAAAGAAGAGAAGCAGCGGGTTCAACCTGCTCCTATAACAACATAGATGGATTGTCCTTAATGCACTGTAGGAAAAAAATGCTACAATATGGGTTTGTCTAAAGTGGTAGCATTTTGGTGGCAGCATAAATTTTAGTATGAGCATAGTTTAGTACTAGCCTTGGGCTCTTTATAGAATTGAAAGTGGGCATTCTAATAAAGTAGCAATATTCTGATGGCAGCTGAAAATTTTTCCTCTGAAAGACCAATTCCTTTGTTACACTGGGGCTTTGGACAAATCAGTCATGAAAATGTAGGACATAATAATTCCACACCCTAGATTGTGCATAAAAAATCCCATTTACAACAAATAGCCCTAGGACCCAGGAGTTTGTTTACAGAGCTGTGGATTTTAGTGGGAACAGGAATAGAAATACAAACATTTCAACATCTTTCAAATTATGACCTTTTCTATGACAGCAAATAGGTTCTTCTTTTCTGTACAGATTGTTCAAATACCAACACGATATTGCTCTCTTATTTCTGCCCACTTGTTTGAAAACAAACTTTCATTTAAAATATTTGATTTATCATATGCTTGTGTGAAGCAGAGAAAGAGATCAATTCATTGGACAAATCAGATCCTGCACTATGTTACACCTGTTTTGCTCTACAGCAGCAATCAAGAGGCCTCTTATAGATGCCTAACAGTGCAGCTGGACATAAACCTGTTATAAGGCACATATACTCTAATTTGGCATAGAGCTGGTTCAAGATGTAGTGAGACTGACAATAGCAAAGGAGGTGGCCAGAAACAGCTGTTCCCTGGCAGTGTAATGTTCTTAGATGTCTTCTACAAGATTAAATCTTGCATATAATACAGTGGGGCCCAACCACCCCCTATTCTTAGGATGCAGGGTTTAAAGCTCAATGCCATTTTAATCCAGTTTTCCTTTAGGTGCACAGGCAGAGCTCTGGTGCACCTGAGAGTAAGGCCACAAGGACCCGTTAATTAAGGGAATAATCCTGAAACTTTTATCCAATTTTTACTTTGGCAGCGCTCTCAGAGAACTCACAAAAGTTGTAATAAGTAAATAATAATACCCACCACATCTCTATACCAAACAATAATTATGAACTTCAGGAACTGACCCTAACCATCTTTCTATTTATCTGTATCAGCTAATCTATAAGGAGCATCATTACGCTGTCTTCTGCCAATTTTAAACAACTGTCACTTATATAATTATGAAATGCAACATAATAAGAGATTATATTTAGCTGTGCCAGCAAGTAATGCATGGGTGTCATAAAGCAGACGCTTCATCAAACATACACATGTGTGCATGCACACACACACACATTATGATGATGAAAAAAACATACATAATAAGTTACAACAACAGTAAGTTTATGTTATAAGAAAAGCATACAAATTAATTGGAGCGTGCAGCTACTGTGGCACTTAAATCACTTTGCAGATTGCATAAATCTGCCTCTAGATGTCCAGTGTGATCAGGTCACAGATGAGGCACAGACAGGTGACTCTGGTTGACATAGGCAGTTTCAGGAATCCCGCAGGGAGATTACAGACAACAGCACAGAATTCTAAATGGCAGGATTTACTAGTTAAAATTTAACTGCCCTCCATTTAAGAACTAAAGAGACAGCTGAGATTGTGGGTTAATTGGGTGGGTCACAGTTCTGTGGTGCATATTCTACTACATTGCGCCTACAGGATGAGTTAGGAAATGCTCATTAGAAGTAATTACAGCTGTTTAAGACATGTGCTCCATTTCTCCTGGATTTGGTAAAAGTTTATCGTTTACTAATTAGAAGTATGTGAATGCTTATTGGGAAGTCAAGAGCTAGAGTCTATAGAATCTAATGCTTTGAGTACAAAAATCATTGCTTCCAATCTCACAGCTCACTACCAAATGTCTAAGATGGACTCATGTTCCCTAGCACTCACACTGATACCTTGTGTGGGAGTTACAGTAAATTATCGGTTATCTCAGTAGCGAATTGGTGAATATGCTATATCAGTTGTATTTGGTATTTATAACTTAACTATCAGTCTGTGCAATAATCAGTTTCCTCAAGTGTACCACATTCACAATGATGCCTTCCCAAGATTTTCATCAAGAGGCCTGAAAAAGAATCAGCCATTGTTGACTCTGCATCTCGACACCTTGATAGAAGTGCCTGTGTTGCATGCTTGATTGCTTCAATTGATTGCACCGGCGGGGAACCAAATCAGAAACTGAATTGCTGAGTAGTATACCTTGGGTTAAAAAAACCCCAAAACCCTAAGTACCCCATCTTTTTTTTTTCTTTTTTTTTAGCAGAGGGTCAGGAAGTCTTGGTCAAGTGCATTAAATGGCAAGGATTGGCCGATGTTTCCCAACATCTTATTTCCCTGCCACTCAGCACGATGTTTGTAGGAATCCTTTTTTCTTTTATCGGTCTATCTGATTTATTTGAAATATGATCACTTAGAATACGGTTTATCCTGTAGTGAAGAAACCAGTGTCCTTGGCACTCTCACTAAAATCAGCTTAGCTGGACCACACACAGGTGGCATTGATTGGAGTTTTTAGAAAATTAAGTAAAAATAAAAATGCATCGTCTTGTTCAAAGATAAGCTATGTGCACATCACACGAACCTCCACCAATAGCTTGAAGTTAAAAGTGTCCAGTTTTAATTTGGAAATTCTGTTTGCTCATGAAGGATATGAAGTCTTTCATAACAAATCATATGCTGTTGACTGTGACAGGTTTATGTGGATTCCTCCACTATGCAAACATATTCCTCCAGAGATTTATACAATGTGAACTAGCAAAGTCAGGTGCGTATGCATCTGGAAGCTAGTCAACTGCAGCCAAGTACTTCTTCCTCTGTCACTCAGTTGTCAACTCCTACCCAATTTTCTGGGGTCAGACTGGTATTTGAGTAACTATTAATGATTCTTTATGTCAGTTCCTTGACAAAATTCACACTTGACTTTAACCATGCTGATGTCTTTCTCAATCCCTGGACAAACACGTCTGATCTTTTATGGCATAAAGTATTGCCCAGACAGCCTTGTAGAACTCTCCAAATTATATTTTGCTGCTTCACTTTCCTTCCTCCATGAAATTATATTCCTTTATAATGTACAAGGTTTTCTCTTCCCTGGAATTCTGGGTATGCTGCTAATGTAAGTTTGGTCTTTTCAAGGCATTGGATAAGAAATCAGAGCTCCAGATTTTCAGTAGCAGCTTGCCTGTGTGATAACAATGAATCAGATATTGGCAACATATTAATGTAGGTTGAAATCTTTTCTTAAGTTTCAATGTCCTAAAACACCTGAAATGTCCCTGCATTAGTTACATTGTAATAGTGTCTAGACACAGTGCCAGCAATTATAGAACCTTACCATGCACATGCTTTGTCTGCAGCTTGCGCTACATCATGCACATAAGTAGTCCTTGACATCTCCCTAGCACACCATGTTTCTCTCTCCTATTTATCAAGGACACAAGTAGCTTGTGTTCAGTACTAAGTATATAGCAATCTAATATACATAAGTATTATTCAATCTGTTCATTTCCCTGTAGGCAGCTACTCATTCCTTTTGAATATAAACATATTAAGTCACAGAACCGGTCAACTTGTCCAAGCAGTATGCAACTGGTTTCAGCCAACCATCAGTCTTGCATTTGTACTCTGCAAAGTAAATATAATGCCTGGTTTATTCTGTCAGACTCCTAATCCATTCTTTTTCACACTTATGCCTTGCTTTTCATGCCTGGTATTTTTATCCTAAACTCCTGATACCCATTCCTGATTCTGAAGTCTAATACTAATAAATAAATATTTAAGATGAATTTGTTGGGTTGGGTGCAACCTCTTTGCACCTTGCTGTTGGCTAAATCTAGTCCAAAGGCTGGTATAAATAACCAGAGCAGGTCCTAAATGATGTAGGGCCTCCCACATCTGTTCTGCCACCATACTGGTATGGTATAAGAAACAGTAGCATGGTCAGGCTTCACTTGTGATCGGTGATAGCTGATGTAACTTAAAAGTAACATGTATAATTGGAGACTAGTACACAGATAGATTAGAATCAGAGGCACTGCCCTCTAGCATCCATTCAGCATGTTACAGTTTATGCTTGTAGATAATACAATCACAGAACAGTAGGTTTGGAAGGGGCCTCAGGACATCATCTAGTCCAGCCCCCCGCTCGAAACAGGACTGGCCCCAGCTATATCATCCCAGCCAAGGCTTGGTCTAACTGGATCTTAAAAACTTCCAAGGATGGAGATTCCACAACCTCTCTAGGTAACCTGTTCCAGTGTTTTACTATCCTCCTCAAGACACAGTTTTTCCTAATGTCCAACCTAAACTTCCCTTGCTGCAAATTGAGGTAATTTTTTTCCTGGTTCTATTATGTGTCACCACTAAGAAAAGTCTAGTCCCATCCTCAGTCATTTCTTGATGTGCAAAAAATGGATAAATAATTGACTGCATTCATTTCTACATTCAGATTGTGATTTTACATGTATAGCAATAGAACACTTAAAACCTGCTGGTGAAAATTTAGAAAACTGTGTGGAAAAATGAATTCTTCATATAAGGAAGTGATCCAAGAATATTACCCCCAAACTCTGTTCATATATTATTGTGGACTTTCACAGCCAGCACCATCAAACCAACCCATCAAATCCATAGTTACATGCCATGATGACAAATGTAGCCTAAAGATATAGATAGGAGGGCTGTGCCAAGCTTTGGTCCCTGATTCGATTTGGCAGAGATTCGGCCTGATTCAGTGGCTGAGTCTTTGAATCCGAATTGAGTCAGAGGACCCTTTAATCTGTCTGAATCAAATCGGAACCCTCTGAATTGATTCAGAGAGATTCAGAGATTTGGACATAGACACAGCTTTAAATGTTTTTTCTACATACCTCTAGGTAGCAGAGGCTCATGAATGCTGGGATGCTGGGGTGCATGGAGCATCCCACAGGATCCTGGGGGGCTTCCCAGTGCACTCAGCAGAAGACCTGGAAGTGGACCAGAAGCACTTCTGGTCCACTTCTGGGTCCACCAGGGAGCAGTAGTCCCCTTCTGGTCCACTTCTGGGTTCACTGGCATGCACATGAAGGGCTCCCCTGCACTCCTGTGGGATGCTCCCTGCACGCCAGCATCGCAGTGTTCACAACCCGCTTGTACCTCAAGGTATGTAAAAAAAACATGTAAAGCTGTGTCTATGTTCAATTCGCTGATTCTCCAAATCAGCATCAAATCTTCAGATTAGGATTCAACTGAATTGAATCAGGGACAGTGATCTGAGTCAACGAATCGAATCACTGTCCCTAATTTGGGCCAAATCTGAATCGAATAGGGCCTGTGTTGCACATCCCTAGTAGACAGCATCCTGGATATCCCGGTTTTTAGTGAAGCCTAGGAACAGATTTCTTTTTTTTTTCTTGGCTAACCTTTCATATGTATTGGGCTCAACTATGGGGCTATTACATACAAACAACTTCATTGAAATCAGTAGAATATGCCCATAAACAGCAGCAACATTATATAATCCTTCATTTAATCTGATTGTGGTGCACTGTAATAATGAAGATATTTTTCAGAATGGACTCTGAGGCCCCGTCCGGATGAGCATGGGCATGCTGTGTGTGGTGCTGCAGACCTGTCGCACCACACACTGCACTTGCAAGCATTCCCCATGCTGCTACTTTGCAGTGAAGGACATTTTCCTGACCCTGGGAGGTCCCAGGGTAAAAAAAAATCCACTCCGAAAGAAAGTGGAGTGGTGCGCATGGTGGCAGTGCATGCTGCCCAAAACCAGAGCCTGGCTGGCCAGAGCGAAACTCCAGCTTCTGGCCAAGCTCCCTGCTTCAGGAACACCATGGCTGCAGCTCCCTGAGGCCCCCAGGACCCCAGATAAGGCTACTGGTGTCAGCATAGTTGCTGAATGGGCCCTTACCCCACCCAAGGTAACCTGCTGTTGCTACTTGTCCCCAGGGAAACAAACATCCATGCTCGTATGGATGCACCCTGATAGGATTACTGACCAGTCTTCTGAATTTTAAATACCTAACAATGTCTTAACATGTGGCATATTTTCTTGGGGAATTAAAAAAAAAAGAAATTTTTCTTCAGCAGCATAAAAGTGAATGCAACTACTAAAAAACCCAGGAATACAGTAATATTAGACATAAAAATTTTGTCTTCCAGCTTGTTCACAAGCAACAGCTGAAAGTACACAGGAGCAGTTTCTGAGTGATAATGTTTTAATATACCAATGCTTCTTTTTAGTTATTTCCCTAAAGATCAAAGTTTTACAGTGTGAAAATACATGTGTGAATTTGTGTATTCCAGTCATAGAATCATCAAAAATTCGGGTTGGAAGGGACCTCAGGAGGTTATCTAATCCAACCCCCTGCTCAAAGCAGGACCACCTCCAACTAGATCATCCCAGCCAAAGTTTTGTCTAGCTGGGTTTTGAAAATCTCCAAGGATGGAGCTTCCACCACCTCTCTGGGGAACCTGGTCCAGTGTTTTACTACCCTCCTAGTGAGAATTTTTTTCCTGATATCTAACCTAAACTTCCCTTGTTGCAATTTGAGCCCATTGCTCCTTGTTCTGTCATCTGCCACCACTAAGAACAGTATAGCCCTATCTTCTTTCAACCCCCACCCCTTCAGGTAGTTGAAGGCTGCTATTAAATCCCCACCTCAGTCTTCTCTTCTCTAAACTAAATAATCCCAGTTCCCTCAGTCTTTCCTCATAAATCATGGCCCCCAGCCCCCTCGCCATTTTTGTTGTCCACCTCTGGACTCTTTCCAATTAGATCACATCCATTCTATAGGGGGAGCCCAAAACTGAATATAATACTCCAGATGTGGCCTCACCAGTGCTGAATAAAGGGAAGAATCACTTCCCTTGACCTACTGACAACACATCTACCGATGCAGCTCAGTATGCTGTTAGCCTTTTTGGCAACAAGGGCACACTGCTGTCCTATATTCAGCTTATTGTCCACTGTAACCCACAGGTCCTTTACTGCAGAGCTGCTGCATAGCCAGTCAGCCTCCAGCCTGTACTGGTGCATGGAACTGTTTTATCCTAAGTGGAGGACTTTCCACTTTTCCTTGTTGAACCTCATGAGATTTATTTTGGCCCAGTCCTCCACTCTGACTAGGTCACTCTGAATCCTAGCCATACCCTCCAGCATATCTATTACTCCCTCTCCTCTGCCCAGCTTGATGGCATCTGCAAACTTGCTGAGGGTGTACTGTTTGCCATCTTCCAGGTCACTGATGAAGACATTCAATAAAACTGGCCCCTTGACTGACACCTAGGGCACTACACTTGATATCTGATGCCAACTAGACATTGATTCATTGATTACTACTTTCTGAGCCTGATGCTCCAGCAAGTTTCCTATCCACCTTACAGTCCATTTATCCAGCCCATACTTCCTTAACTTGCCTGTATGAAAGTTGTGGGAAACAGTATCAAAATCCTTGCTAAAATCAAGCTACACCACATCCACCAGTCTTACATCCACCTGTCTCCCCACATCCATAGAGCCAGTCACCTTGTCATAGAAGGCAATCAGGTTGGTTAGGCATGACTTACCCCCAGTGAATCCATACTGACTGCTTCTAATCACCATCCTCTCCTTCAAGTGCTTAGAAATGTATTTCCTGAGGACCTGCTCCATGATTTTTCCAGGGACTGAAGTGAGGCTGACTGGTCTCTCGTTCTATGGATCCTCCTTCCTCCCTTTCTTAAATATGGGCACTATGTTTGCACTTTTCCAATCACGCAGGACCTGTTTTCATGAGTTTTCAAAGATGATGGCCAATGGCTCTGCCGGGTACATCCCATCTGGCCCCATGGACTTATACACTTCCAGATTTTCTAAGTAGTCCCTAACCTGTTCTTTTAGCACAATCCTGAGAACAAATGGTAACAATTGTGGAATCCTGCCACCGGTGTTCATCTCCTACCTCTCACTCTATCATTCCCTTGGTTCTGCCCAAATGTTATACTTAGTCATTCATTCCAAATAACAATTTGCAGTGACAAAAATATATTTTGTTTTAAACTTTTCTCCCTTGGAAGGGTAACAAGAGGATATAATTGTCTTTTCCAATGCTCATGCATTTCAGCACAAAGAGAAGTTAAAGTCTTAATTACTTAGTCATCTTTAGTTCATGGGGTGTTACAATTTTAGAATCAGTCTTTTTTAATATACAAATGGATTTTATATCTCTTCTTGATGTGGAGCTTTACAAAAACAATGCTACATAAAATATAATGTCATTCAATTGCTATTGTTAGGTATCTATCTGCTATGTCTGAAAGTTTGATTTATCTTTTGTACTGATGGTATTCAGTTGCAGACATTCTTCCTGGTGGGGACATGGCAACCATGCTTTCAGTGTACACATCTTAATTCAGCCAACACAACCACATAGTGGATGGAACTAGCTTGGAGGAGATGAGGAAGAAGTACACAGGAGATAGGAGTTATGGAATCCTACAGGCAGCCAGCCACTCTTGGCTATGCTCCTGTATGGTTCTGACTGCTCTCCAATGGCAAAACCTTTGACAGTGGGCAAAAACAGAAGCACTTCATACAGACTTTTATGGCTGAACTTCCAAAAGATAAATAAATTTATGTAGAGTGATTCAGTTTGCCTAAATCTACAATTCTTTATAATTCATTTTAAGGATGCATGCCTGGAGTGAGAAGACAGTGGAATAAGAATTCAAACCTAATGGGATTCTAGATCCTAAGACCAGTAAATCCTGGGACCATGAAGGAGATAATTTGTCAGCATCAAAGAAAAAAAACAAATAAAAAAAGTACTCCTTGGAGAGGGAAACAAATGTTGTATTCATATGAATTAGGCAATGCTAGTAGCGCTGGCTGTATGATCACAAAAAAAAATCCTCCAAAA
Source organism: Gavialis gangeticus (assembly GCF_001723915.1). Lineage (NCBI taxonomy): Eukaryota > Metazoa > Chordata > Crocodylia > Gavialidae > Gavialis > Gavialis gangeticus. The sequence continues at coordinate 77,975,615 of NW_017729032.1, forward strand.
CTGGAGGACTAGTTATGAAAGTTTGCTCTATCTTCATTCTAACTTACACTTCGGGAAACTTACTCTTTCCATATAACAATGGAGCAGAACTGCCTTCTCAGGGAAATAATTTTCTTAGTCTCAAGCGTAACTCATATTTTCAACCTGAAGCCCAAGTCCAATTTTCAAAAGTACTTCAGTAACTGTACAGCTTTCTCAGTTGGACCTAGATGCCATAAGGTATGTCTCTCAGTGTATCCAGGGGATAGTCAAAATAGGGCAAGAGACTGCTATTCAAGATACCATTGAGGTATATATGCTTTATGAGGATGCATTGTTGTTGAGTTCCCTCTCTTCTTAATTAATTTTTGTTGTTTTGTATAGAGACTTACTACTTGCTTGAACCAGTTTTGCTTTATAATTTTATGAATAAACATTATTTTCTCAACTTAGCCCTTCCCCTTGAGACAACACCTGGCAGAAGTTATGCCTGTTAGTGTGATGAGACATCCATAACACTATAGACTTTATCAACAGTTGCCATCCCACTGTATGTGATATACAGTTACATTTCCCTACTGTTGGTATAGGAAGGCTGTCAAATACCAGTTTGACACATGATGCCTTTTTAATGATAATTGACCACAAGAACAAAAGACTTGCACTCACAATATTATAGTTACAAATGTTGATCATTTTGCCCTCCTATCTATTTGCTTGATAAAGCCTCTATCTGGATGTGGTTAAGAAACAACAAAATAGCTTTAATCTAAAAACACTTAGCTATAGAAACAGATAAGTTTATGAGTTTTGCAGATTTGGGGCTTATCAACACTTAAAAATAGAAGAATGACAAAGACTTGACTTATAATGAGTTAAAATCTGGCTTCCACAAATTCCTATGTGATTTTTTTTTCTATAGAGAACACACATCTCAAACATAATTGTATGACAGACTGGAACAGACAGTTAAGCAGTGTTCAGGTCTATTGTATATATAATCCCCTTTTTTTGGTAAAAGGATTTAATGATAGGCTGGAACAGCTTCACATACCTGTTTCATAAAGCTGCATAATTATAGATTTACCCAGGAGACCAGAACAGCTCTACTCCATCTTATCAAGGGAATAACATACATTTTTTAATTTTTTTAACAAAAATGTCTAATTACTAATACCTCAGGGACCAAGATGTTTTCTTGGGAAAATCTGTTTTATAATCTACCAGGAAAATAAATAATTCCTATATAATTATAGAAATGCAGTTATATACAAAAATGAGACAGATTCTTGGCCTTGCCCTTTTGCACCACTTCACCTGAACCAACCAGATGACCATTCTCTTGAGTAGAGAGAGTCTGAAATGTCTCTATAGCCATTATTTGCAGTATAGCAGGGATGTCCACCTTCAAGTGGCTGCAGGCTATAGGCCTGCTGGCCCCTCACAATGGGAGCCAAATCCCACCCCCCCACACACTGCAGAATGGGCTGTATTCCACAACAGCATGTGAGAACCCCACTCCTACAGACTGCGATGCATGGCCCCCATTGCTCCTCATGCCCCTCCTGAACGTTTGCTCCATGCTGCACTGTGCCATGATCCCACACAGCATAATACCCCAAGTCCTCTGAGTCCAGTGGCTGCAGGCTGCCTCTGCCACTGCACCACACTGTGTTACCCCATCCCCAAGAGGGGGAGCAAGAAGCAGAAGCTGGAGGAGGGAGTGGAAGTTCAGAGACTGTGGTGGAAACAGCAACAGCTGGAGTGCTGGAGGGAGCAACATCCAGACTGGGAGCCCAGAGGTCACAGCTTAACCACTTGCTAGGGGCTGCATGCTAGGACTGCTCTATGGTATAAAATGAGGCATTACCTATTGAAAGGTTCTGTGGGTCATAGCACCATTGTATTTTGTGAAATCACAGTTATCATAATGACCTTATTTAATTATAGACAGCTTTTGGGAATCCAACCATTGTAGAACTGGCCCCATAGGAACTTCCAGTGGCTGCTTTATTTCACTTCCCTCATGTCCAGTGTACACAGGCTCTGCTGAAAATCTAATGCCAAGATTGATTACCGAACCCAACAAAAAACAGATACCGCTCCCCACAGGCGAAACAAACAAACATCAGAAAATGTGAAGTCCTAAAATATGTACATACTTCTTGAACACTCCTGGACTTTATGTGGGTCTCCCTTTTGGCTTCATATCAGTCAGCTTCTTATTTTATGCAATGATTGTAATAATACTTGCTTTTAAGAAGTTTGGATGTTTTCTTTTCCCTTATGTTTATTTAATCTTTATTCCAAGGGCACTTCCTACCCTGAGATTCAACTAAATGGAGAGTTCAAGGTATTCAGGCCCTCCCTGGATGAGACTTTTGATGTTTTTCTGCTTCCATGTATGCCAAACTTGTGTAATTATAAGGGTCTGTAGAAATTTGCATTTGGGGAAAGAAATGCAGATTGTAACTGTTTTGAATGTTTTCCACAGCTTGTGTGTCAAGCCCCTCAGGAAACAGTGTTTTGGATGCTAACTTTCTTGTTACCATATTAATTGCCTCTGTCATGACAGTTTTGGCATCTGAAAATGGCTGTGAACATGCTGTGCTCCTCAAGAGACCAATCAGGGGCTGGGGAAATTGGTTTATTGGTTCCCAAAGCAGCCTGTGCTAAAGGTGCTGCTATTCAAGCATAGTTTACTCTTCTAGCTTGAATGAGGAGCCAAAGACACTTCAGGCTAAGGAAAGTGGAGCTTTCATTTAGAACAGGGGAGAGGAAACTGAAAGGATTATTGCTCTGCAAGTGTGATTCCTGCAGTGAGATTTGTATTTGTGCAAATCTGGAAAATTTGTGTCACGGTACAGAGGACAGGGCTTGGGAGGTGAAGATCCAGGCTCCAAGAATCCTGCAAGGTCCTAAGCACCTCTGGAGAAATGTTAAGCACCATCAGCTCTGGCTTGATTGCAAGTCATCTTGCTGCATTTTATGATCTCAATCTGAATCTTACAGTTGTGATCAAAGAACTCACTTTCATAAGGGCAGACCACAAAGAAGAGAAAGGAGGTTTCACAGAATGAATAATAATGTCAGTTATTTTAATGTATGTTCAGTATATGAAAAAGGAAGCAAAAGATTTTCATTTCTAGATGGCTTAATTGAGGGATTGTGGGAGAGAACTGTGGAGCAAGCTTGAAGGTGATGAAAGAGTCAACCATGATGAAGAGTGGTAGTCTGAAGGGGACACAGAAAGTAGAAGGCATAAGGAAACCATTTACACATGAAGCAATAATAATAGAAAGTAGGAGACACAACAAGCCAAAAGAGCTGGACTCACCATTGCATTCATTCAATTTATGTCCAGACAACTCAGCTAAGGGAAAAGTTTACACCAGGGTTAACTTCCAGTAGCACAGCATTGAATCAGGTTCACGAGGTTAAATAAGGGACTAAATCCTTTCTCCTTAAAATGTAGGATGACCAAATGGGGCAGATATGACAAAAGAAGTACACCTAACCCTGTTATCTACCTCATGTTTCAGGAAAACAGTGAGGGAGACTCCAAGTTTCTCTTAATTTTTAAAAAATTATTTTCATAAAATTAAATTTGTGAAATGTTAGTGCTGTGGGACAAGGCTTGTGAGGCTCCTGCAAGAGCTCAAGGGCTGTGGTATAAAAGTGAGAGAGTGAGGTGACATTGTATGTTGTCTCATACTTAAGTGTTTACATCCAGGAATAGAATTATAAAACCCCAGTGACTTGTCCTGGCCTTCTATACCTTAAAAGAAGAGATTTAAAGACTTTCAGGCTGGAAGTCACAAAAACTAGCACCCTAAGTGTAGAGATGCCTAGGTCAGCCAACAGTAATACTCTGAGAAGTATACCTAATAGATTAGGCTTTTGCAGAGAGATAGAGGAAGAAATATCTTGGGCACTTAGGTATCCTTACACAACCCCTTACCAGTAGCCATGACATAAATCCTTAATGAAAAAGAAACTTCTTATGTGTAAGAAGCTCTACGGGTGCGTCCACACATGCAGGCATGTGCACTAGCATCAGCTCAATTAAGAGTGGCACAAATTTGTGCTGGGGATTTTTGCTTCAGCACATGTGCCTGAACATGCACTTTGGTATGGGGCAAGTTGTGCCACTTGGGGCCAACACCTTCCAGATCTAAAGCCAGGGGGAGTTGGAGGCTGCCCTGGCGAACATCTCAGGCATGGGTAACTGGTGCCCCACCAGCAACTGGGGCAGGGCAGTCCCCGCAGTCAATCTGCAGCAGCCCTGACCTAAAGTGCACCCTCTACCCACTGCAGCAGACTGGCAGCGGGGCCTGCTTCCTGGATGTGACCTGCGTGGTAACCTGCGACAGCATCCATCCCCTTGGACCTGCAGACCCATGTCTGCATGCCTGCCAGACCTGGACAGGGACCACATGGCCGCCTAGGCTCAAGCATGGGCACTACAGCAGATCTGCCTGCTCCTCTGGGCCAGCTGCCATTGGGCTGTGGCTGCACAGTTGGCCTTCATGAGGCACTGCTGCCATGCCACCCTGCCATCTGGGCAGCTATTGCCTGAAAGAAGTTCTCAGCATGGTAGCCTGCTTTGAACTGTCAAAGCATGTCCTCCTGGCCCCATACAGTCAGAAGGTCAGCCATCTTGTTTGCCCTTCAGCTGAACCCCTGGTGCCAGCCCTATGCAAGCTCCTTTGTCTGGGTCTTGCCACTTGGCTCACTAGCAGGAATCCTGGTGTTCCCTGTTTAAAAATTGCAAATTCTCTGATATGAAAATCCCAAATTCACTCTTTAAAATACCCCAAAATCTGTGTTCTTCCACTATTAAAATGAAATGTTTTAGGCATACATATATACACAAATATATACATATATACATATATACAGAGAGAGAGATTCATTGATCAGTTGGGCAATTTTTTTTTGATATAATTATGATTTTAAAGCAATTTGGAAGTCTACCAGTGACTCTATCATCATAATAAAATAAATTATAAATATCTACATGCTTTGGTGTTTGTTTTTGGGTCTTTTTAATCAGAGCTCCCCTGGCTCCTTCACTAACCAGGATGTGGGGACAGCTGCTTTCACCAGCAGGTCCTATCCTGGGCAGCTGGGCACACAGGGTATGAGATGTGGAGGGGATGTGGGGTTTGCAGGAGTGGGGTGGGAAGGGGTGTGGGGGGGTGCATTTGGGGTTCTTGGCTGGGTATGTGGGGAGGAGTTTGTAGGGGTGTGGGTATAGGGGGAATGTGGGGTTTGTGGGGGTGGGGTTTGAGGGTGGGTTTATGGGAGGGCTTGAGGGGGTGCTGGTACATGCCTACCTCCACCCTACCCACCTGCTGCAGCTCTGGCAGCAGCAGGCAGCCAGGCCATCGGGGCTGCAGGCATAGCCCCACAGGGCACAGCATTTCTTCATCCAGAGGGTGGGGGGGGATGTACATTATGAATGGACCTGGCCTGGCATGGCCCACTAGTGCATGTCTTTGCACAGGACTGGGACAGGACAGAACAGGACTTGGCTGGTCCAGGCCCATTCAGCACAGAGCCTGTGTCAGGCACTGTTGCACTGCTATGGGCTGTGCCTGCAGCCAGACCATGGCCCCAGTGGCCCAGCTGGCTGCTGCTGCCAGCATCACAGGGGGTGGGGCAGGCCTGTGATGGCCCCTGCTCAAGGTCACCCCCCACAAACCCACCCACAAACCCCACTGCCCCATACCTTACAGCCCCCCATGCCTCCCCACCACTCCCCACTCTTGGGACTCCCTCCTTTTTCCTCCATGCTCAGCAGCCTCTCCCCACTTCTCCCATTCCTCTCTCTCTCTCTGCTTAGGCACAGAAGGGTTGGCCCAATCCTATTACTGCTGTCTCAGACATTCCTCCTTTCCAGCCAGGTTTCAGTGAGCAGCTGTGTGGGGAGTCAGACTCAGCCTGGGATGGCAGTGGCAGACACATTCTCCATTTCCTTCGTCTGCTCCCAGGTGAACATTCAGGGAGACTGGGCAGGGAAGGGAAATGGTCTGCCACTGTCACTGTTCCT
>NW_017729032.1:77986648-77993606 GCF_001723915.1 Gavialis gangeticus
CCCTGCTAACTTACCTGGGATAGTGTCTGGGTCCAGGTCATGCTGCAGCATGGAAATCCAGGAGTGGGGCAAGGATTTCCTGGATTTACCTGGATTTCCAGGTATCAAATTTAGAGCCCACGTTGCAAATATGCAGCACAGGGAACATTTTTCTGTTCTCTCTTGTGGTGTCTCAAACTACTTTGAGACACAGCTACAGGCACATGCATACTTATACCAACGTGCCCTGTATGTCTTTGTAAGGTGCTCGTACCACATAATAGCACAGAAATGTAGAATGTCTAGAGAAAGGTTATGTGACATTTAGTAGCAAAGAGCATCAGACAGCTTAGCCCCAGATCGTGGTGGAAGGGCATGCAAAAATGTATTTCCCATCTGAATTTTGTACTCTGGTAGCAACGCACTAGTAACATAACAGGGGAAAGGGAGAAGGATCAATACAAGGACTCAAGTGAGAACAGGACAGACTGTGAATGACATAACATCTATTATTCATTTCTTACTCACATCCAGATCTAACATTAAGGGAAGTGATTTGACAAGCAAGACATGTAGGTAAATTGCCCATCAGATGATATAATCTACTACCAAAGGAACATTTGAAAAGGCAACATAATACCACAGAAACCATCCCTACAACCTGCATACTAATTACAAAATTGTCTGAAATATACCTTATGAACTTCATAGTCCTTTTCATTTTCAAAGTTCAAGAATTCTGAGGAACTCATGAAATACCACATGTATTAGCAGAATACCTAGCATTTCTGCTAAAAGCATCCTAAGCATGGAGGCAACTGCCCAGGCAACAATAAGCCAGGCTTTGGGAGACATCTAGCTATATGTGGAAGCTGTATCTGTGAATGTTTAAGGTCTTCAGCACCATAACACTTACCAATATTCCTGCATTAGTTATTGTTTGGGGAATTTGGGGGTAAAATTCTGCTCATGTAAAGTAACTACTTGAAAAATTTAAATACATTTTGTGGCTTTGATACCAGTACACACTGTTTAATTCTTTATCTCAGGTGAAAAATAAACAGAGCAAGACTTTCCTATTAAATGAGCATCCTATGGCCTGTATGTTATATAAAATGTTCATACAGTGTATTTGCTGTGTGTTTCATTAGAGGATATAATAACCTCTTACAGTTGTAAAAAACTACCATGGGGAGAAATGGTTCTTTGTCACCAATGACTTGGCTCCTATCATACAGCAGTAAATATATGGCTCAGTTCCCCTTCCACTAGAGGATCAAAAATGGCTTCCAACTTTTTTTTGTTGTTGTTCTGTATTTCTTCCACATCTTTCCCCAAAAGTATTACACAGGTGGGAATGAGTCTTTCATCTATGGTTTCTAGTCTTATTGTTATCTAGGCTGTGGGAATTTGTGCGCAGTATAAGAAACATCAATAATGTACTGAAAGAACTAGACTCCTATAACATTTTTTTCCTTTAGCCAGTGATAACACCTGAGTCCAAAAGTTATTTAGGAGCACAAGAATAGCTAAAAGAGATCAGAATAATGGTCCATTCAGCTAACTAACCCATATTTCCATTTCCATGGGTCTTTGCACAATCAGTCCCTACTCCATATGGGGATCTCTCAGCAATCATCATCATTACCATACAATTAAATTCCCTATTTAAATAACAGATTTTTGCACAATTATAATCAAGAAGGGATAAAACACAATGGATACATCTTACCTGTATTCTGAAAGTTTTTTTTCTGAGCACATTAAGAATACAGTTAACTGTCTAACCTTTCTAGTTAACTTCTGTGTTTGTTCATCCCTGCATTCAGAATAAAGACCACATAGTCCCTAATGGTTCATGGAGCATATCCAGAGGGGAGGAAAAAGCTATGGAAACCACCACAATATTCCCTTTATTATGGTAGTGGAATCTCAGTAAGGAACTCTTAGGCACCTGTAAAATGCTAAAATCTTTCCAGCACAATTCTGGATATATCTCATCACAAACCTTTGTGCCTATGTAGAGTCCAAGATGCCCTCCTCATAAACCACACACTCTCTAACTTGTCACCTTCCTTCTAGCCACATATATTATTATTTCCCTCTCTTGGCTGTGTAGAAGGCCAGTTCCAAAAGCAGGGCTAGAGGTTTGTGGTGTAGTGTTTAGAGCACTGCGAAGTTGGAAATGTGTAGGTTCAAAATCTTGTGAGTGAGGGGATTTACAACCTGCACTTTCTACTTCCTTGGGAAGTGCTAAAACATGAGGAAGGCAGCTAAGACCAGCAATTTATGGATTTTTGCAGAGTAAAATTTTATGGATTACATATATCAAGTCTGTGCACTCACATAGCCATGTCCCAGAGAGTAGCTCATTGAAAATATTCAGTGTCTGTGTGGACCCAAACTGTGCATAAGTAACAAAAGTGCCACTTATGTGGCTGGAAAACTGCCATTTGGGCATGTAAAGTGAAATAAAAATCTGCCATATACATTCTTAGCTGTTTAGCTTTTCAAAGCAATGAAAAGCTTGCCTTGAATATCTATACCTGTGCTTGAACAGCTCAAAGAGATCGCTAAGCACCACCAGAATGCAAATCATATAAATGTATACAAATATTGAATAACTAATAAAGAAATAAACACATTCATGCACAACATGAGATCAGGGGCCTCATTTCAGTCCCACAGACAAACAAGGAAATCCAGAAGAATTCTAACCAAGAAGTAGGAGTAAGTTCAGAATTAGGTTCTCAGGGCATGTCTTCATTGACTCCATATCATATTAGGACATGGTTCCTCCAAGTGTACCAAGCCCTAAAATGGATTTAGTGAAGATGCCTTAGAGCAATTCTGGCTATTCACCAATACACATTCTGGAGGTAGAAAGCTAGCTTATTGGCACAAGCCCAGCACCTCTGTAAAATTGTAGCTGTTATGGGGGTTAGTTTGTGTGAACTGGGAGCAGTATGCCATGCTTCACTGCAATGCTCCCTCCTGAGGCCCAGAGGTGGTATAGACAAGCTCTATTTACCAAGAAAAGAAAAAATTACTAGGAGAAATGGAAATTTTCTGCTAAGATAGGAGTAGAAAAGTCTGAGGGTAATGACCAGGGAGTAAATATATATATATTAGGAGTGTTTTTTGTTTTTTTTTTAAATCAAGATTTGGTTACATAAAAAAGACAATTTTAAGTTTCAACAACTCACTGTAGACAGCAAAGTGTATTATAGTTGGTTGGTTTTGTATGCGTCATGACTGAATATGTGTAAGAATTTTGTTATAGTTGGTACAAATTATCACAGAATCCATGTTGATGGAGGTAATTGCATGTTGATAAAGATAATTGCATAGTCTTTAGAAAAATCTCCAGCAGATCTTCTGTGGCCTAAGCCTTAAGAGTCTCTGAAATACTAAGGATAGGTGGAGGATGAGCAAAAGCACTCTATCTGATGACTGGATTCTTTATGGCAATAATGGGCATGATTCCTCACCTGCCTCGCACTTCACATAGTCATTGGCACCTATGAAAAGTGTGTATAAAAAGCCCACCAATCCAGAAAGCTGGGGAGAATTCAGTTCTATATTCATATGTAATTTTCCAAGGTATGTTTAAGAAGACAGTCATAATAAGCCACAACAGTAGTGGTCTGAGCTTCACCATCCATTTTACTTGACTAATGATAAAAACTATGTGCTGTATCCAAGAGCACTTTATCCTGAAGTGACTTATGCTTCTGCTGCAATGTATTTGGGGGACAGCATGTTGGCATTAAAGAATCAAGATCCTCAGCTAATGCACAGCAAGCAATCAGAAAAATATATTCTAACCATAGAGAAGAGGCAGGAGAGATAAATAGGATACAAGAGCTGAATCTCTCTCTTTTGCCTCAGGAAATGAGATAGGCACATAGCACAAGCTCTGCTTGCCAGTGATTTACTCTTGACATTTACAGACAAAACTTTAGAGTCATTGGCATTGGTACTTCCAAAGGAATTGAATGCCCACTTTTCATATATAGATGCAGGGATACAAGAATCCCATGAATTTCAGGGGGTTCAGATAAACATACAAGAATCCTCATATTCACCTCTCCTGCCCTTTCCACATGATTACAGTGAATTCCTCTGATTCCTTGCTGGGCTTTAATTGAGGACCCTGACCTTTCTTGGCCTGACACTACAAGAGCCATCACTTCATGGGAAAAGAAGTTGCACTGAAATTAGTTGGCACTGGTACAATCTGAAAGCAATGGCCTCCCACCTGGGAACCTCCAGCATGAAGTCAAAGGGTGTGGCTGGAGCATTCTAGTACTTCCTCTCTTTTGGGTAGCCATTATAGCCATAGTTCAAGTGCAAGTTCCCATCCCGTGAAAAAGGAAAACCAGATCCCAGATGCTCCAGAACAGGTGACATGCAACCACTGTTCTCAGTCACTACAGAAGGCTCATCAACGTTACAGCCAATACTCCAGGAGAGAGCATAATAGGCACAGACAAAAGTGACAATTTTTGCTTGATATGGCCACAGAACGAGGTCTATAGCCATGACCAAATGTGAGTGCATGGCTGCAGATAACTTCAAAAGTGGCTAGCTGGGTGAAAATCTGAATCCTCATCGTATGAGGGGTCAAATTAAGACATTTCAAAACATAGCACCTTCTGTAACTTCTGTCTGCTCTGAATGTTAACAGCAGTGAATAATTCCTAAGCAGGTTTTCACTTCCTATATTTATGTTGGCTTTTTAGTCAAAGGCCTGATATAGTCCCTTAGTGAACAGCATCAGGAAGAGGCCTGGGGACCTATTAGCCATTTGCCATATGATCCCTTGCTCATCTCCCCAGCTTGCTCTCCAACCAGTCATCCAATGTGACATTGCATACTTTTCTTCATGAACTCTATTCTTTTGCTTTACTGCAAAAGTGCCCAGGCTTCAAACAATAGGCATCAAAATATTACTGCAGCATGTAGCGTAAACCCTACATTTTGAGTGGTCAGAGTTCATCAACTCATAGGCTGCACAGTTACATTGTTATGGCATAGGAAATAGGTGTAATAGCTGGATATCACTACCAACCTGCAGGTTTTCCTTATGCCATTTTATAAGCAAAACTGTAAATAAAATTCTTCTACTGTTGTGCCTTTAAAATATACTGCTGGCTCCCTTCATCACAAACATTGTTCTGCACTGTGGGGTTTTGTTTTATTGCTCATTTGTTTCTTCCTCTGCCTACTCATTTGTTTTCCTGGCTGTAGATCTTATCCTACTCATTTGTCTAAGTAAAATTGTCCTTGACTCTTCCACCCTGCCACCACTACCATTCCCCCCACATACACACACACTTTGTGGTGTTCTTTTCTGGTCACTTTGTACTGTAGCATCTGTGTAATACTATAGATAATCATTAATATACTCAAGAAGTCTCTTAGCAATGGAGGAAGAAAGTAAAATGGTCTTTGCACAGTGGTTTAGAAAAAATGTGTCTAATGTTTGATAAAATTGTGCACGGATTATTCTTGACTAAGTTAATAATCAAGACTTTTGAAAATTAAACTGAAGCAGGTGTCACCAGTCACAAGTTCCTTTGAAATATATGTTTTTCTCCTTTCTAAACTGAATACTAAGTTAGCTACTCTACACATTATTCACTGTGTCTGTTCACCTGGAGGCATCACAGTCAGTCCAGCTATCACAAAAATGATTTACCAGGCCTACAAAAAATTAAGCAGCAATTATTATCTGAAAGAAACATGCAGCTTGATAAATAAGCATACTGGAGCCAAGAATAACTCATAATATCTTATTTTCCCTTGCCTTACCTAAATGTAAAGGTAGCTAAGTCATTCTCCCTCTCCGTGGCTAGTTATGCAGGACTGCTGTACACAATTCAAAGTGACCTATAAAAATTAAATGAACCCATAGCTGATTTCCTGAGAGAACCTGCAAAAGCAGACTTCTTTAGCAAAGTCAGCTTATCAGTTGCCCAACTAGTATTTAGGAAGGCATTATCTTCCCAGTAAAAATGCGTGTGAGGAGTTCAAAGAACTTGCCATATATTTTAGTGGCAGTACCACAGAACTCCTCCCCAAATGTTTTAAATAATCAAGAGATTCTAATATAATAAAGGGCTTAGTCCATCTGTCTGTTTCTCTGTAGTGGTCTTGTAGCACTCTGATTGGCTACTGAAACAACCAACCAGAGTGCTCCAAGAGCATTACAGACAGGAGGCAGCAGCAATGGCATTGCAGAGCACTGCCATGTTGGTGGGCATGGAGGGGACAGAGTGGGGAAGTGAGGCCAGCATCAAAGGCTTGACCGCCCCCATCCCCCTGGCCCTACTCCCTGGAGGCAGCAGAGTGCCACCATGACAGTGGGGACAGAGGGGATGGAGCGAGGGTGGGGGTGAGCAGTCCCCCCACACCCCACTCCTTGGAGGCGGTGGTGGCAGGGGGTGCTGGCGGTGAGGGAAGGAGGGGACAGTGGGGACAGCATGGCAAACTTCCCCTCATTACTCCTGGGAAGTGGCGGCGGCACGAGGGAAAGGGAGGTTACAGTTAAGATTACTGTTGTTAGATGCCTCAGCTGTGGTCCCTCTACTCAGCCCTCTCCTGGGCCCTAGCCTCCAGAGACTCGCTTCCCCTGCTTTTGTATCAGGGTGTGCTCTCCTAGCCTTCCCCTGCCAAAAGGTGATCCACAAGGCAATGGGGGCTGGAGTTTCTGACACCCCATACTCACCCTTCCCTGGGGCTTTCTAGGGGTTATCCCACCACAAATAGCCCTACCACCATGACTCCAGACTCCAGTATGGAGCAGTGTTCAGTCAAACCTAGGATCCACCTCCAGGCAATCCTACCCTGGAAAGCTTTACTCCTTCTGCACTTGGTCTTTCACTTCCAGGCCTCCTGGTCCCTTCTCTCTCTTATCTGTGGGTCCTTCATCAGGTCCCACACACTTGGCCTCTCTCTAGGACCCAGCTCTTCC
>NW_017729032.1:77994548-77995467 GCF_001723915.1 Gavialis gangeticus
TATATATATATATATATATATGCATGTTTTTATATACAAAATTGGGGATTTTTTAAATCAGGGAAAACCAGGATCCCTGCTCATCAAGTCTCAGACACTCTCATTTCTTCTCTTTGGCCTATAGCCCCCTCCGTGGATCCCTAGGAACCTCCTTAATCCCTTCAGTTCCTTCCCAAACCTCCCAGCTGCTTCAGGGATTACCCACCATGCTGACCTTCTGGAGCTGCAGTCATCCTGCAGAAGTGATGTTCTCCTGGTAGCCTCCAAGCTGTTACTGGCAGTTTTGCTCAGGGCCTGGGATTATACCTCTAAACCCAGCTCTCCTCTTCAGTCAGATGAGAGCCCTAGTTCCAGTCCTAGTTCCAGCCCAGTCACTAACTAGCCCTAGTTCTACCTGCAGGCTCCCTGGGTCAGAAAATGCCCTAATTATGTCACATTAAGTTTAGTACCAGTAATGACAGGTACTAACTTAATGTGCAGTCATAGGCGCTACTGTGATGCTTGTACACTTTTTTTAGATATACACTTTTTTTTAGTGATGCTTTTCCTACCATGCTAGTGCGCAATAGAATTGTCTTTGTTCATTAAGCATCTTGTATAGATGCGCCCACAGAGTTATAAACTATTTCTGCATAACCCAATGCATAGGCATATCTTAAATGGAAAAATTTACTTTGTAAAGTAAGGTAATGGGGTCAGTGTAAATCATTATCAGCTCCACCTGCAGGCTACTCCACAGGCTGTTTCCATCCAAAAAGTAGCAGATGCCCTAAGTGTCCTGCCACACTCCTCTAGATCCTTTCATCTGCTACATGTGGAAACATTAGATTTTTTAGGGATGAAAGGGTGGATATTGGTGTGTAGGTATGGGTGATGAGGAGGGTAATAGGAGGCCTGTGGTATGTGGAAGCATTTGAGT
>NW_017729032.1:78000467-78001271 GCF_001723915.1 Gavialis gangeticus
CAGCTGTGGTCCCTCTACTCAGCCCTCTCCTGGGCCCTAGCCTCCAGAGACTCGCTTCCCCTGCTTTTGTATCAGGGTGTGCTCTCCTAGCCTTCCCCTGCCAAAAGGTGATCCACAAGGCAATGGGGGCTGGAGTTTCTGACACCCCATACTCACCCTTCCCTGGGGCTTTCTAGGGGTTATCCCACCACAAATAGCCCTACCACCATGACTCCAGACTCCAGTATGGAGCAGTGTTCAGTCAAACCTAGGATCCACCTCCAGGCAATCCTACCCTGGAAAGCTTTACTCCTTCTGCACTTGGTCTTTCACTTCCAGGCCTCCTGGTCCCTTCTCTCTCTTATCTGTGGGTCCTTCATCAGGTCCCACACACTTGGCCTCTCTCTAGGACCCAGCTCTTCCATCCCCTAGTCTCTCAGGACTCCTTCAGACTCCTCCTGGGCTATGGGCTCCTAGGCTCCACCTCCAGTTGTGTCCCCTGGGCTTTGAACCATCTCTGGGTCCTAGCCCTGCCCCTGGGACAGTCAAGACTCATGGGCTAAAAGTCTCCAGTCATGGTCCTTCTAGGACCTTTGGCCCCTTCACTGGACCTTGGCCTCACTTCTAGGCCAGTGAGACCTGGGCCCCTGGCCCTGTTAACATGGACAGCTTCTGGGCTGCAGACCTCATCATCAGGGATTCTGGGTTTTTCTGACAAAAAAAATCCCCAATTGTTGTTTATAACCCCCCTCCCCCATCCACATTTTTCCATGATTAAAATAGAACACCACTAATTTTATATATATATATATATATATATATATA
>NW_017729032.1:78001814-78009900 GCF_001723915.1 Gavialis gangeticus
TCCAGCCCAGTCACTAACTAGCCCTAGTTCTACCTGCAGGCTCCCTGGGTCAGAAAATGCCCTAATTATGTCACATTAAGTTTAGTACCAGTAATGACAGGTACTAACTTAATGTGCAGTCATAGGCGCTACTGTGATGCTTGTACACTTTTTTTAGATATACACTTTTTTTTAGTGATGCTTTTCCTACCATGCTAGTGCGCAATAGAATTGTCTTTGTTCATTAAGCATCTTGTATAGATGCGCCCACAGAGTTATAAACTATTTCTGCATAACCCAATGCATAGGCATATCTTAAATGGAAAAATTTACTTTGTAAAGTAAGGTAATGGGGTCAGTGTAAATCATTATCAGCTCCACCTGCAGGCTACTCCACAGGCTGTTTCCATCCAAAAAGTAGCAGATGCCCTAAGTGTCCTGCCACACTCCTCTAGATCCTTTCATCTGCTACATGTGGAAACATTAGATTTTTTAGGGATGAAAGGGTGGATATTGGTGTGTAGGTATGGGTGATGAGGAGGGTAATAGGAGGCCTGTGGTATGTGGAAGCATTTGAGTATGTTGAATGTGTGATATGACTCCAAGACTGGAGGGGAATCAAGGCCTGGTTTTTCATACTCGAAGGGGTAATTAGGACCATCAGGAAAGAATCATTCTACAGGGAAATATATCCCCCCCAAAAGTATTTGTTCAGTATAATATCACAGAGAAAAGTCTTTTAGAGGGAATAGAATGGGGATGGAAGGCTGCAGAGACAAGTAAAGAGAAGCAACTTTTTTATGCTTATCTTATGAAACACCAGAGATACTGAGGTTCTCTTCTGTCCAGGATACATAAATGTCTTTTGCAGTGGGTAAGATTTTCTACTGACCTTGCAGTAAGTCTAATTTTATTCTCCCTGAATTCTTAGTCAGGCCTTCATATGTGGCCAAGTACTAAGGATAATGATTTACATTGACCCCATTACCTTATTTCACAAAATAAATTTTTTCCATTCAAGACATGCCTATGCATTGGGTTATGCAAAAATAGTTTATAACTCTGTAGGCACATCTATACAAGATGTTTAAAGAATAAAGACTAATTCTATTGCGCATTAGTGTGGCAGGAAACTAATTATTAAAAAAAAGTGATCATCTGTGCTAATGCACAGTAGTGCCTATAATTGCACAATAAGTTAGTAACCATCATTACAGGTACTAAACTTAATGTGACATAATTACAGTGCATTAATGAACATGTAGACATGCCCACTATGTGGTCACTTTTAGTCTGGAATAGGGCTAAGAGAAAAAGGCTCAGGATGAACTAGAAAACTGCACTCTTCCTTCAGAATAAACACAAAGGCCCTTGACAGATGTTATACATAAAACACGATTAACTGGTTAATCATGTTTTAAGTAGTGAACTGGCCACATATTCAATCAATTAAAAGATAAAAAGAGCACACATCCATAAAGTTATTACAAAAATATTTGTAATGTGTGGCCAGTGTCCTCAATCTCTGGAGCATGCAGGGGCCCTTCAAGATTCCTATATGCTCCAGAGTATCATGCTGGGGTCTTGGTCAGGAGAAGCAACCGAGAATAGAGGGGAGTGTGCAGAGTCCCAGTGTAGGAAAATCTGGAAGCCAAAAGACCCATATGAGAAACTGAGTCAGAAATCCAAGGGGTTGGGCAAACCTCTAACATGCTATATAAGTTCACCAACTCGAAATGGATGGGTATCTAGCCCGTCAACCAACTGAACCACTTCTCTGGTTCTCAGCTCCTCTTCTGCCAAGTATGCATGGCCTGTTTGGGAGAAATTTGTACATGCTAAACACCTTGACCCGACTCTAAATGAGAGCTGCTGATGCATCACAGGATTTCTGAAGCCTACTAACCTAAATAATGTGTACCTGCTGGCTGGCATCACCCGACATCAGAAGAGAGAAACTGAAGATGTGAGACACCCACTGTACGACCATCCTGCAAAACACAAACAACTGAAGTCACGCAGGACCTTCCTCATCAGCATCCAACTGCTTGATGCCGCACCCAAGGAGATATGACTACAGGTGTGGAACATGAGGCTGAAAAAAAATATCTGACAGTGAAAAAATGGATGTTTCAGCAGCTGAGTCCTTACCACCAAAAACTGACAAACCATGGCAGAGGTGGCAATGTCTCAATCACCTATTCCCCAGCAGTGGACACTCCAAGGAACTAATGAAGAACTACCTGTGACTGTGGCACAGAGCTTCAGACTATGCAACACCTTCAGCAATGCCCACTGCTTGAAGTCATCTGTATAATGAAATATCTCATACAGTACAATAAATGGGCATAAGCATACATAACAAAATGGTCAAATGTGGTGTTGGGACATGAAAAGATGTTTGGACGTGGTGAGGAAAAAGTGCCATCCTCTAGCCGTCCTCCAGCAGTATAAAATGTCAGTTGTGTCCAAAAGCAAGCCATGAGCACCTGATTCATTCTGCAGCGGTTATAAAAAATTACTACTCTCCAATTAAAACAAATGTTGGTTGATTTGTAGAAGGAGCATCTATTTCAGAAAGACTGAGAAAAATAATTAAAGGAAGTGTAAGAAGTACAGTATAGGGACAATAAATGTTATGTTTTAAAGCAATCCTGTTGCAGAGAAAGCACAGAGGAAGTGTTATAGTTTGTTTAAAAGGGAGGCAATACAAAGAAGGCTATGTCAGTGGGAGTGATATCTACACAGCACTTGGGCAAGCTCCATTTCCTTCGTGTACATTTCTGCAGTGTTTAGCAGAATGGGATCCTGCCCTCCACATACAATGGCAACTAGTAAATAATTATAAAAATAATAATGAATCTCTGTGACAAAAAAGATGTTGTGGCCTTTGGACTCGAGACATGGGATTCATAAATAGTGGGTAGTAAATGAGTGCAGAAACCCATTAAAATTAGACTCAAACCTCAAGTTTCAACTTTGTCATGATTAAGTGTTCTAAAACCCAACCGTAGCAGTTTATAGTCAATCTGCCACTTTATAGGCAGCTAGATTAAAAATGAAAGCACTCATTAAAAAATAAACAGAGTAATCTGTGATGAGACATTATCAGATATCTCAGCTGAAGAACAAACACATTATTTAATAATGTTCATAAAAGTATTGTATCTTCCTTTGTCCAAAATTGCTACTAGTAGAAATAAAAATGTGTGTAAAAATAACGCTGTCAGCAAGTCAGAAGGAAAACATATGACAGGATTGCAATTACAGAAAGAGAGTTACAGCCATTTTACAGGTCTAAAGATAAGTTTCTTTAAAAAGAAAATCCTTGACCCAGAGGAATTAAACCAAGATCTCCTCAGATGGACTTAAATGTTTCATAAAACCTTGAGATTTATCTGATGTAGCCACTTGCCAAATTCCAGCACAACTCTAAAACAATTCAGAGTCAGCACAGGATAAATGCTTTCAGTGATAAGCTTTCATTAGGAAATATCTGAAGAGAATGAAATTAACTTTTTTATTAGGTCCTTGGATTAATTAACCAGTGAAAACCTATTGAGTGAATTTTTTTTTTAATTCCAATGAATATTTTGTTCACTTGGTTCTTGTTTAATTATTTGTTCTAAATGCTGATGAGGTATCCATGAAGTTCCCAACTTTCATTATTTATAGCTTCTTTCTCCAAACTTTCTCTTTAGATATGTACCTACTGCTTCCTCCTCCCACTATCATCTATTTAAATAAAATATAAGTTCTGATCATATGGTTCACTTATTTTTCAGCAACTTCACACATTAAATTACTCCAGTGCTGGTAGCTGATATAACTTACATTTAATCAATATTTACGTAGTACAAACCATGCTTAGTCTACCAAGTTAATGCCAGTGAATAAATAATAGGCTGGCCAACATTATTAGTCAGTGAAGTCTGGAACATATATTCAAGTTCTTGGGACAGCATTATAGTATTAATGATCTCGGACTGAAGTCTGGACAACAATTGCCTTATAATAGGCATCCTATCATATGATCCAATGAAAAAGGAATAGAAGTGGGAAATGATGATAAACTATGGTATATTTTAAAATGAATTATGCAGGTGTAGAGGAAGATCAGCTAAAGTACACATAGCAGTAAAATATATAATATTACATTGTAAGTGTGTGTTGTTTTAGAAAGAAAATAGGTTGTAATAACAGTTTGCACCTGATCAGATTTTGCATTTCTATAATAGCATATCTAGAAGGGTTGCTGGGTAACACGTCCTGCCCAGTAACTCCCAGATAGTACATGCCAAAGACTGGAAACTAGCCCCTGTGATTGGTTTACTAAGGTCCTGAGCACATACCCAGCACCTTTCAAGCGTTCTGGCTTAGGCATGCTTTTTGGTATGCCCTTGGAGCTGCAATAAACGGCCTGTTTTTTTGAACTTGTCATGCATTGAGTAGGAGTGAGTGGATGGGCATGTTTCTTAGCAGGACTCCTGGGCTCCCCTGGATGAATAGACAGTGGAGAATTGGAAATGAGTTTTCAGTCATTGACCTTAGTTGAAGTAGGTTATGGAATTAGATAGACTATTAATCTATTTATTTTAGCATTTTCTCTAAGTCCCTTCTATGTAAAATCAATTACACTGGTGAAGTCCTTAGTGGACCTTAGGGAATATCTGGCTCCTTTCCTTTTCCAGAGTGGTGATGGGGAAATATTTGCCTGGGACTCTGGTGAGACAGAGTGTATCTAGTGTACTGTTGTTTGTTGGGGGTGGTGATCTGTCTATAAGTTAAAAGTTTATTTTTCCCCCAGTGAAGTTTGAAGTTTGGGTAGAAAAGTCACTAGCAGTTTGAGTATCTTTCTTACTACTGGCAGAAATATTTTTTTCCACAGAGGAAAATAATCTCACCTTGTAAATGACGAATTCAAGATCCATAAAGTGAAGATAATGCCCCTTGCCAAATATTCACTGACTGACAACACTGTATAGATACCACTTTAATGTAGCTCTTAACATAAGTACTGTCTCCTTTGTAACACAAAGGATAAATAAAATCATGCCAAATTCACTCATTCGTAAAATGATTCATGTAGACTGACCTTCAGTTTTGCTTGATATTTTACTGAAGCTAGTAATGCTCCATGTACACCTAAAGCTCTGCAAAACATAAAGCTCTGTTCGGGGCTCTGAATTCAAGTTCTTTGACACAGGGTCCCTTCCCTGCTCTGCCACAGACTTCTCATGTATCCTTGGCCAAGATATATAGGGCCAGATGTTTGAAAGTATTTGGAAACCTCAAGGGTCATGTCCAGGTGAGCAGGGGCATGCAGTTTGTGGTGCACATGGTGAACATTAAAACATGTGCCACACTGCATATTTTCTATTGGGATTTCCTGGTAACAGAAAAAAACGCTGGAAGAAAAGCAGTACAACACATGCAAAAAAAGCAGGTGCCAGCACAGAGGTCTGGCCCTCCAGAGCAGTGCTCTGGTTGCCAGCCAGGCATTTGTGTTGCTGGAGTTGTGCCAGTTCTCCAGCATGGTACCAGGACACCAGGCAATACTGCTGGAGCCAGCTGCTAGCCCTAGCCTCCAGCTCTCCCTGGCTGAAGAGCAGAGAGGACCTGGGCAAGGGTAGTTTGCTCCAGGAGGGGAGGGGGGGCACAATTTTTCCCACAACAACCCACATGTCCAGGAGTGTGTGTTGCAGCACATAGTAGCAGCACAAATTTGTGCTGCTGCTATTTGTGCCACTTGAAGTGCATGTCTCTGCTCATCTGGATGCAGCCAAAATGGAGGTAGGGTCCCCATGAGATTTTTATATAACTTACATTGTTATATAAAAAGATATAATATATATTAATATATATAAGATATATAACTTTCATTGAAACATAGGTGGGTAGGTACGTTTTGAAAATCCCAGTGGACACCTCACTGCCTCATTAGATGCCTAATTACTTTTAAAAATATGGCCTTTTACCTTTATGGCTCTGTTTCTCATCCCTGAAATAGAGACAATATCACTTTCCTACTTCATAGGGATAACAATTGTGGGAATAACTATATTTAAAGATTGCAAGGTGCTCAGACACCATGGTAATAGGGGCATATGAGTACCTACATTGTTAGCCTTATGTATAAAAACTGCCTGACACAGTGTAGGTGCTACAGAACAGTAAGAATAATAATGGCAGCAATCATTTTGTTAGTCTTTTTGCTCAAAACTTCACATTTGTTCCTTCTTTCTTTAGCTATTCCTGTAAAATAAATATGGAATGACTAATACACTCACATTTTAATGCTATTGCTCTAATAACAAAATTATAAATATGTTATTTATTGTATAAATGCAGGAAGAAAGGGTTTTTGTTGCATGGTAATAAAAAAAAGCCCAGTGTACAGAAAAGAACTGGAGAGATTTAAAAGCCAGGGCTGCATGAGACAGGTACATCAGTAACAATACCGTTAGAGTTTCAGAATGCACCACAAGTTGCAAAGTTTATTGTTTCACCACATGCTGCAGAGTTTATTATTTCTAGAGTGAAATCTACAAACATAATGAAATTGAATTGAATACACAAAGCTGGATAAGTACCTTGAGGGCATTTCACATTCACACACTGAGAGACCATAGAGCAGGAATACAAGGATAGAAGAAATGTAGCAAACAGAGCAAAGCACCAGAAGGCTGAGGAAAGTTGGATTGGAGGAGCTATAACCTGTGAAATAATAAAATGGATTTTTTTTCTCTCCTACTCTCTGCACTGAGCAATTATAGTGCGCTCTCTAAGAGGATTTCAGAAACATATTTCTTTCTTTGGCCTGAAAAACTTGCATGAGCAAGATCAAAATATCTGTACACTCCCCTACTGACCACCTTACGTTCAAGTTAGATTCAGTTTATTTAATCTTCTTAATCTAATCTTCTTTAAATATATTGGCCAAAAGAATGGCTTAGTAGTCAAGGCATATGGCTGGAAATACCCAGAAATCCTAAAACCAGCAGGCTTGTATCAGCCCTTCAAGTTTCCAAGGATCAGAGTGTTCTGCACCGAATTCAACTAAATATATGTGAGTTTTACATTATGTATGTATATAATGTGAATGCACCCTGTCTACCAGTGTCATTGCATTGTATAGATTTTTGTATAGATTGTATATCTATGAAGACATTGTATAGATTTTTGTCTTTTCCCCCTTTCAGTCAACAGTGAGAAGCTGCGAAATACTCTCAGGCGACAGGTACAAAGTATAAGTGAGAAAGAGAGAGGTTGTGGGAAGAGTAGGATGAAGAAGCGAGTTCGATCTGCTTCTCCAACAACAGTAAGATTCATAGGCATCATAACAGTTTTTTGATTTTTTTTTCACAAATTGCACTTATATTCTGTGTACACAGGCTTCACAGTTAGGAATACAAGAAATTCTATTTTGAATCGAGTCAGTGGAACATCTCTGATAGTCTCCAGTAGTGGCTATTTAAGAGGTGAGTAAAAAAAAAAGCAGTAGACAGTTCTGACATGCCTGTCCCAAGGTAAATTTTCCTGTTGCCACCCTATAATCAGACATAGGTCCATGCCCTGAAGCCTGAGGATGACAGGCTTTTTTCCCACTGGGTTGTGTCAGTTGTGAAAGACAAAGAATGTGAAGCAAACGACAAGTCCTCCAGCATCTTGGCCTAATCCGCAGGAGTACTCTTTCATTAAATTTTTTTGTAATGTTCCATGGTAGTTTTTATAAGAGGAATGACCTGTTCCAATACCCTCAGTAAAAATTTCATCATTCCTCCCTGTTGTGCCATTGGCATTATGCTAGTTTGTGGACCGTGTGTCATCCCAGAGATAACTCTTTTTTAACTGGAACTATATATGGATGGTAAAGTGATTAAGGATCCTTCAGGATAATGTAGCTATGCAAACAGAAATATTTTTACCGGCCAAAAAATATTTCAGCCACTCTACTAGTTTAATGTTTATTTTGTTAATGTTATTTTTCTGCCATATTTCTTTAGTTTTTAAGGTCTCTTTTGATGGTATTAATACCATAAGCAGAACTAAGCAGCTGGAGAATTATAGCATGCTTTTCCATGGAAGTTCACTTGAATCTTATTCT
>NW_017729032.1:78014900-78016454 GCF_001723915.1 Gavialis gangeticus
TAATGTAGCTATGCAAACAGAAATATTTTTACCGGCCAAAAAATATTTCAGCCACTCTACTAGTTTAATGTTTATTTTGTTAATGTTATTTTTCTGCCATATTTCTTTAGTTTTTAAGGTCTCTTTTGATGGTATTAATACCATAAGCAGAACTAAGCAGCTGGAGAATTATAGCATGCTTTTCCATGGAAGTTCACTTGAATCTTATTCTTTCTTAATAGATTAAGTTCTTTCATCTCTGCAGTTTTAAGTAGAATTTTCCACAGTGGCAGGGGGAAGCTGGTTCTCTGTAAGTCACTTTGATGACTGTTCTAATGCCCTATAATTTTGTAATGTTCTCCTCTATAGCTGTTCAAAAACTCAATTCTAGTGACTAATATTGATAAGTCCAGGATACTGATTACTGAGTTTTTTCTTTCTATCACCCAGCCCCTTGAAGATAAAGCCCCTTGAAGATACTGTGCTCCCCCTGCACCAGCAAAAAGCAAGCTCCTGTGGCTGGGAGCCACATCAGTTGAGAGGCTTACAGTTGTAGGGGTGCCCCACTGTACCAGGTTGCCCTCCCCAGCGGCATATTTTTTTTTGTTTGCTATCTGCGGCCTATGAGGGGCACCCTTGAAATCCCTTAATGCTTCTCATATCCCACTTCTACTCATCTGCCATGTCTTGATGTAATATTATACAGATGTTCTTACAAGTGGGAGACTGCCTGTTGTACTTCTATGGTGGGATTCTCAGCCACCACGGGCCTTGCCCCACAGTCTTTCTCTAGCTAGGCCTACCAGTTTAAACCCACCAGACAGGGTTTGACTCTGAGGCTTTAGCTCCTAAATCTTGGGCTCATGGCCCTTCTTTTGCTTCTAATATGGAGCCCAGGCTCTCTGGCCTAGAGGCCCATCCATCGGCCTCACAGCCAAAGGGTTGCAAACCCAAGGCCAGGCAGTGGCTCTGAACCCCCACTCACCCAGTCCAAAAGCACACAACCACACATACTGGTGCACCAGGCCCCCTTGGCCTTTTATGACTGTGCCCAAGGCATTAATGAGGACTCCTCCTTCCCTACAGCCTCATCCACAAACCACAAGTGCATCAGTCAACAAATATTTATATATATACAGTAAGTCAGTGGGTTCTAACCACACAAAAAATAGAAATTAAAGAAGGCAGCATGCCAGCGTACATTTTCTTTGTGGCTTGGTGCTTCTGCTTCCCCACTGCCTGTGACACTTCTCCCTGTGGTGCTGCCACTGCTTCTCTGAGAGTCATCAGCAGTTCCCTTCTCACAGCAGCTGGACCAGCTGCAAAGCCTCTCTGTGGAGCTCTCTCACACAACCTCCTTCCCCTTTGGCCACTGCCTCCTACTGCCCCCAAGCCCAGGGTTTTTATAGTTCTGGCCTGCCCCCTTCCGGTCATCTGACTAACTGGCCAGGCTCAGCTTTTAAACTCTACCCTGCCAGCAGGCTGTGCCTGGAAAATTCTGGTCTTAAAGGGACTGGCCTGCCTTCTGGTAACAGGGTTTCATAGATTTAGGGTTGGAAGGGACCTAGTAGATCT
>NW_017729032.1:78016465-78019425 GCF_001723915.1 Gavialis gangeticus
GTCTCTGTCTTGCATGGAGTGGCATCGTCCCCTGCAGGGTCAATTCCTCTGCCCTCTTCCGTCCCTGTTACACCCACACACCCCTGAGGCCAAGGGATTGTGGATGCTATGATCTTCCAGCCTCAAAGGTACATGAAACCCTGGGGCTGAGAGGTTAAAATGCTCAATTTCCACCACCCGTGGGGGGGGATGTAGTGTTGCCTCTGGATTTAGGAACCAGAGACCTTGTCCCTGGGGTGGGGGGAGAGGGATCCACCCTCGTTCCTGGGGTCAGGGGATCAAATTTATTGATACACAGGGATAACAGAAAAGAAGCAGTACAAACAATTCAGCAATTCTATATATCTATCAAGTACTAGGGCTGTCTTCAGAGTCAAAGTACATCTGGCCAGGATCCAGTCTTCATTCTGAGGATGTCTCTTAAGTGTCAGACGTCCAGCAGTCTGGATGAAGGATACAAAGGCCCACACCCCCCTTTCAGTGGGGTGGATGAGACGGGCTGTTCGTGTGCCCTCCATGGTGGCCTTAGGGACCTTTCCTGGGGGTGGGATGGGGATGGGAACCCCACTCAGGGAGAAGAAGGAGAGATGGGAGGGACAAGACAAAGGGAGGGATGAGACAAAGGAAAGGACTCTTTGTTACTCTCAAGTCTCTGCTTTTGTCTTTGCTTTCCCTCATGATGACCCTTCATCTGTGGCTATCTCAGGCTGGTTGTCTCTCTGTGGTCACACATCCACGTAGCCTTCCAGGCCTTCTCCTAATTTGGTCTATTCCCCCAAAACTGGGACTCAGGTCTCCCTGCTCTGAGGCCTTGTTAGCTGGTGCCACTTATCTCATGTTATGGGCAGTATGGTACATACTCCTGCCATTCCCAACCTTGTTGGCATTCTTGTGTTAGACAGCCTGTCTGCTTCCAGAGGAACTTTGTGTGTGTCACCCAAGCTCCTTAGAAATCAATGAACCCCTGCTGCTCATCTTGAATCCTTCTAATACATTCTAATATAATAAAAGGCTTAATCTGTGTATTTGTCTGTGTGTCCGGCTGTCCATAATGCTTTTGGCCAATTGCGCATGCGCCACTGAGAGGGCAGGTGATGATTGGCTGTGCAGCCCGGGCTGCACAGGCCCAAGTTTGGGCCACTGCCGGGGAACTTTGTGGCAGTGGTGAACACACCCCAGCCACCTGAGCAGCGGGGCTTCCCCATGCCTCCTTGCCTGAGGGTGAAGAAGGGAGTCATGGTGGTGGTGCCCCCTTTGCTTCCTGTCTTCAATGCCCCCCATAACAGTTGGCAAGGAGGGGGAGGTTCTGGGCAGGGAGGGAGGAAGGGGAGCAGTGTGGGAGGAGGTGAAGAAGGGGTCATGGTGGTGGCAGCTGTTGGGGCTGGGCAGCATGGAGGGAGGGAGGAAGGGGAGCAGGAAGGGGAAACCTGCACTGTCAATAGGATCAAATGCTCAATACCACAATCACGCCTCCTGCCACACAGGTGGAGAATGGCAGGAGGAGCAAGTGTATGGATTACACATTAGATCCCATCACACGTTTATCTGCACGTGTAGAGGATCTCTGATATGTTGTTTTTAGGCAGCCTTTTCTGCTGTTGCAGCAATAGTTCATCTTTTATCCATAACCCCTCTTATCAAAGAGGGTTTACTATGTAATGTTTTCTCAAGCTTTATAAATAGACAGTGAGTAGTAGTTTTGCATTTAGGAGCCCTTGGATAACCTTTGCTATCATCACAATATTGTTTTCTCTTCAAGGGGCTAGATGAAGGAAAGAAAACTCAGGGATCAGTATCCTCGACTATCAATATTTGTTACTGAAATAGGGATTTTGGACAGATATAGGGGAAAACATTACAATATTATAGGACATTTTCATATCAGCAAAGTGACTTATGGTGAACTAGCTCCCCCCGTCACTGTGGAAAATTCTACTTAAAACTGCAGAGGTGACATAACTTAATCTATTAAGGAAGAATAACTTCTATAGAAAAGCATGATATAAAGGCAGCTGCAATCCCCCAGTCCCAGGGGTTTTGCATCAGAATGCCCCAGCCCTGAGGATTTCATACACCCCCAGGGCAGTGGTGCTTTCTAGCTGCCAGGATTCAAGTGCCTCCTAGCACCCAGTATCTGTAGCTGTGGGACACTGGGTACCCATGCAGCTAGAACCCAGAGTTGGCAGCTGCTGGGGCTGAGAGTCCCCTCAGTTGCAAGACTCCCATTCCCAGGCGGGCATGGTGCACCCTTGTGGTTTGGAGCCCTGTCAGCTGATGGGGCTCCAAGCCACAGTGGAGACCCTGCTATGTTTACAAATGAAAGTTCAATAGCAATCAGCTGTAAAGTTAGTGCACATTTTCAAGTTCTAACTGTATAGCTAGTTGTAGCTTTTGAATGGCATGATAACCAGGGATCCTGGTTATTCTGATTTAAAAAATCCCAATTTTTGGATATAACCCCCCACAAAATCCACATTTTTCCGTTATTAAAATGAAACACTCCTATATATGCATATATATATTAGTAGTGTTCCATCTTAACCATGGAAAAATGTGGATTTTGCATTATTTTTTATATCTCAAAATTGGGGATTTTTTTTTTATCAGAGAAAAAAAAGACCCCTGATGATAAATACTTTGTGCATGTAGCTAGTCTCAGGATAATTGCACAATTAACCAGTTAATTGCACAATAACTGTGATGTATAGAGGGGGCCACACAGTCAAAAAATGCTCGATGCAAGCAAGTTTATATTCGGACATTTTTGCTCTGTTTCACCAGCGTAATTCCTGAAGAGATGGACAAGAACATCATTAAGGTCTCATTGCATGTGGCCTCCTTCAAATACAGTGAAGCTGTTAACTTCTTCCACTATGTAATAAATGGCATGACAGAATGATGATTCACTTTCACCAGAAAAATGGGTATTGATGGCCATAAAATGGTACATAAAGGCCTGC
>NW_017729032.1:78024425-78031547 GCF_001723915.1 Gavialis gangeticus
GCTCTGTTTCACCAGCGTAATTCCTGAAGAGATGGACAAGAACATCATTAAGGTCTCATTGCATGTGGCCTCCTTCAAATACAGTGAAGCTGTTAACTTCTTCCACTATGTAATAAATGGCATGACAGAATGATGATTCACTTTCACCAGAAAAATGGGTATTGATGGCCATAAAATGGTACATAAAGGCCTGCTTTTGGGAATTGGCTTGTAGGTAAAGTAGATATACATTAGAACAATGGTTCAGGACAATTTCAAGGATTAATTGATTTCCAAAAGCTTGTTTGTGACAAAGTTTCTTCAAGGCCCACTGTGTCTGACACAGGGAAGCAGCAAGCAGAAACTGAAGGCATGCACCACACTGTTCCATAACATGAAATAAGGGACTCTGCTCTGTTGGCCAGGTCACAGTAGCCACCTGCAGAGTCCTTGGGATTTCTGGTTTTGGTAAATGGACCAAATTAGGAGGAGACCAGTAATGCCCAAATTAGGATGTGTGGGTGTGCTGGGTTTGTGAAACAAAGGAAAAAGCTGAGAGGACAGAACGTGGACCGTATAACAACCACAGGAAGACCAACCAGCGATGCCCAGAAATGAAGTCATCAAAGGACAGAAAGAATACAAAGTGGGTAATTTCAGAGCAGCAAAAGTCCCCAACATGGGAACCCAAAGCCACCATGGAGAGAGGGCACACCACCAACCCTTCTCACCTACCCCACTGACAGGGGGTGGGCCTCGGCCTTCAACCTTCAGGCTGCTGATGTCTGACGTCCAAGGAAGAACCTCAGAGTGAAGCTCACATACTGACCAGATGTACCTTGACTCTGTGAGCCCTGGGACTGGTAGATATGTATTTGTTTGCCTTATTTTTATCTGCTATCACTGTGTATCAGTAACATTCACTTATTATCAAATGCAGAGGTTGTGGTCGGTCTGAGGGCTTGGGTCCACAAGAACAAGATATCTGGGTCATAAATCCAGTGCCAAAGCATATGTCCCTAATGCTAGTTCCTGGATATTTACATTTATGTTGGCAGGGCAGATACAAGATAACAACAAGGTGCTTTGTGTCAAATAATCTGAACTACATGAGAAAAGTAAAAAAGATATAATTTCCCATAATTTATCATGGCAATTGTAGGGCTTCCTAATTATACTCATCTCTTTAGCATATGAAAGAATACTGAAACAACGCTAACAGAGACTGGCAGTTTGAATTTCTACCTCCGCTGGAGCACAATCATGCTTGAATATGAATTTGGAAGGCTTAAGGGAAGGTATTGATATTTGCCAGAAATCACTATGAAAAAAGCACTGTAAAAATATCTTCCATATCATGTCTGCATTCAATACCTTACACAGCGATTGAAAAATCAAGGGAAAAATCAGAAAGGGGTGGGCAGTTTAAGCAAAATGAGATGGTGCCTTTCATTAGCTTGAAGCTTTTGTGAATTAGACCCTCAACAAGGAAATGGTAAATCTAGAGAGCATCCGGAGAAGGGCCACCCATATGCTCAGAAACCTGCATGGCAAGCCATACAAGGAAAGGCTGAGGGACCTGGGGTTCTTTAGCATACAAAAGAGAAAGCTGAGATGGGACTTGATAGTGGCTTACCGCTACATCAGGGGTGTAAATCAAGGACTTGGTGAACAACTGTTCACCAGGGCAGCCTTGGGGAAAACCAAGAGTAATGGCCATAAACTCCCGGGAAAGTGTTTCAGGCTTAACATTAGGAAAAACTTCTTTACAGATAGTGTGTCCAGACTGTGGAAAAAGCTCCCTGCAGAGGTGGTGCAATCACCTACCCTGGAAATCTTCAAGAGGAGACTGGGTGGTCACCTTGCTGGGGTCACCTGACCCCAGTTGTCTTTCCTGCCTGGTGCAGGGGGCTGGACCCGATGATCTTGCAAAGTCCCTTCCAGCCTTACAAGCTATGAAATCTATGAAACCTATAAAATCCTGCTATTAGCACCATTGTTTTATTTGCTTTGCATAGGACTCAATTCTCAGCTCAACAAATTTCTGCAACACCATTGGATACACATTGGTATTTTTTATCATAGTTCCTCTGGGCTGTATTTTTTCCATATCCCCAAGAAGGGCTTTCCTATCGTCCTGCAGTCTCTGTTTGCTTGAAGTTCTTTGTTAAAAACCACATAGGAAACATAAAATCATGGAAAGTAATGTCACAAAATTGCAGCAAAAATTAATGACATTGTGCTGGTACCCGAAATAAATGCTTAGTATTAATTCCTGATAGGAGACTTCCCAAACACTTACACTTTGCCATCAAATCCTTGAAAAGAGCAGTTCCTGAACAATGAGGCACAGCCTGAAGGTACAACTTAGAATGAAAGTGCCTCTTCCTATCTGTATGATGGGAAGCCAATATAAAACATGATGGTACAACCAAATGTCCCCTGAAAAAAAAATTCAGGTCATATCATCCATCAATTGTGTCATCAGTTGGGGCACTTATATAGGTGGACTTGAGGCATTTTACAGGTTTTATAATTGGTGGGAATTAAAAACAGTTGGTAACAATGTTCTGTAGGCTATAATATATGAGTCCTCTTAGATGAAAGATGCAAAGCATAATACATGCATATTGATTTAGTTAAAACATTCAGTCTTAAGTATCTCTTTGAGTTTACTATGTCTTCTGCTAGATATCAAGTGCACTACTCAAGGCAATGTGATTATCTCAATCCTGTTAGCTGAGAAGACTCTGCATGCACATATATTTGTTGCTTTAATATTTATATCACATGCATGCATGTAATCAGATACTGCTTTAGAAAATTAAATTGCTAACCACAAGTACCACAAGTGAAGGTTCTATTCAATACTATCCATCTTTTTAACATGCCCCAGACTGATAAAAGGTTAGGCAGGCTTGTTCTATGATGATTACCTAAGTGGTAAAAAGGTTTTAAAGACAACAACTGCAGGTCCTCTTCAATATTTTTTTTTCTTCAGTCACGTATTTCGCTGATTCAAGCTCTGACTTCAAAAAGGCCAAACAGCAGGAGAAAACCTAGGTCTTATTTCCTAAGAATCTTATTTCCTAGGTCTTATTTCCTTGTCATCATTATTGACCTGTTCATGGAGAAGCAGCAGCTAGAGGTGGAGATACCCAAGGTGTTCCCTGGTATGCTTTTACTACAAGGACTTCTTTCCATTCATCAATGTTTATACCTAGTAGAAGTCTGACTTTCATGTTTCCATTTCAATATGGGTCAGACAATCAATGTAGCAATACCGTTCCTCTTCAAACACTTCAGTTCTGTAGGATACCACTGTTACCACAATCATGTCCCCTTTAATTTTCAAATTGGGTTTGGATTTGTTCCAGAGTCTCCTTTAGTAAATTGATTTCTAACAGTAAGTGGCTTACATTGTATATGTTTCTTCAGAAATTGAGTTGCTGTGGCAACTTCAAAAACTTGAAGAAGACAGAAAAACTTTCTTAGCTCCCCAGTGAGTAGTAGACAAGATTTAACCTTAATTCCTTTGGATGGTTTGAAATATCTTTTGCTGTCACTTTTTATCATTTACCTTTTTCCAATTAGCTATATAATACACATTTCATCCTAACTGGACCTTGTTATCACCTATCGACCCTGAATTAATCTTCACGCTACTTTTCCTAGTAGCTGGTATTATCTTCAGTGCCACTTGTGTTATCAGGACTCTTTCATTTCTGCATTTGTCTACTTGCATTTTGATCCCTTAATTGACTTCTTAAGTTTTCATCCTCTGATGTTTTGTCTCTGTTCTATATGAAACATAACCATTTTTAACTCTACTCTTCCTTCATTTATAAGCCCACCATATATCCCTGATTCTTTACTGATTATTGTCATCTTTCCTTTGTAGTTAACATCCTCCTAGTACTTTCAGCCTCTCCCTAACCTTTATCTATTTTTCACAGCAAAACTTAAAAATTTACAACTGAAACTACACAGAGGATGATTGAGTTCACAATTTGAATGAATACCAAATCATAGATATCAGTATTCACTGAATGCTTAGCACCTAGCAATTATATTCTTATATTTTCAAAGTACTGTAGAAACATTGGATCAAATTAATTCCTCATGTAATTCCATCAAGAAAATGGAATTATGCCACTAATTATGTGGACCATTAACTAATTAATCATCCCAATATCCTTATGTTGCAGGTAAGTACTAAGAGTAAAAGTAACTTGCCCAAGGCAACACACACTGAATCACTAGCAGAACTAGAAATACAAGTTAGTAATTCCTGGATCCTGTCCCAAAACTAAATCCAGTGGGACTTACTGCCCATTTCTGCATACTGATTGATACAAATAAGAATATCAATTATAAATGTTCCATAGCTATAAAAAGCTCATGATTTGGAAGCAAGATTTCAAGTCTGAAGTCCACTTGAGCCAATAATCAGGATTCCTGATTGCAGAAATCATTTTTCATCATCAGGGTATGTCTGCAACAAGCAGGAAAACCAATAAATAAAGCTAAATGATTCATGCAATTCTAAAAATGTGGTGATAACTAAAACAGGATTGGCAACAGAGGACAGTATGAGGGCTTGAGACAGTGCTAGATCTCCAAGAGAAGCAATCAACCATCAACATGGCTTTCCCCCTCACAAAGTTCAGAGATTCAAAAGTTTGCCCCTCATCCCCCTAGTTTTCTCTTTACCAAACTAAGTAGGCCTAGTTTTTTCAGTCTTTCCTCAGAAATCTTGCTTCCCAGTCCCCTAATTGCTTTTGTGCTAGACTCTTTCTGAAGTGTTGAAATCCTTCATGAAGTCTGGTGCCTGAAATTAGACATAGCAATCCAGGTGGGGCCTGAGCAGCAGAATCACTACCCTTAATTTGCAAGTGACCCAGTGTGTTGTTGGCTTTTTTTTGCAACAAGTGCACATTGTTGGCTCATGTTCAGGTTATGGTATACTGTAAGCCATAGATCCTTCTCTGCAGTACTGCAGCCTAGTCACTCATACCCAAGCCAGAATTTGTGCAAGCAGGTAGTCTGTCCCAAGTGCAGAACTTTACACTTGTCCCAGTTGAATCTTACCAACTGATTGCGGACCATTTCTCTTGTCCTCCCAGATCATTCTGGAATCCTAGTTATACCCCTTGGAGTGTCTGCAGCTTCACCCAACAGTGTGTGCAAAAATTTGATAAGCATACACCCTTTCAAAAGGTAAGTAAAAGATCTTTTACATCAGTCGCAACCGTTGTCAAAGTTTTGTAAGAAAGGGCAACAATTTACAAAGAGGGAGATTTTCAAAGGAGCTAGGAATCCAACTAACAGTGAGTTTTAAGAGTTGTATTAATGGATTAATTGTTCAATGGGAAAGCATCAAGAAAGTTTTCCATGAGCATGTGAAACATCTCTAAACCTCTCCACAAAGAAGCATCAAGATTGGTTTGATGGGAATGATAGGGAAATTCCATCTGTCATTAAAAGAAAAAAGCTTGGCAGAATGACATAAAGTCCAAAAAAAAAAAAAAGCAGAACATGTATTTCCATATTAAAGCTGAGACACAGACATTCAAGATAAAAAAAAACAAGTGTTAGAAGGAAAAAGCAAAAGAGATTCAAAAGTTTGCCAGCATCCATGACATGCATACTTTATTCAATGTAACCAAAGCCATCTGTAAAAATCATACCTGTATCTATGGGGGTGCTGTCACTATTTGGCTTCTTGTCTCATTGTCCATCTTTACCGTCCTGCCACACCTTGATGAAACAGATATATACAAAGAAAGACAACAGAGGTTGGGAGGTGGCATTCCCTAATTACCAGGGATTCTGGTTTTCTCTGATTAAAAAAAAATATTTTCAGATTTAAAAAGTAACCCAAATTCCACATTTTTCTCTGATTAAAAGAAACACCACTATATCTAGACCTAGTCTCTATATATCTATATATATTACTGGTATTTCATTTTAATCATGGAAAAATGTGGATTTTGAATTACTTTTTAAAATCTGAAAATTGGGGATTTTTTTTTTTATCAGAGAAAACCACAATCCCTGCTAATTATAGCCAGGATAGCAATCCTGGGTGTCTTCACAGGGCTTCTCCATCTCCTACACTCTGTCCTGACCACACATGTGATATTCCAGGCATGCTGGTTTCTCCGAGTGCCCTCTCTTGTTCTCTTTCTCCCTCTCTCTTGTGCTCTTCTTACAGCCCAGCACTGTTAGCAAAGCTTTCAGGTCTCTGTTGGTAGTCCTACTGGTGGGTCCTTATCTCTTCAGGGTTCCCACCCCTATCCACGCTGTCTAGCAGAAATTTTCACTACCTTCACAGTGATCCCTTTCCTGGGTCTGTCCTTCTCCGGGCTCCCTCAGAGTGGGTGGGGTAATATCCCAAGCCAGCTTTTCCTGTCTTTCTTCCCTCAGGAAAAGCCTCTTTGTCAGTTCCTTACTCACCAGTCCCACCATTCTTCACCCCAAAGAGGATTTCAGTGCCACATCCCAGTGATCAGTGAGTACCTGTACTCTCTGAGTTTTTTTCCAGCTCCCCAGCTAATTGTAGCTCTGTGCTCCTCTCCATGCTCTGTTCTGTGCCACAGCTTCACACAGTCCCTGCTGCTCTGGCCGTCTCCTGCCTGGGACCTTTAGTGCTGGGACTTGTACAACCTTTAACTCCTGACTCCATCCTTGGGAACCAATCCACACTGTTCCATCCTGCACACATTCTCCTGCTGAGGTTGGGGTGGGACTCAATGGGGAACAGCTGTGTTCCCTGTGGTTAGTGCCATCTCTCGGTAGCTTGGCCCCTGGTAAGATTCTCTTCCCCACCTCCAGGTAGCATCACTGTTGTCCTGGTAATGGACACCGGAATGGCTGCCCTGTTACATTATCCAAGCACACAAAAACCCATCCTTCTGATATCTAAGGATGGAACAACACTCTCTAAAGACAGCTCCACAATCCACATATGGTGGAAGAAGTACTTTCAAGAGCTCTTGAAATTATATTCTGGTATTAAAGACTATATCATGAAAGCCATTCCACAGCACCCCATTGGGTGCATCCACACATGAAAGCATGTACACTTGCAGCAGCTCAAATAGAAGTGGTGCAAATCTGAGCTGGGGCTTTTTGCCTCAG
>NW_017729032.1:78031879-78032263 GCF_001723915.1 Gavialis gangeticus
CCCCGATCACCCCCACCTGGACCCACCCCTGATCCCACTCCCCCTGGCCCCAGCAGTCTGGGACTCAAAAAAACCCAAACCCCATGCTCACTGGCACTAGCAGCTGCATGGGACAGCGAGGGGCAGCAGGGTCCAGCCCCAGCCTCCTGGCTCATGCACTGCAACTGCCCCATTGCATGGGTGTGGCCACCGTTGGCAGGGTGCTGCACAGCTCCACACACTATCAGGCAACTGGGGCCATTGTGGCTGTCACCCAGGCCTCGCGCTGCATGGTAGGGCTCTGCCACAAGGCCTCAGTGACCCTGATGGCAGCTGCTCCTGCTGGTGAGTGTGGGGTTTTTTCATTTTTTTTTTTTAATTGTCAGAATGCAGGGGCTAGGGAGG
>NW_017729032.1:78032724-78033910 GCF_001723915.1 Gavialis gangeticus
AAAATGTTTGGGAGCATGTGTATGGGACAGGGCACTAACACGGGGTATTGCAGAAAGGCTGGGATAGGGCCAGGTGCAACAGCCATTGGGGAGCTTGGGGGGCTGGGCAGGTGATGCTGCCAGGTGGGGAAGCCAGTGGGTGGGGCTGGAGGCAGGCAGGGCATGGGGCTGAGCAGGGCACTGATCAGGGGGACTAGGAGGTGGATGGTGGATGGGGCTGGACAGGGCAGCCATTAGGTGGGTTCAGAGGACAGGTGTGGGATGGGGCCAGGTGGGGCAGTGATTGAGGTTGGGGGGGCAGGGGATGGGGCTGGGCAGGGCAGCCATCAGGTGAGTTTGTGGGGGAAGGGGAAAGGGGGCAGGCATTGTAGTGACCCAGGGGCCTGTGGTAGAGGGTGGGGATAGTTGGGGCCCCCGATGGTCCCCTGCCCCCTCCTCCACCCTCCCTACCCCCTACTTACTGGAAGGAGCCCAGGCCCAGCTCCCTGCATGTATCATGCTGCCTGCCCTGCACAGGTAGGCAGTGTGCTTCAGCACCGGGGTGAGGGCCAGCCATAGAGATGCTCTGGCTAGAAATGAGAGCATCTCTGTGGAGGACTGAGCCTCTGATTGCCTCAGGGCATAGTCCAGGACTGTGCCCTGCCCCGCTTTTTTCCCCTGTGGTTTTTTTTGCCCCCAAATATGCAGTGCGGGGAACATTTTTCATTCTTGTACATGCCTCTTGCAGCATCTGAAAGGCCTTTGAGACACTGCAAGACTTACGTGCACACTCATGTGCTCATTAAGGACTACCTTACAGATCCATAAACTTATCCAAAGACCTTGAAAGGCAAGTGAAGAACAAAAAAGCATGTCGTCCTGATGGAATACCGGTTTAAATTTTAAGTACGGTGTAAAAAAGCTCTGTCACCAACTACATTATTATGAAAACCTGGAAACATGAACAGATTCCCAGTGACATGAGAGATTCTAGAGTCATTATGATATTGAAGAAAAAAGATATATCAGGTTGCAGCAATTATCAAGGTATTGCACTCCTGTCCATAGCTGGGAAAATCTTCATCTGGATATTCCTCCATGGACTCACTTTCCTCACAGAGGAGATTCTACCCTAGTCCTGTTGTGATTCCACCCTAGTCCCATTCTACCCTAGTCCCATGGAGTGCCCAAGGGCTCAGTTCTAGGG
>NW_017729032.1:78038910-78039256 GCF_001723915.1 Gavialis gangeticus
TCAAATAGAAGTGGTGCAAATCTGAGCTGGGGCTTTTTGCCTCAGTGCAACAGGCGCCACATGGCTAACCCCCACCCCCACAGGGCCCACACGCCCTACCCGTGCTTGTTCCCCCAGCTCCCTGGATTGCTGCCCCACCTGGCCCCACACCCCACCTGCTCCCCCATCTTCCCCAAATGGCTTTCCCCTAGCCCCAGCCTCCCATCACTTAAAAAAACAGAAAACCAAAAAAAGCCTTCACCTACTAACAGTAGCAGGGGCTGTAGGGGCTCTGGGGTCATGTGGCAGAGCCCCCGTATGCAGCACAAGGCAGTGGGGAGCAGCAAGGGGCAGTGGGGCTCCCCGA
>NW_017729032.1:78040162-78044299 GCF_001723915.1 Gavialis gangeticus
TCCCCTGTGGTTTTTTTTGCCCCCAAATATGCAGTGCGGGGAACATTTTTCATTCTTGTACATGCCTCTTGCAGCATCTGAAAGGCCTTTGAGACACTGCAAGACTTACGTGCACACTCATGTGCTCATTAAGGACTACCTTACAGATCCATAAACTTATCCAAAGACCTTGAAAGGCAAGTGAAGAACAAAAAAGCATGTCGTCCTGATGGAATACCGGTTTAAATTTTAAGTACGGTGTAAAAAAGCTCTGTCACCAACTACATTATTATGAAAACCTGGAAACATGAACAGATTCCCAGTGACATGAGAGATTCTAGAGTCATTATGATATTGAAGAAAAAAGATATATCAGGTTGCAGCAATTATCAAGGTATTGCACTCCTGTCCATAGCTGGGAAAATCTTCATCTGGATATTCCTCCATGGACTCACTTTCCTCACAGAGGAGATTCTACCCTAGTCCTGTTGTGATTCCACCCTAGTCCCATTCTACCCTAGTCCCATGGAGTGCCCAAGGGCTCAGTTCTAGGGCTGGTTTTGTTCAATGTCTTCATCAACAACCTAGAAGATGGGATGGAGTGCACTCTCAGCAAGTCTGAAGATGACCAAGCTGTGGAGAGTAATAGATATGCTGGATGGAGGGCTGGGATTTAGAGAGACCTAGGCAAATTGGAGGATCAAACGAAAAAGATGTCATAAGTTTCAATAAAGATAAGTGCAAAGGTCTGCACTTAAGATGGATCAGTCCCATTCACCATACAGACTATATTCACCAGTACAGTCCTATATTACCAACTTACTGATGTTCACTGCTCTAGAAGTGGGTGAAAGAAGAGATTCAAGAACACCTTGAAGACTCATCTGAAGAAATGCAATATTGATGTCAATACCTGGAAAACTGAAATGCACAATCCTCTCCCCTGCCATTGTAAGGTATAACAAGCCATCGATCATTTTGAGCAAACTGTCTTCACTGTGGAAATGGATAGAGAAGAAAAATGGGAAAGAGCTTTGACCTAATATGACCAGGATCTACTCCTTCCATCCTGAAGTATTGCTACATTTGCAGTCAAGCTTGCAGATCTTGCACTGGCCTTCTCAGTTATCTATGGACTCATCGATGACTTCCCTATTTACTGGAAGTCTGTCATTCTTGTATTGAGTGACTTTCACCACTGCTGTTGATAATTAATTTTTTCCATTATATTGGGCCATGAGATCTTTATTTTTGAGCAATAAACGTCATCTTAGTTTACACTATCAGATTTCATCAGAAAAATCAAAACCAAAGATTTTTTTTATCTATAAAAATATTTACAAAAAAATATACTAAATCTAGTGCTATCTGCTACCAGCATAGAATTCATATAGTCAAGGGTTATTATGTGCAAATGCATCTACGCAAGACACTTTACTGCACAGCAGACTAATTTTCTGCACAGTAAAGCATCACCATCTACATATATGTGTCAATTAGGGTGCCATAGACTAATTTACTATGTTGACAGATAATCCTATCAGATACAAGTGGTATCCAGCAGCACAGTAAATTATGGGACTTAAATGCATGTGTAGACAGCGACAGCATGATTACCTTACTTAGGATCAAATTGAACCAGATTATGTTAAGTTTCATTAATTGCACATACAGACATGCCCTGTATATGCATGAGCTGACACTTTAATGTTAGTGGTTAAACATCAGGATAAGGAATATGACATTATCCCTTATACAACAGGCAATAGGATTCCCCCTAACTTTTTGTGATATTAAAATAAATGTTCTAACACTATTTTCCATTGTTTAAGTCCCATGGGAATTACTTCAGTCCATTTTTGCTCAACTCAGGAAACACAAAAACCCTAACCGGTATTAGCAGGTGACTTATCACCTGCTTTTTTTAATTAATTAATGGCAGGTGATAAAATTTAAGGCATCTCTGTCTAAAATAATAATATCACCAAATTAAAAAGTTGGAACTCAAGCAAATGTAAACAGATACCAAAAATTGATACCCACCTCCAACAATGATGGACACTATCATAAGATTTACATTTTATAATAAAGTGAAAAGCTATTATGTGTGCTAAACTTAACATAATCCCCAGTGGAGAGTATCTGGGGAATTTAAGTAGGAAGAATGCAATTATCAACTCTGAAGACTTGTCTGCACAGAACTATTTTTTGGCATAGCTTTACAAAAGTAATTATTCTGCTACAGTTATACTGGTCTAAGTTCCCATGTGGACATACTCTGTTCCACAATAATTACTCTGGAGTACTAATTACTCTTCAAAGTAGACATTTTGAAATAAAATTACTTTTATTCTGGAACAGAGAGTGTCCACACAGAAACTTAGACCAGTGCAGCTATAGCAGAACTATTATTCTTGTAGAGCTATGCCAGGCTTTATCCCTGGGAAGACAAACCCTGAGAAATTTGACAGGTTGCCTACTCCTGTGAAGAGTACTATCAGTTTTTATAAGGGGACCTTATATTTTGTTCATAAAACAGTTGGGGATTTGTTTCAGTGTTAAGTGACAAGGAAGTGTCACTATAACACTACAAGCACTTCTTTCATCACTTTGGATTTTCCAGGAAAACTCTCATATCCACTAAGAATGTTATAAATCGTGTCTTCCACAACACGAAACAAATTATCAGTGCTAAACGAATAGTGTATTATCTGGCCAACTGTTTAGTTTGCAAGAGCTAACAAAACCACAGCGTGAGACTCTATATCTGCTGTGTTTTATCCATTTTACATGTCTTATGCCCTGGAGATGTTGCCCATCACCTTTCTGCATTCTCTATCCTTGAGCTATTTGTAGTTCAATGAGTACAAGTGTTTCACATTAAATATAAACAGCCATCTCCACTTTATTTTTTCCACAATCCTTAAATGAACTGAACACCACTGACCTGAGAGGAAGGGAGGGGAATAAAACTAAATGACTGTATTTGGATTTTGCTTGTTATGGAAGATTATAAAAAATGTTCTAAAGAGCAACTTCCATTTTTCAACATTGTACTTAATTTATCTGAAAGCTTTTGGTGTTCTTTTGACACATTCCCTGGTTTATGCTAACGCAATGTCTCTTGCTTTCTTCTGCAATTTTAGCTAACCTGGAAAAGGGTGGTGACTCCCTCTCAGACTTTGCTGAAGCAGAATTTAAAGTCCTCTTGAATGCTTCAATATCACAGGCTCTTCTTGGTACAAAAATATTTGGAAACTATGAAAGCAATAATGACAGTCAGTTTTGTTCTTCTGAGGAAACCTCTGGGTATTACACACTGTGTTTTTCTTGTTGATAGCTGGAAATACTCCAGGGGATTAAAAAGGAATACCCTTTGTTTCTTTCTTTAACAGTTATTTTCTTGATCTAAGCACTTAGGAGCAATAACAGCTTGACACTTTAGGAACATTCAGGCAAACTCCCTCTCTCCTAGCAAAGGAAGAGAGTTGCTCAGGGCAGTGAGAGCAATGGAAGCATGCTCCCGTCTTGTCATTAGCTATAAGACTGGTAACCCACTTCTGGAAATTAGCAGACTGAGCAGGGAGTCTGAGGACATAAGAACATGATAACTGCCATAATGGTTCAGACCAATAACCCATATAGCCCAGTATCCTGTCTCCAACACTGGCAGGAGTGGATGCTTTAGAAGGATAAAACTAGGGTGATCTATCTCCTATTCATTATGTTTGCTGGCATCTATCATTATTGGTTTAAAGTTGGGAGAAGAAACATCTCCAACCATTCTGTTCAACAGCTATTAATAGATCTGTCATCCCTGAATTTGTCTAGTCCCTTTTTTAGCCTGGCTATGCTACCAGCCTCTACCACCTCCTGTGGCAATGGATTTCACAAGTTAACTATGCATTGTGTAAAAAAGTACTCCCTCTTGTTAGTTTAAAACCTATCTCCTACCAATTTCAGTGAGTGCCCCCTAATTCAAGTGTAGCCCAGGTAACTCGGGTATATACTCCCCTTCTCCAGTTGAAGGGAATTGTTAGCTGGCAGGTGTGCTGTGGGGGAACTGCAGACTGCTCAGGGGACTTAAGTATATATAAATTCATTTCTGTACTATATATATACTATACACACACACACACACACACACACACACACACA
>NW_017729032.1:78049299-78058358 GCF_001723915.1 Gavialis gangeticus
CACACACACACACACACACACACACACACACACACAGGATATCTAAACAAATAATGTAAACAATAACTTCTGGGTAAATACTATATAACCTTACACCAGTGCTCCAGATACAGGTAAGTATCTGATGTGAAACAGATAAACCCTAAAATAAACATAGATAGACAATAGATAAACTATAGATAAGTATGGGTGAACAATAAATAAGCCACAAATAAATACAAATAAACAACAGGTGAAATAATAGCAACAGGAGGGTCCAACAGAGCCCTAGGACTCTACTCATCTACTAATTTACAAACATAAGAGTTCACAAAATATAAGGCCTGACATCACACCACTTATGATGCAAGAACCCCAAAGATAAATTTAATCCCAAGAGGAAACTCCAATGCCCTTAGGCTTTTCCCAAGCCCTGCAAGGAAGCTGGTAACTTTAGAGGTGCACTCCCAGTGGGACCTCCACTTTCAGGAGCCCTTAACTAACCAGAGGGGACTCCCCCTCCCCTGTGGAAATCCTCTTTTCCCTACAACTCACAGTTCCCAGGCCTGGAGGGTAGTCCTCTGCACCAAGCTATTCGCTCGCCTGTGGTGGGCTTTGGGAATTCGCTGTCCCCTGGAACAGGGCTCTGCTCTGCAGGGCTTCCGGGGCCTCTGGCTCAGCCCTGTCTGCTGGCTCAGCAGCCCAAACATCATCTGGCTCCCTGGAATCAACCTTTTGCTATGGATTGGAGGCCTGGGCTGCCTTGCGTAGCACCAGGCTCAGTCCCCTCCTGGGCCCTCCATGCAGCATCTCCTGCACCGAACTCCCAGCCTTGTTCTGGGGGTTGGGAACCACCCAAGTGCTCCAAAGGTCCTGCTCCATGCACCAGCCTGTGCACCATGTCTTTGGCTGCACACCAGAGGTTGCAGCCCTGAGCTGCCTCATGCAGCTCCCAGGGTCTGGACGCTATGAGCTGTGCTGCACACTGAGAGCCTAGCCACTGGAGCTGTCCTCCATTCCCTGCCAATGGAAGTTTTCAGGGACGCTTCTGAACTACTGCTTCACCCTGCTGAGCAGCTCTCCTCAGCTCTTCTAAGCCCTACTCTTCTCTCTTCTCTCTCCAGGATGT
Source organism: Gavialis gangeticus (assembly GCF_001723915.1). NCBI lineage: Eukaryota > Metazoa > Chordata > Crocodylia > Gavialidae > Gavialis > Gavialis gangeticus. The sequence goes on from NW_017729032.1 coordinate 78,050,408, forward strand.
GTTCCCCTCATGCTGGGCATGAAGCTCCTTTTATACTCTCCCAGGCTCCGCCCCCGAAGTTTTCCAGACCTGAGTATTGCAGTCTTCAATCAGGTCCAGGGAAGGGGGTGGAGCTCCTCTCCCCCTCCCCTCAGGAAAGAGATATGACTTAACTCCTCTTGCTGCCTTCTGATTGGTGAATGGGCTCCACCAATCAAAACAGCAAGATTTCAAGCCTGGGACTCAACCCAAGCTCTGAAAGGCAAGCCTGCTACAAAGTATTATGAAATTTGGTGAATAACTGTTCTATGTTCACTTGTTTCATACCCTTCATGATTTTATAGACCTTTATCATATCCCCACAAGCCTTTCCTTTCCAAACTGCAAGGTCCTAGTTTTTGTAGCCTCTCTTGGTATGGCAGCTACTCCATACCCTGATCACCTTGGTTCCCCTTCTCTATATCTATTCAAATTCTACTACATTCTTTTTTGAGGTGTGAAGACCAAAGCTGCACACAGTGTTCAAGATGTGGGTACCCCATGGACTCATATAATAGCATGAAAATATGTACCATTTTGTTTTCAATTCCCTTCTTACCAACACCTGACATTTTATTGGCTTTTTTGGTCACTACTGCAGATTAAGCTGACATTTTTAGAGAAATATCTACAAAGACTCCAAGGTCTCTTTGCTGAGTTGCAATGGCTGGTTCAGAACCCAGTATGGTATATGCATAGCTGAGGTTATTTTTCCCCAAATGCAGTACCTTGCACTTTTCAACATTGAAGTTCATCTGAAGATTTTTGCCCACTGATTCAGTTTGGTGAGATCTTTCTGAAAATCCTCTCTGTCAGGTTAGGATTTGACCACATGGAATAATTTGGTATCATCTGCAAAATTGAAGATTCCACTGTGCACCCACATTTCCAGACTGTGGATGAAAAGGTTGAACAAAATTGAGTGTAAGCACAGATTACTTGTGAAAGCCCATTTTACCTTCCTCCAGCCTGAAAAATGAGCATTTAGCTCTACCCTCTCCTTCCTGTTTTTTAATCAGCTCTTAATACACCAAAAGAACCTCCAATCCCATTGGTGACTCCATCTTTTAAAAGCCTTTGGTGAGGGGCCATTTTGTAACCTGTGTCCAATGGTTAAGGTACGTGCAGGTACCAGGAGACAGGTTCTAGGTCCTCCTTCTCTAGAAGGGGTTTGAACCTCCAAGCCCTACTTCCAAAGTTCTTTCACTATCAGGTCATAGGTTAGACATGACCCAGATTACTTATTAGTCTTCCTTCTGCATCTGGCCTATTGAACATCCAGAAGAGGAAGATGACTCAGGAATTTTATCCTCGAAGGCAGGGTGAGGAGTAAGGATTGCGATAAGGGTCTAGCCTTGATCTCCACTCCCAATATCCCAATTATGTTTCTGCACTTTATCCAATTTACTTTTAAATGGAAAGTGCCACTGGCCAGTTTCAAGAGGCAGGCTGCAGAAGGGTCTGTGCAATGCCTTTCCTGGGCCTGGTGACTTGTGATTAGAGTATTTTGGAGGGGGACCTAGCACCCAGATGTTCTATTCACTGAACAACTGTCCTGTCTGCCAGGCTATTAAAATAAAAAGCGGAAGGGTCCCTCTCCCTCCACATTTTACTTCTGGTGTGTAGGGAAATCCTATTTCACCAGGGGTGCAAATAGAATTCAAACTGTGCATGAGTACTAAACATTGCCATTATATACCTACATAAGAGCTGCTTTGGCACATGAAGATGAAAAATGATTTAGCTCAATAATGCATTTTGGGAATGTACCAATGTAACTAAATCTGTTTTCATACCAATGTGATTAAATCAATGGAAAAACTGGATGTAGTTTAGCCTTTTAGGCATGGCCCTCCATTGCTTGTGCTAAAAGACTGTCCAGAGGAGTCTCACTTCTCAATCTGATGCCTAATCCCCTAACTTCCCTGTTTTCTCCTAAATAACACTTTCTAAAATGTAATATGAACAATTTCTTCCTCAGTGATGATAGATTTAATTATTTTTAAATCATTTTGTAGCAACTCATTTCTAGCTATTTTTGACTACCATTTTGTGATGACTTATCTGAAGAGTTTTAATGGACATTAGATTTCTTCTCTGAAGAAACTTAATATGGCTTTCTATAGCTCTGTGTCATTGAAACAAATATAGATCAACAGCCCTCTTCTGAAAATAGTCTAAACATTTCATAAGATCCTCAAGAAGCCAAGCAGTTCCTATAAGCACCATGGCTAAGTACAGACAATCATAAAGCCCAAGGCTGAATCAATTTAATCTTCACAGGTTAGTCTAAATTGCATAGATTGAACAGATATAAAACTGAACAGACACATATACCTTTTAATTCCAGAAATACAGCCACATACCTGCAGCGGCCCAGGTCAGAATCCAGGGGGCACGAGAGCATGCTTTCCTGCTCAGCTAGATCAGACAGCTTGGGCCAAGGCTAGCCTGCCCACCCTGTTATGAGAGCTTTACAGGGGAGGCACAAAGCATCCTGGGATGCTGGGGGACTGTGAGAACCTGGAGGGGATCTGGGACAGAAGTTCAATAAATCAGGCCAAGAAACTTTCTAGCTATGTTTGCTCTGGCCACAACCCAGTCCTGTAACAGCTGAAAGAGTTGTGGCAGCTCCAGCAGGGTCCTAGAGCCCAGGCTAGCGCTCCTGCCTCTGCCACCAACTGATCCAGGGCCAGAACAACCATGTGCTCTGTGCCCTGCAGTGTAGCAGAGCAAGGGTAAGTGTTGAAAGTTACAGGTCAGGGAACAGAAGGAGGAGACAGTGGGGAGGCAGATGGGGTGCAGAGGCAGCAGGGAGGCAGGCAACAAGGAGGGTCAGGCAAGGCCCCAGGTATTATGAGAAGACCAGGTGCTAGGACATACAGGCATAGGGACAGCAGGTAGCAAGGGAAGTCATGGGGGGGACAGCAGCTGGGGACAAAGTGTCATGGGACTGGGGTAAAGCCTGTGTCCCCACTGCCTGCCCCAAACCCCTACCTCCTGTCCCACCCACTGCCTATCTCTTACTGCCTCCCCCAAAACCTGCCACCCACTGCCTGTCTCCCAACCTCCTGCTCTTTACTGTCTCCCACATTGCTTTCCCTCCTGCCATTGGTTTCTCCGCTTCAGTGGCAGAGAGGGAAATTTACAACAAATTTAAGGCAAACTTTTAATAACTTGATTCTATATATGTAAACTTATAACAAAATTGTATATCTTCCATGTATAGAATCTAGTTACTGGGTGGCCATCTTAAATTCAGGGCAATTTTGGATTCAGATAAATATGGCATTTTTTATTCAAGGAAATGATCTGGATGCTATTGCATGTAATTTTGAAGCTTATAATTAGAAGACAGAATTGAGAAGAGCACCATATTTCAAATAGTTTCAATACATTCACAATGGGCACGTCCAGATGAGCACGTACATGCCCCTTGCAGTGTCCCAAACCTGTTTGAGACACTGCAAGAGGCATGCTGTGAATGAAAAAATGTTCCCTGCACTGCATGTTTGCAGCATGGGCTCAAAATTTGATACCTGGATATCCAGGTATCAAAAAATACCCCAGGGGAAAAAAGCGGGGCAGGGCACAGTCTCAGAATATGTTATGATGTAACCAGGTAGCCAGTCCTCTATAGAGATGCTCTGGTTTCTGGCCAGAGCATCTCTATATGCTTCTCCTGCCCTAGCACATAGGGCATGCACCCTTAGCGTGCCAGGGCAAGCAGAAGAACAGCAACAGGGATCGGGACCTGGACACGTGTCATGCCAGGCTGGGTCCTGCATGCATAGGCTACACATGCTGCTGGGCCAAGCCGGTTCCATAGAGGCAGGACCCAGCCGGGCGTGACACATGGTCCTGCGAGCAGCACCAGCCCCCCAGGTGACAGTGCAAGTGACCCGGGGCTACAAAAAGGCACACGACACCTCACAGCACCGTACCAAGCTGGGCCACACCAGCAATGAGTGGCACAGGCAGCACCAGCTCTGAGGTCATTGGGTCTGCACCCCGCCATGGGGGAGCTCCAACAGCAGTGGGCCCTGAGTGCCTGATGAGCACAGCTCCTACAGGGGGGAGCTTTGGGCCCTTCAGGGGGGAGGCTGTGGCCCTGTGGGGGGCAGTGTCTGTGCTGTGGGGGGGATGCACCTTGTGGGCTCACCCACTCCTGCCTATCATTGTCCAGGAGGCCTCTGATATGGGTTACACCAGCCAATATCAACCTCTGTCACTACTGGGGTACCTCTGCTGTTTGCACATCCAGCTGGGGGTTCCAGAGGAGGGGCTTGATGATAGATAGATAGGTAGTGCTCTTTTGTTCTAATTGTGGAAGAACATGGATTTTGGGATATTTTAAAGAGTGAATTTGGGGTTTTTCTATTAGCAATTTTGCAATTTTTAAATAGGGAACACCAGCATTCCTGCTAGTGAGGCAGGTGGCAGAACCTAGCCAGAGGAGCCTGCTCAGGGCTGGCACCCAGCACCACTTCCAGCTGCTACCAGGGGCCAGGAAGATGCTTTCACAGTTCAAAGCAGGCCACCACAGTGATAACATCTTCTGGGCAATAGCTGCCCAGATGGCGTGATGGCAGCACACATGGCATTAGTGCTGCACAAAGGCCAACTGTGTAGCCACAGCCCACTGGCAGCTTGGCTAGAGGTGCAGATGCCTCTGCTGCAGCTGTGCAGTCCCTGTCTGGGTCTGGTAGGTGCACAGCCCTAGGAAAACATGCTGTCGCAGGTGGCAACAGGTCATAACCAGGCAGCAGCCCCCACTGCCAGACTGCTGCAGTGGGTAGAGAGGGCAGGGAACTCTCAGTTAGGCCTGCTTCAGCAGTCTAGCTGGAACAAGGGTTAGTATCCCCAGATACCAACTGGACAGACCCCAGAAGCTCCTGTCTATTTGTAACATTCAAATACCATGGACCCTAAGGCACACCCAGCTAACTAGTAGCCCCTATTGTATGGGGCCACAACAAAATACTTGGGACAACAAAGGCAAAAAACAAGATAGGAGTGACATGAGGGTCAAAGGCTCAAAATGTGAAAATGAGTGCGCTTGAGGGGGACACCAAGCTGAGACCCCCAGGCCACACCCACCAGTCCTCAAAGGCATCCAAGGAGCTGGTGGATGCTGCCCACTGGTGCTCTGCATGGGAATGTGCATGGACAAGTGAGAGGAAAGCATCCCTGCATTCTCTGGGCACCTTCCCAGCCAGAGCCTCCTTCCTGGTCAAGTACTGTCCCCCTCTTCCCCCCCCCCACAACCAGTAGAGACCAGGGATGTACCCCCACGGCCAACCTCACTGACCAGGAGTGTCCACCCGCAGCTGATCACATGAACTGAGGAGGGTCCCCTGGTGGCCAATTGCGAGGTGGCCAATTACCACTTTCAGAAATGGCTACGGCCACTTCTGGGAGCACCATGGTTCTCTCACTCCTCAGCTGGCACTTGCAGGGGGAGCACTGGCACTCCTGCCTGCCCCCCCCCCCACCTGCTGCCTAAGTAGTGAGCACAGCTGATCAGGAGGTTCACTGGCACTCTCAGAGGGTGCATATGCACCCCCATGTACCCCCTATACATTGCCACTGAGATGGGAAGTGAAATTCAACCAGAATGTAAGGAGGACATTCTGGAAGTGGAGGTGAAGGTGCTGCAGCCTGCCTCACTCAAGGGTTATGTGTGTCAGGGTCTCCCTCTGCCCACAGAAGGGACAGGAGACCAGGGTGTCTGTGGAAGATCCAACAGGCTTTGGTCACCAGTGGTTCATGGGATGAGGGTGGAGTAGACTCAGCCATTGGGGTACCCCAGCCACACCTTCTCTGAGCAGGTCCCTCCACTTGGTGTCTGGGTGGGATGAAAGGGTGCAATGATGGATCATGTGGTACACGAGCACGTAGAGATGGTGGCGATGGACAGTGGAAAAATAGACTGGTCTGGCGTCCTCCTCAGCCACCTAAGGTGGGGGAGCAGGGAGCGCCGGGTGAGGCACCAGCCCATGACAAACTCCGGTGGGCTGGAGGACAGGGTGGGGCAGGCGGGGACCACCACCGCCCAGGAACTGGTCAACAAGGGCAAAGATGTTGGGAGGTAGGGAAGATTTCACCTCCTGGACCAGATGACAGGTCACGTGTAGTGGGTAGAACCATGCTCTGGGCCAGCACAGTGGGGCTCACCCACTCCTGCCTATCATTGTCCAGGAGGCCTCTGATATGGGTTACACCAGCCAATATCAACCTCTGTCACTACTGGGGTACCTCTGCTGTTTGCACATCCAGCTGGGGGTTCCAGAGGAGGGGCTTGATGAGCAGGTTAGTTCCCTGGGTGAGTGTTGCAGAAGACCTGGAGGCAGAGACCAGCCCCCTGGCCTGGAGAAGGCCCTGGTACAACTCTGGCAGCCCTCACAGGTCCTTCAGGGAGAAGCCCTACAGGCCAAAGAGCTTCCAGTTGTATCAGAGTCCCCAGAAGTGGCAGAGGAAAGCACACCCTAGGTGGCACCGTGCCATGTGGCTACCAATATCATATAGCAGTCACTGTAGGGCCTGAAGGCAGAAGAAAAGACATATTTAAACAGATACTTACAAGTAAATGTGAAAATTAATTAGAAGGGTTCTTACTAGTTGTTTTATTTATTTCCTAAACGTTTGAAAGGTGAACAGACCTAACAGTTAAGAACTAAAAAATACCTAGAAGTCAGTATATATAGCCCTCTATTCAGACATTTGGAGTATCTCCATTTAAACTCCCTTTAAACTCCTACATTGTCCCTAAACTCTCTGCTGCTATAATGCATAGGAACATGACCATAGTTAGACTGATGATGTAGTTGTATTATTGCCTATCACATGCTGACCAATACTTGTATTTCTATGCCCACCTGACTTTTGAATTATACTTAGATCCTAAAATCTTTGGAACCTGTACCATCCTTTTTTTTTGTTCTGTGCTTCTAAAGCACCTCACACAGCAGAATTCTGGTTCATGATTAGGACGCAGAGTCACTACAGTACAACAAAAATCTTTTGTGGAATTATTAATTGAAAAGTGAGTGCAGCTAAGGGAGGAAAAGGATGATGTTATCATTCAAGGGGAAAAGGCTGAGTCATCTGCCTATAACTGTAACAAGAGATTTGTAATAGATTATCTGTAGTGACCAGGGATCCTGGTTTTCTCTGCTAAAAAATATCCCCAATTTTTTGGATAAAAAAAAAGTAACCCAAAATCCACATTTTCCCTTGATTAAAATGAAATGCCATATATATAGTGGTGTTTCATTTTAATCATGGAAATGTGGATTTGGGGTTACTTTTTTAAATCCAAAAATTAGGAATTTTTTTTTAAGTCAGAGAAAACCAGGATCCCTGGACATTACACATAAGGCATGATTAAATGGCAAATCACATCCTAAGTAGTGACCTGCCCGCACATTCATTCACTTAACAGTGTAAGAAAATGAGAAATAAGCTACAGTGTTAAAAGTGCGTATGTGTAAAATGTTGTGGCTGGCTCCTATTGTGGAGCAGCAGTAGGGCTGCTCCTGTGCTGAGTCACCCAATTCACTGCACCCTTCCAGGTCCCAAGTGCCTCCCTGGGGGCACCTCATGTGCAGCTGACCCCCTTCCTGGAGCAGACCCGCTAGTCTGGAGGTAGTGCCGCCACCACCCAGGGTCTGAAGTGATCCTGGCTCTGTGCCCCATGAGAAGAAGGCCTAGTAGCCCTTGAGAGTACTCGGCTCACTTCAAGAACTGGGGGTGCTTCTCTCAGTCTGAAGCACTAATAGTGATCTCCCTTAGTCAACCGAACTAAGGGGACTCTAAGGCATAATCTAACCCCTCTCCCAATAAGTCTCCCCTGCTAGGTACAAAGGAGAACTTTATTGGCTACAAGGAGTAGGTTTGGAATAGGGTACACGGTAGAGCAATGTCAGAGAAA
>NW_017729032.1:78063358-78078421 GCF_001723915.1 Gavialis gangeticus
CTGCAAGGGCCCCACATTTCCTGGGGCCTTCTTTCTACTCCCTATGTATTTAAAAAAGGACTTCTTGTTGTCCTTAATCCGGGAAGCCAGCCCCTGTTCCATCTCTGCCTTGGCCTTCCTAACCATCCCCCTACATCCCCGAGCAACTGTAGAATAGTTCTCCTTAGTGATGACCCCTCCTTTCCATTGGGAGTAAGCCTCCTTTTTGGCAAGGAGACATTCTGAGTTACTGCAAGCTATATATCTAGTTAGATCTCAGGTAGCTTATGCACAAGTATCATCTAGAGGCAGGTGGAGATTCCCTCTGGAGGCAGGCAGTTCATTGATCATAAGTTTCAAGAGAGAGAGCAAGTTTCAGATGGTCCAGCTCTTCTCTCTGAGTTTTCGTCATGGCTACTGCCCCTCCTCCTGGGCAGTCCTTAACTTATATAGCCCTTATGACTTCAGTTACTTGGTCCAATGGAGGCCAGAACCTGTTGGCTCCTAGCCAACCAATTTGAAATGCATCACTGGTTGTCGGGTAGACTGGCATTGCTCAGAACAATAGGGAGCCCAAGCCTTTCACCCAGGTATGTGATGCCAGTCACATAGGCAGAGGGAGCAGATGTCCTCCCTCCCTCAGGAATGTATCCAACTCAGGTTACAACTCAGGTTCACCTAAAGAGACTATGGGGTGTCTGCCCTTTGCAGTGACCATGTTAACCAAATTGTCACACAGCAAAGTCTTTGGGGAGAGACAGAGGTGGCATTCTGCCACACCTATCACAACTTTAATTGAATGTGTAACCAGGGCTCCTACACCAGAGCTCTTCAAGACTACCTTGTGCTTCAGAGGCTGATGGGGGCTTCCAGCGGGGGATGCACATGGAGCCTTGCCTCTGATGTACTCCCTTGGCTGGAAGCCCCCATCAGCTGACCAAAACTTCCAACCAGAGAGGAATGGTGCACTTCATGGGCTGGATGGTCTGTCAGTTGATGGGTATTTCCTGATGGAGGGGCACATGGGAACCAAACTTGCTATTTGCTGGTGCAGGAGAAACCCAAGATCATGATCCCAGTCTCCTCCTGGACAGGCAATATGGAGTGTTGGGATCTGATGCTTAATTCTACAATTGCACCTCCAGAAAGTGTGATTGTTGGGATCATGCATCAGATTCTATCACACCTTTAACATCTGTCCGAAGCCTGTAAGAAGGATGGTGCCAAGAATAAAGCTAGTCTTTGCACAGCATACAATACAGAAAGCTAAAATGTATTAGTAGGTACAGAATGGACATGGGAATTCATAATTCAGAGCCATCCAGCAAAGAACAAAGTAGAGGACTCATGAGATTTTTCACTGTATATGTACTGATGTTTTATCTATTATTATAGGTCCTGAGCATCTAGAAACACATTTGTTAAACTTTGGGAGCAAGACTCAGGAAAGAAACCCAATACTTGTGAAGTGATATTAAAGAATCCCCATGAGGAGACAAGCCAGTTAGGATAAAAACTGGGAAGCTTATGTAATGACACAAGGAGATGTGAGAGAGAAACAAACTGTCTCTAAGAGGGCATGTCTACACAAGATATTTGTTGCAGAGCTGCCTAATTCGTTCCTCAATAAAGTTTCAGCAATACATGTCCTGCCCTGCTGCAGACAAGGTTCTTTGGGTGAATCCGATATCTTTTATTAAACCAACTTAAATAGTTGGAAAAAAAAATTAAGCAAACTTTTGAGTTCAAAAACCCTTCTTTGGGCTGAGGAAGTTTCAGCAGTTGGTGTGTGCTCTTTCTGGATGGAATGAAAAGCAAAGAAGCCAGAGGCTGGGCTGGCATGCATACAAGACAGGCAGTCAGTAAAGACGTAGATTGAGGAGTCAATGAGTGAGAGACAGGCTGGGTGAGGGGGAGAGAAGGAGGATGAATCATGGAGAGGTACCTGGGGAGTCAGATGTCAGCCAGGTTATAATGTGTCATAAATCCAATATCTATATTTAGTCCATGATTTTTAGTATCCAGGAAGTTGATGAAGTGGAGTTCATAGGCTTGTCTCTGGGAAGTGTTTTGTAAGTTTCCTTTGAGGATCAGGACTGAGAGATTGGAGAGAGAGTGTTTTTCTTGTGAGAAATGTGCCCCCCCAGGTAATTGGATATTCCTGTCTCTGATAGATTTCCGGTGTGCATTCATTCTGGTGCGCAGTTTTGTTTGCTCTCTCCTATGTATTTTCCATCAGGGCATTTGGTGCATTGGATGAGATATATTACATTTCTGGAGGTGCAACTGTAAGATCCAGGAATGCTGATGGCTCTGTTGTGGGGTGTAGTAATTGTGGGAGTAGTGGAGATGTGTTGGCAGGTTTTGCATTTCTTGTCATGGCATTGTCTGGATCCATTTGGTGTGTTCTGGGCCTGAGGAAGTTTGCTTCTGGTGATGAGGTTAGCGAGGTTTGGTGCTTGTTTGAAGACTAGGATGGGTGGTTCTGGGAAGATCTCTTTAAGAATAGGTCTCTTTCTAGTATGGGCTGCAATTGTTTGAGGATTTTCCGTATGGGTTCGAGGGAGGGGGGATATGTCATAACCAGTGGTGTGCAATTTGTTGGGGGGGGTTCTTCCATACTGCAGCAGTTCTTCACGTGGTATTCAGGTGGCTCTTTCAAACTTGTGCTCTGTCTCTCTGAAGAAGTGTCCTTTTCAGGTGAAAGTCTTTTTAAGATTGGTGAGGTGGCAATCCTCTCCACTATTCATCCCCCTTCTCTCCCTTGCACCCAGCCTGTCTCTCACTCATTGACTCCTCAATCTACATCTTCACTGACTGCCTAATTTGTATCCATACCAGCCCAGCCTCTGGCTTCTTTACTTTTTATTCCATCCAGAATGAGCACACACCAACTGCTGAAACTTCTTCAGCCTCATGAAGGCTTTTTGAACACAAAAGCTTGCTTAAACTTTTTTTTCCCAACTATTTAAGTTGGTCTAATAAAAGATATCAGATTCACCCAAAGAACCTTGTCTGCTTATGTCCTGAGACCAACACAGCTACAACCTATACCCCTAATGTGCTGTAGAGTTTTTTAGTGCACAATAACACATATGTAGATGCTGACAAGGGTACTTCTGTGCAGGGGCTGCCTTCTGGCTAGCCCTTGCACAGCCCCTCCTCAGCCCCTCCACAGCACATTGAGCTAGGCAGGAGCAGTCTGGGATGGCAGGATGACCTCTGGGGCTCCCTGCCAGCCAGGGCTGCTTTGACCTGGCTTACTATACTGTGGTCCAGGTGCATGTTCAAACAGCATGCCCAGGATCAATAAACTCCAACACAATAGGCACCGGAGTTTATTGATTCACATTAATTGCACATATAGATGCACCCAGAGACAAATAAACAAAAAGCAGGTTTCCATAGAAAAGTCTAATGTTTCTGTTGTTCACAGATATTGGCCCTGACTCCTAAACTAAAATAAAATAATAGGTGTTGATCAAAATACTTTTCATTGAAGAATGATAGGAAATCAGTTTACTGCCAACAAAATGGAATGTATTGTACTAGAATAAACTCCACTTGGCTTTTCAATGACTTTAAAGAAAGTTGAGACTGACAAGCATGAGATGAATTCTCATAGTAGAAGGCAGAACAGGGGTAAGGGATATTATATGTTGAGAGGTTTTTTTTATTGTTTTATTGTATAAGCAACAACCTGTGTCACAAAGTTCTAACTAATACTCATGTTTTCACAAAATTCAGAGGTAGTTAGACTTGGGGGGTGGGGTGTTATTAGGAGCAAATAATCCTTTCAGCCTAACTGTGTTAAGTGATGGGTTTCAAAGTTGCTTGCCTTTCCCCACCCCCCCGAACAGCTGCATCTGGATTTTGGGGTTCTTCACAGGCCAGATCTGGACTACAGGTCTCCTCAAGGTGGTGGGGTTAACTGCCATGTCAGATTAGGGAGCTGTGGGGATTACTGCAGCCATCACTTGGCTCTGTGAAACAATAAACCCAGTGGGGCTCCATACTTTAGAATTCAGCAATGGGCCTGGACTCTGCTTGTTAGAGAATTGCATACTTAAAGGACTATGGAACGTGACATGATGGGCACAGAAGAGGAGATAACTCTAGCTCCCTTTCACAAATTGTTACTAAAGCAAGTTACTACATGCAGTTCCTGTTATTGTTAAGTCCTACATTAGCTCCAGTTTTCAAATGTAGATCTAATTTTTAAAAATTATGTGCACACACAACTATTCCTAGCTTCTGAAAAAAAAAATCACTCTTTTATGGCCCAAATAATGGTTTTTTAGAGGCTCAATTTTTTTTAAAAAACTATTTGAATTCACATGCATACAGCTGCAGCAGTTCCCAGAAATCTTTGTGGCTTGAATAGATTTAACATCCCTGCTGTGTCCCCTCCTGACACATGGGAAGGATAGAGAGGAGATCTTTGGTCACAGCCCAATCCACAAGACTTGGGACAGTGCTTTCCAAACTTCTCCTTCGCATGACCCCATTTATGAACCCATTTCTTTAGCATGACCCCATTTCCTCAGCATGGCCCCTCACTCCAACCTTGCAACCCCCTGGCCCTGCTGGTGCCCCTCATTCCCAATCCACAATTCCCCACTCTTCCCAGGTGCCCCAGAGCCAGGGCCCATGACTCCCTGCTCCCCAACCCCAGCAGCTCCTGAGTCTCGGCTGCTACCCACAAGAAGCAGCAGCTGCTGAGGTTGGAGAGTGGAGTGATAGTTGGAGTTTGGAGCTATCATACTTCAGGCCAGCAGGGGCCTGGAGGACTGAAAGGTAAAAATCCCCCAACCCCCCTCCCATTGCAGACTTCCCCCTGCCCCCTGGGACTCCCCTCTACCCCACTTACTTGTGGCTGCCTGTGTCTCTTCCAGGGAAGCAGGCAGGGAAGAGTTAACCTGCCTGCCTGGCCCCCACTGCTGCTAGTGCCAGACTGATGCTTTTCTTCCAGTTGAGCCTGCCCTTTCCTGCCTGCTCCCATGGAGCTGTGGGCTGCCGAAGTAGAGGGGAGGGGAGGGGAAGGGAGAGGAAGGGTGAGGGCCAGGGAAGCAGTGAGCAGGGATCTGGGGTGCTGAGGAGGGCAGGTAGGGGAGTAAGGGTAACAGAAGACTGCAATTCTACTGCAATTGGAAAATGGCATTTTCCTTACTAACTATAGACTGAAAACACTAGGCCAATTGAAACGATTTATGCAAATCAACATCTTAGACATAATTTTTCTTGTTGGAAAAGGAGCACAACTGTATTTCCCAAGCTATTTGCTTGTTTTTATGTAAGAAAACTACAAATCAATTTTTGTTGTTGCAGGTATTGAGCAGGTATTGAATCAAAGGTACTACTGCAGCTGATGACTTCAGTGGAGCTGCACTGGTATATCAAGAAGGAGTTCTATGTAATCAATATTCATGTGATAATATGTATTCTTGTTATGAAATATCACTTTTATAATCTGTATGTGTAAATACAATACATGAACATCATGTTCCTGAAATTCATAATCTTGCATGTGCTGATGGGATGTGGTTTCATTGATTATACCTCAATATTCTGATAAACAATTTAAATATATATGTTTCCCCAGTCTTCATTAGTAAGAGTGATTGAGTCACAAAAAGGCCTCTTCATACTTTAAGAAAGTTCTGTCTCTGAGATAACTTTGGCTGTCTCCCTGATATTGTTCTGCTTTCCAGTCATTGACATGAGAGGAAAGGATTGGAGTTCTACATTGGGAGTGTGTAAACTATGAGTCTTTCTCTGAGCATGTTGCTGGAAGAGCCAGTCTTGAGGATAAGATAATGTGGAGAAGACCTCCGCATATTATTTAACAGAGAGCTATACATTAGAAATTTAAATAATGTACTTAGATTACTGACTACAACAGTGAAATAAGAGCTAAAAAGCAAAATTCCAAACCCATAGGGTATATCTACATGTGCATTTAAGCACAACGAAATTTAATGTGCTTTAAGCCAATGTGCATTAAGTGATTTTTGGCAGGTGTCTACACATGCAAAGACTTGGCACTAAAGTTAGTCCTCAGTCTCTGCAGCCCTGACATGTGCCTCTGTGGCCACTGGGGGGATCTCCAGCCTCTGGCCACATGGCTGCCAACATTTGGCAGCTATGTTGAACCCAGAATCAGCTGCCAGCACCTGGCAGCCATCTGGGAAACTCTGATCCCTGGCCAGCCCCTTCCTTGCTCAGGAGCCGTGTGCCCTGCACAAGGCCAAAACACGCCAACAGGCTCCTGGCCTACCCTGCCTCCCCATGCTAGGGCTGCTCCAGCCCCTGCCCTTGCCCCTGTCCCCGCCAGTGATGCACAGCGCCCTGCTGATACAGCCTGGCCCCTGCCAAGTGACAACCAGTGCCCCACATTCCTGCTGGCCCCAGCGGGCCTCCTGCCCACCCAGCACATCCACCAGCAGAGGCCAGGGCACTGGCTGGCCCCCCTCCTGCACTTCCTGCTCCAGCCCATCTGCCCCACTGCCCACACACCCTCTACCCCCTTCTCCACCCCCAGCACCACTCTCAGGACGTGCACATGAACGAAACAAAAAAAAATGTATTACTCTCACCCCTATCCCTCCTTGCTTAACAAACAGAACCTCCACCCCCACTCCACCATCCTTCCCACCTAAAGAACAATAAAAAACACACTTACAAATGGGAAACCATAAACAAGGGGAAAACTATATACAATATTTTGGGCCTTCAAGCCCAGAGGCGAAGCTATGGTGAGGAGAGGAGCATAGGGGGCAAGGCCTAGCACCCCAACCCCTGTATGTTCTCTGGGGGTAGGCTTAGGCTACCCTATAGTGGAAGGGCAAACACGGCGCTAAAGTTAGTGCCAGCTCACGTCTACATGTGTGTTAATGAGCATTAACTAATTGTACCTAACTGTGATACTTGAATTTGCAGGTGTCAAATTTGGGCACGATAAGCCTAAGTTAATGCACATTAAGGGTGTGAACATATAGCAATGTGCCTGTAATGTGCATTAACTTAGGCTAATGAGCATTTAATGTGTTTCATGTATATGCACCTATGGTGTACCATTGATACAAAGTTAGTAGCCATGGGCATTTATATGTGAACATATATTCCATGGCATGAGGAATGGTTGAGTTTCAAAGAAAGAGGGTTAAAGTGGTTGGAAAAATATGCAGGACTTGAATTGAAGACCCGAAGATGTTTAGAAACTTGCATTCTAGTATTTTTCATGTAATGAAGGTGGTATAATTTATTATCCCATAGTCTTCTCAAGTCTAAAAAATGTTTGTATTGCATGAATGTCCATGTGATTAGGGTTTTGTTTTTTTGTTAGGGGTTTTTTTTTGGTTATGTAAGTGACATTGTATATTGCTTCTTATCAATATATAATCTAATGGACTATTCAGAATGTACTCAATCATTCTTGTTTAAAAATATCCAAGGTATGCTCTACAAGTGGCTCTTCCATTGAGCAGCTGCAGTGGCCTGAGAAACTGTTTAACAGAAGTACAGCCTACACTAAAATAAATTGCTATACTTTAGACCACATTAATATAAAATGAGTTTTATCTCTTCTCAACTGAACTTGTTACCCTATTAAGTTAGATCAAGTTGCTTATCTTGACAAAGATTGATTACCAATTAACTACAGCATAAGCTCATAAAAAGATGCCTTGAAGTTTATCAAGATATCTTTATTAAATACAATGATCTCTGACATAAATACTAGTAGGAATAATTGTGCTGCTGAAATATTTCAGAAGCTAAACTAAGCTATAATGATATCTTGACAAAGCAGGAAATCTCAGTAGATATGTAGTGAAACTTAAGGTGACCTTGTAAATAGCCTATATAAAACATTTTATAAAACTGTAGTTTCTTGACATTCCACTTTTTTCACCATCTGATGTCAGGCTACATCCAGTGAAATGAAACTAGATGAACATCCATCCTTCATATATTAAGTTCCATCATTTTTCCTGCCTCCCAAGGCATGAAATAGCTATCCACCACCTGCTGTTTGCAGGTTTGTCTGTCAGGTTGCAAGCTAAAATTGATACACACTGACTTACAGTGCACCAAACTTGACTACCTTTGTGTGGTGTTTAACATAGTCACAGTTGCCCTATGCTGGTCTGAGATCATTAATGGAACAAAGTTAACATAGAAATAAGTATAGACCAAATGGTTTGTGTTAACATTTTTACTATATGCCATATAGCTGGACTTCAAATAGAAATTGTATGTCTGGAACAAGTTACAAAACTGGCTAGTGGCTATAGGCTGAAAAGGGAAACCATTCACTTTTCCTAAACATATCAGAGCTGGTTAGAAGGTAAACTTACCCAAAGACTATTTTGGTAGCTAGAACCTCTTCCAATAATTTTTTTGCACTTATGTAAATTCTTCTTCAGAGGCATCTGAGCTAATTGTAATTTCTCTTTTGTTAGTTTTAAACAGACAAGCTGGAAGTGTGTACCAAATATGTGGGAAGATTCCACAAGACAGACCAGGGAGAAAAGTTATGGATTATGCTTTTCTTTCACTATTTACTTGATTGAAACAAACCAAATTCCTTGACTTGGGTCAGCTGTCAAAAAATATAATCAAAATTCTATAAATTAAGAATAAAATGTTCTAAATAGGTTAGAAAGCTACCAGGTGTACTCCATTCCTACGATGTATCATGTCTTATAAAAGGTCGTACTTTCAAAAACAAAAACAAACCAAAATACAAGAAATATCCTCTACTTGTAAGGAAAGTACGGGTCAAGTGCTTGTAGCAATCCATTTTTTGCTAGTAATGACAAATGCTGTTTTCTTGCCAAAGCAGTACAAAAGTAGCAGGTTTAGCTTATAACAATTTTGTTAAAAACCCAGATTTGCAGAAATTGCAAAAATAAATAGATACATAAAATAAATAACAATTGTGTTCCAAGAAAATATCTTTTTTGCCTTGAAAACCTCCAAAATTAACTAGCTAGTAATATATTTAAATAACACATTTATTTTTCTATTGCTATAGCTCAGGGGTGGCAAACTGTAATACGTGTCACAAGTGGCACAGGAAGTTTCTTCATGTGGCATGTGGCAGACTGGGAAGGCAACACAATGGCAAATAAGGCAGGAAGCAGAAAACAAATCAGGCAGGGGGCACAGGGCAGGGAACAGAAAGCTAAGCAGCCAATGGGGCATGGGAAGGTGATGGCAATGACACTTGGAGAGGGTGCAAGTCTAATTTCTGGCATGCCTAACAAAAATGTTGGCCCCCACTGCTGTAGCTAAATGACCTAGAGTTGTGAAACCCCCTAAAAGCTAACATATAGGCTCCTTAGGCCTGTGACAAGATTGTCTATTACCTTTATTTCTCTTGCAGATCAGTCTTTATTGATTTGACTGTCAATAGAGTACTATAATCATAGCTTTCTTTAGGCTTGTGGGGACCTCTTGTGGATCACTTAGATCTGTCTAGACCTGGCTAGACAAGGCCTTGGATGGGATGATATAGTTGGGGCTGGTCCTGCTTGGAGCAGGGGGTCAGACTAGATGACCTCCTGAGATCCCTTACAACTCTAACTTTCTATGATACTTTTAAGACAAATTCATCCATATATGACACTACTCGGGAACTACTACTTTCCTAAAGAGTCAAAGTCTGGGGTTAAGGAAGCCTTGTCTTGTCCTGTTTATAGGAATTATTTTAAATTTCCATCACCCACTGATAAAGAAGATGTGCTTGGGAGTATGAGGGCAACCAGTTGTGAACTGGATCTATGCTTGTTCTGCCTTTTAAAAGCCAGACAAGGGAGACTGGGGCAACTGCTGGCAGAGGTTGTCAATGACTCCCATCAGGGGGGAAAGGTGCTATGCATTCTTAAGCGTATGACTATCTGCCTTCCTGCTCAAGAAATCATCACTTGCCACTGACTCACCAGCCAGTTATTGCTTTTTCTCAAACCAGTCCCCTTTGACAGCTGCAAGCAAGCCTTGAGGCCAGTGGTGTCCTAGATCCTTGTCAGTCTTGTTTTCATCCTAGATATATCATGGAGACTGCTTTCATGACCAGGAATCCTAGTTTTCTCTGATTAAAACAAAATCCCCAATTTTTGGATTAAAAAATAACAGAAAGATGTGTATTTGGGGTTATTTAAATGAAACACCACTGTATATTGCTCTATATATTAGCAGTGTTTCATTTTAATCATGGAAAGATGTGGATTTGGGGTTACTTTTTAAATTAAAAATGTAAGGATTTTTTTTTTTTATCAGAGAAAACCAGGATCCCTGTTCATTACCTTGGTTGATCATGATCTTTCCCTGGTGAGCACCTTTCTGATCTTGTCTGATCTTTTAGCATCCTTTGATACAGTTGACTATAAGGGGCTAATAAAACTTCTACATGACCTGGTAGGTATTCATGGGACAGTATTAAATTGATTAATTCCTAACAGAAAGGTCCCACACAAGGGTGATGAGTTAGTGTTTGTCATCCCCTTGGGCCCTTTCTTGTAGGGTCCCCTATGGTTTCATATTGTCACCTGCCTTTTTCATTGCGTATATGAGGTTTCTGGGTGAGATTGTGTGGAGATTTGGAGTGAAGTGCCATCATTAATACTGATGACAACCAGCTCTACCTCTCTTTCTCTTCTGATCCTGGTCCTTTCGCAGTGCATGTCTGCAGTTGGGGACTGGATGCGAGTAAACCAAATTGAATCTAGACAAGACTTAGATGAAAATGTTGGCAAACCACTTGGTTTGGAGGGGACTGGAACACTTACTTTGATGGGGTTCCCTAAGGCATTGTCACTCAGGTTCAGAGCCTTAGGGAAGTACTTTCCAAACTTTTCCTCAGCACGAACCCATTTCCTCAGCATGGCTCCTCACTCCCAACCCACAGTCCCACAGCTGCATGAACCCATCTGCTGATGTTGTGACCCCATTTGGGGTCACAATCCACAGTTTGGGAACTGCTGCCTTAGGGTATTCTTGGAGCCTCTGCTGCACCTGGATCTTCAGGTGGTGGCAGTGGCTAGGAAAAGTCTGTCTTTTAACTTCAAAGACAGACTACTGCAATGTTCCCTAAGTAGAGCTGCCATTGAAACCTACCCAGAAATTGCAGTTCCTGCAGAATCTGGTAGCCCACCTTCTCATGAGGGGAGGGGTGGCATCACCAGAAGCACATAACTTAAGTAATCCAGCATCTGTATAGGCTTTCAACAGTTTTCTAGGTGCTATTCAAGGGTGCTGGTTTTGAATTATAAGGTACAATCTAGGCTTTATGGACCTAAGAGACTACCTTCTTCTATATGCACCATTGTGATCCTTAAGGTCAGCTAAGAGAGACTTCCTGCAAGTACCATTAGTATGCCAAGTCCATTTGGTGAAAATGCATGGGAGGTCATTCTTGGCAGTTGCACCTCATCTCTGGAACTCCCTTTCTCTTGAGGTGTACCAGAGCCCTAGCCTGGACATTTTTTAGAAGCTCTGTAAGACCTGATTACTTGGGCAGGCATTCAGAAAAAAAAAGATAGGCTGAAATATTGTTTGAAATATTGTCTCTATTTTAGGTTGATAGTCTAGTTTCCTTTTAAGGTGTTTTGTCTCTTGTCACTCTCCTGTTTTATATATTACTTTGTTCTCTTCCTGTAAGGTGCCCTGTGCCTTTGTTGAGAAGCTGACTGACTCACTCAGGGCACTCATTGGCAGGATCCCCTGGGAAGCCAGACTGAGGAGGATAGGAGTCCAGGAAAGCTGGCTGTACTTCAAAGAATTCTTACTGAGAGTGCAGAAATAAACCATCCTGATGTGGAGGAAGACTAGCAAATATGGCAGAAGACCAGCTTGGCTTAGCAGGGAACTCTTCTGTAAACTAAATCACAAAAAGGAAGCTTATAAGAAATGAAATCTTGGACAAATATGTAGGGAAGAATATAAGGGCATTGACTGGGTATGTAGGGATGAAGTAAGGAAGGCCAAAGCACAATTGGAGTTGCAGCTAGCAAGGGATGTGAAGGGTAACAAGAATCAGGGAAAGTATGAGTCCTTTATTGAATAGGGAAAGCAACCTTGTGATAGAGGATGCAGAAGAGGCTGAAGTGCTCAATGTATTTTGTGCCTCAGCCTTCATAGGCAAGTTCAGCTCTCAGACTACTGCACTGGGCAGCACAGTTTGGGTGGGAGGTGAGCACCTCTCAGTGGTGAAAGAAAATATTAGGGACTATCTAGAAAAGCTAGATGTCTACAAGTCCATGGAGCCAGATGGGATGCACCTGAGGGTGCTGAGGGAGTAGGCTCATGTGATTGTAGAGCAGTAAGCCATTATCTTTGAAAACTCATGTAAATAAGAAGAGGTCCTGGATGATTGGGAAATGGCAAACATCTTGCCCATATTTAAGGTAAAAAGCAGGATCCAGAGAACTACAGCTCAGTCAGGCTCACCTTAGTCTTCAGAAAAGTCATGGAGCATATTCTCAAGGAATCCATTTCTAAGCACTTGGAGGAGAAGAAGGTCAGCATTGATTCACTAGGGGCAAGTTTAGGGGCAAGTCATGTCTGACTAACCTGATTGCCTTCTATGATGAGGTGACTGGCTGTGGATGTGGGCAGACTGATGAATGTGGTGTACCTTGTTTTTAGCAAGGTTTGTGATATGCTGTCTCACAGCATTCTCATAAGTAAGCTAAGAAGGTATGGGCTGGATGAATGGACTGTAAGGTAGATAGAAGCTGGGAGGAGTAGTAGATATGCTGGAGGGTAGGGCTAGGATTCAGAGAGACAAATTGGAGGATTGGGCCAAAAGAAATTTCATGAGGTTCAACAAGGACAAGTGCAAAGTCCTGCACTTAGGACAGAATACTCCCATGCAGCAGTACAGGCTGGGGGTTGACTGGCTGGGCAGCAGCTCTGCATAAAAGGACATGGAGTACTGTGTTCAGTTTTGCCCCTCCCCCCCCAACTACAAAAAGATGTGGACAAATTGGAGAGAGTTCAGTGGATGGCAACAAAAATGTTAAGGGGTCTGGGGGATATGACTTATGAGGAAAGACTGAGGGAACTACACTTATTTAGTCTAGAGAAGAGGAGACTGAGAGGGGATTTAATAGCAGTCTTCATCTACCTGAAGGGATATTTGAAAGAGGATGGGGCTAGGCTATTTTCAGTGCTGACAGATGACAGAACAAGGAGCAGCAGTCTCAGGTTGCAGCAAGGGAAGTTTAGGTTACATATTAGGAAGAATTTTCTCACTAGGAGGGTAGTAAAACACTGGAACAGGTTACCCAGAGAGGTGGCAGAAGCTGCATCCTTGGAGGTTTTCGAAACCCAGCAAGACAAAACATTGACTGGGATGAACTAGTTGGGCCTGGTCCTGCTTTGAGCAGGGGGTTGGACTAGATAACCTCCTGAGGTCCCTTCCAACCCTAACTTTCTATGATTCTAAATAGAATAGATAAATAAACAAACGTGTTGGCACACTTTAATTGTGTTAACAAAAATACAAATACTAGTCCAGATTATCAGCTTCTGCTATATGTGGTATGAAAGAAAAAATGATGAATACCTTCCTGTTTGATTTAAAATACATAAATAAATAAAAACCATAACGGGTTCACTTGCCTGATGCATAAATGTACATAAAGAAATTCCCAAAGGTAAAGGTGTGTACAGCTTGGTGAAATCCTAGACTGTTGCTTTGAGATCCTTTTAAAGATGTCACAGGGAGCTATGTAATATTAGCACTGTTAAGTGTAGTAACACCTACACCTGATTCACAAGATAAACCCAGAAACTTCAAACAGGAATCCATTCAAAAACATTCTGACTTGTCATTCTCCTTTTCAGTCTTTTGCCACAAGGGAATTGCTCTATTATTTTCCTTTAGTCAAAAAAACTAAAGTGCAAGCTAAAAGCCAGTATTTGGTGCCTTGAATCTGAAAGGGCTGATGGTGCCTTGAATCTGAAAGGGCTGATAACTACTACACTAGACTAAGGCTAGAAATAAACATTGGCAGATGAAGCAAATTAGATGCACCACTTCATTGAGTGAAATAAATGCTGCCCATCATCTGATCCATTGATCTTGCAGGAAAATGGGTGATGTTTTTCCTACTTCCAGAGATATGCCCTAGACATCCTAGGGGTGCATCTGTGAAAGCAACGAAGAATAGGACACTCCAGTGTTGTATGTAGTCTGTAGGGCTGGGACCTCTAATCAGCTGCTTGGTGGCCCGAGCTCCAGGATTGTGCATGTACTGGATTGTTGCAGCCTTCTTCAATTCCAGAGATGTACCCCCAAGATCTCTGGCATATTTCTCTGGAAGTGGGAAAAGCCACAGTTTCCTGCTTGCAAAGATGCAAACCTAGCAATCTTGAGGTCATGTCTCTGGAAGCAGGGAAACCTGACTTCCCCTTGCTTGCAGAAACACACCTTAGAAATGGTTGGGGGTGCCAACCATATGGAAAAGAAAAAAGCCAGGTGGATGCTGGGCTTGAGAGGCCTGATCCTACACAGAAATTCTCAGGACATGAAGGATGAGGCTCCTCAAGCCGAGGGAGCACCTGTCTGGGGTAGCAGGAGACCGTGGTCAGTTCTGGGCCTCCATGCTCTCCTTCCATAAAAAAGATAGATATCCATGCAATAAAGCAGGACAATGTATTATTATATTTTCTTACAGCCACATTGTGGAAGAAACAAAGGTATGGACATCTATCTGCTGTCACTTTGTGCTTCCATAAAATTATATATGATGGCACAGAGCAACAATTTTTGTTTCTAACCAAAGTTTGCTTTTTAATCCATTACCATGCAGAGGAAGGGTAGCAGGAGGGCTGGTAAGCCCTTGTAATAGGGATATCATGGTCCTTTTGAAAAAGAAGAAAGAGACACACAAACAATGGGAACTTGGGATAGTCCCCAAGGAGGACTATACAACAATGGCCCTCACCTGGAGAGAATAGATTAGAAAGGCTAAGGCAGCAACTGAATTTAAACTAACAACAAGCCTTTAACAGCAAGCCTTTAAACTAGGCTTGTTAGGGGAAGGGGAAGACAAGGGTGGAGGAATCATCGGACTG
>NW_017729032.1:78078432-78078775 GCF_001723915.1 Gavialis gangeticus
TCTATGAGGCACTGGTCAGGCTGCAGCTGGAGTACTGCACCCAGTTCTGGGAGCTGCACTTCAAGAGGGATGTGAAGAACATGGAGAGGGTCCAGAGGAAGGGCCACTCGCGTGATCAGGTGGCAGCAGGGAAGGCCTGATAAGGAGAGGCTACAGGACCTGAACCTGTTCAGCCTGCACAAGAAAAGGCTGAAGGGAGATCTAGTGGCCTGTTACAAACTAGTCAGAGGGGACCAGCAGGCATTGGGTGAGTCCCTGTTCCCCCAAACACTACCAGGAGTGACCAGAAATAATGGTCACAAGCTGGCAGAGGGTAGATTTAGGCTAGATATCAGGAGGCGCT
>NW_017729032.1:78078785-78080232 GCF_001723915.1 Gavialis gangeticus
GTCACAAGCTGGCAGAGGGTAGATTTAGGCTAGATATCAGGAGGCGCTGCTTCACGGTCAGGGCGGCTAGGATCTGGAACCAACTTCCAAGAGAAGTGGTGCTGGCTCCTACTCTGGAGGTCTTTAAGAGGAGGTTAGATGTACACCTTGCTGGGGTCATTTGACCCCAGTACTCTTTCCTGCCATGGCAGGGAGTCAGACTAGATGATCTACTCAGGTCCCTTCTGACCCTAGAAACTATGAAACAAAAAACAGAAGTCCTTCTTTAGGTATGTAGGGAACAGGAGAAAAACAGCTGGAAGTGTGAAGCCCCTACTGAACACCTCAGGACAGCTGGTTACTGACACTCAGAAAAATACTGAACTCCTGAATGACTACTTTACTTCAGTATTTCACTGGACTAAGGGGAAAATCATACTAGATATGGTTCAGAATAGGCATGGTGGGAATGACCGCCATCCTACAGCTGATGTTGAGCTGGTGCATGATCAGTTAGGAAAGTTAGACATTCATAAGTCAGCAGGACTAGATGATTTTCATCCAAGAGTGCTGATGGAGATGGCCAAAGTCATCACGAGATCTCTGGAAAAACTCTTCCAAAACTCGTGGTACTCAGGGGAGGTCCCTGAAGACTGAAAAAGGTCCAATGTTGTGCCCATCTTCAAGGTGGGGAGGAGAGAGGACCCAGGAACTATAGGCCAATTAGCCTAACTTCTATTCCAGGAAAAATCCTGGAAAAATTCATCAAGGAATCTATGTGCGATACATTTGCTGAGTGACAGCCAGCATGGGTTCATCATGGGCAGGTCTTATCTGACCAATCTTATCTCCTTCTACAACCAGGTAACTCACCACCTGGATAAGAGAGAAGAGGTCAACACTATATACCTAGACTTCTAAAAGGCCTTTGATTTGGTATCCCATGATATTCTCATGGGAAAAAAGGAGGATTGTGGGCTTAACTGCTTGATAGGTGGGTAGGAAGCTGGGTGCAGGTTAGGACCCAGAGAGTTCAAATGAATGGATCTGTGTCATCCTGGCAAGAAGGGGCCAGTGGTGTTCCTCAGGGGTCCATGCTTGGTCCAGTGCTTTTCAATATCTTTATCAATGGTTTGGACATGGGGGTGAAGAGCTCACTATTCAAGTTCACAGACAACACCAAGTTATCATAGAATCATAGAAGTAGGGTCGGAAGGGACCTTGTAGATCTTCAAGTCCGACCCCCTGCCTGGGCGGGAGAAAAGACTGGACTCAAATGAGTCCAGCCAGGCAGTCATCAAGCCTCTTCTTAAAGATCCCCAAGGTAGGAGCCAGCACCACTTCCCTAGGAAGTTGGTTCCAGCTCCTAGCTGCCCTAACTGTGAAGTAGTTCTTGCGGATGTCTAATCTAAACCTACTCTCTAGTAATTTGTGTCCATTGTTCCTTGTCATGCCAGGAGGCGCTAGG
>NW_017729032.1:78085232-78099322 GCF_001723915.1 Gavialis gangeticus
GACTCCAAGATCCCTTTCTGCCTCCGTGCTCTCAAGAAGGGAGTTTCCCATTCTATAAGTGTGCTGCTGGTTTCTACTGCCTAAGTGCAGCACCCTGCACTTGTCAGTATTAAAATGCATCCTGTTTATGTCAGCCCACTCCTGTAACCTATCCAGGTCTTGTTGCAGTCTTGTTGCAGTTTTGGGGGAGTGTGGTCATGCTTGAAAATAGGCTGCAGATACAGGCGGGCCTAGACGGGCTGGCAAGTTGGTCAGATCAGAACTAAATGAAGTTCAGCATTGAGAAGTGTAAAGTGCTCCATCTGGGGATGAACAATCCCCAACACACTTGCAGGCTCAGTAGCGCCAAACTGACTAGCACCACGACTGAAAGGGACCTAGGGGTAATAACAGACCATAGCATGAACATGAGCTGTTAATGCGATGCTTTGGCCAGCAGGGAAAATAACACTCTGGCATGTATCTCAAGGAGAACCAGGGAAGTGATTCTCCCATTTTACTCAACATTGGTGAGACCACAGCTGGAGTTCTGTGTCCAGTTCTGGGTGCCACACTTCAACAAGGACGTGGGAAAGCTTGAGAGAGTACAGAGAAGAGCCACCTGTATGATCAGAGACTTGCAAGGCAAGCCATATGAGGAAAGGCTGAGGGACTTGGGTCTCTTCAGCCTAAAAAAGAGAAGGCTGAGAGGGGACTTGGTAGCAGCTTACTGCTATATCAAGGAAATACATTAAAGGCTAGGTGAACAACTGTTCACCAGGGCACCCTTGGGGAAAACCAGAAGTAATGACCACAAACTCCTGGAAGACCTTTTCAGGCTTAACACTAGGAAAAACTTCTTCACAGTTAGGGTGTCCAGACTGTGAAATAAACTCCCCCTAGAGGTGATGCAATCACCTACCATAGAAATCTTTAAGACGACACCAAATGGTCACCTCACTGGGATCACCTTACCCCAGTTGTCTTTCCTGCCTAGTGCAGGGGCCTGATGATTTTGAGAGGTCTCTTCCAGCCCCTAACAAGCTATGAATCTATGAATCCCATCTAGCCACATGGACTTGTACACATCCAGTTTTTCTAAGTAGTCCCAAACATGTTCTTTCACTAATGAGGCCTACTCACCTCCTTCCAAACTGTGCTGCCCAGTGCAGTACTCTGAGAGCTGCCCTTGTTTGTAAAGATGGAGGCAAAAAAAGGCAGTGAACACTTCAGTCTTTTCTGCATCCTCTGTCACAAGGTTGCCTCCCTCATTCAGTAAGGGACTCACACTTTCCCTGATCTTTCTCTTGCCACCAACATTTTTGTGGAAACCCTTCTTGTTAAACTTCACATCTCTTGCTAGCTGCAACTCCAATTGTGCTTTTGCCTTCCTAACTTCCTCCAGGTCTCCCAATTCCCCACTTACCTCAGGGCTGTGTTCTCCACCCCCAGCAAACCTAGTTTAAAGCTATCCTCACTAGGTTAGCGATCCTGTCTCTGAAGATGCTTTTCCCTCTCTACATCAGGTGGATCCCATCTCTTCCCAGCAATCCTGCTTTTGAGCAACATCTCATGGTCGAAGAAGTCAAATCCCTGCTGGCAACACCACCTACACAGCCAGGTCTTGATCTGCAGGATGCACCTGTTCTAGCCTGGGCCATTTCCCTTGACCAAAAGGATAGAAGAAAACATGACCTGAGCCCCATACCCCTTTACCCTTGTATCCAGAGCCCTGTAGTCACTTTTGATCTACTCAGGATCTCCCCTGGCAGTATGATTGTTGCCCACATGGATGAGCAGCATGGGCTAGGAGTCAGAGAAGTCTCAGTAATCCCTCTGACTTCTCAGATCCAGCCTCCAGGCAAGCAGCAGACCTCCTGAGACAACAGGTCAGGTCAGCAGATGGCTCCGTCCCTATAGAAGGGAGTCTCCAACCACCACCACCCATCTCTTGTTCTTGGTGGTGGTGGTCTCAGTCCTTCCCACCATGATGAGACCTGGCCTGTCCTCCCCCACCAATGGAATGTGCTCCTCCCTCTCCATTGCTAGGGCTGGAGATCTGTTCTCCAGATGAACTGCTTCAGGTGAAGGTGAAGATTTCTGCTTGCTGACAGAGGTCTCAAGTTTCTGTCTTCCACCCTCCTGGGAGTCCATATCCTCTCTCTTCTCTAGTGATGCCTCTGGTCTCCTCCTTGAGGTCTCCTCCAGCATTGAACTGATGAACCTCTCATGGCTTCACCTCCTCCTCCTCTAGATCTCTTGCCTGTTCCCTGAGAGACACCACCAGGAGGCACTGCTCAAACTACAGTCACTCCCCCACCTTGTCATCTGAAGGAACCTGCAAGCCACAGTCCCCACACTACCAAACCTGGACCTGGGTGGAAGCCTCGATGGTGAGAGGTCCTGCCTGGAAAGAAACTTCACAGGTGCAAGTAGAAGCAGTGGCAATGGCTCTGGCATTGTGACATCCTCCACCCATTACCCTGGGTCTCTTAATGTGCCCTTTCCCCTCAAAAAGTGGTGGGGGAGACAGGGAGGGGGGGCAAGTTGACCTGTGAACTGTCCTGAAAACTGCTTGTCCTGTTTGTAGCCCTTGATCACTGGTTCCTTGGTCTCTGGGTCCCTAGTCACTCATGGAATCTCCTATTTATACCTGGCTGGGCCTGGACTGGCTCTGCCCCCTTGTTAGGGCTTCTGTCAGGCCCAAGCAGCAACCAATCGGCGATCAGCAATCACTCAGTCAGCAACCCTCCCAACTTCTCAGAGCACACCTCCCAAACACACACAGCCCACCAAACAAACACTCAGCAAACCAAAGGCACAGGCAGCTCTGGATTACATATCTTCCCTGGACAGGATCTGGTGCCTGGATTCTCCTCCCGTTCCTCTTCTTGCTCGCAGCAAACTGCCTGCAAACTGCTTATCCTGTTTACAGCCCCTGTTCACTGGCTTCTTGGTCGCTGGCAAGGAGAAGATCCTTGCATAGTTAAATAATACATTTTGTGTAAATTCTTATTCCTAAAGTACAATTGAAGTGAGAAATGAAGTTTCATGATCCAAAGCAAATGGAATGCTTTTTACTAAAGCTGATATTTACATGACCTCACCATAGCAACCTTTCTTCCATTTCAATAATTTTTATAGCTTCTCCTTGTCTATTTCCTTGTCCTGTGTTGTGTTCCTTTCTACATATTCAAATCATTAATGAATTTATTATAATCTATTATGGTTTTATTGACTTAGCTATTGATCTGAGAAAAAAAAGCTAGTGATGCAATAAGAGCAACTGTTTTCTCAAGCTGAAATTGATTGAAAGCATCCCCTGTATAAAAATGAAATGCATTTCTGTGGATGCACTGACGCTTCACCATCTGTCCAACATCTCAGATTTACTCTCCCAGATAACTTCATATTTCAGCCTGCAGTCCCTAAAGAAACATCACTTTAAACAGGGCCACATGGAAAAATGCACTTCAATAACATCTGAAGGTCTTGCATTTAGCTGCAAGGGCCTCTAATCTAAATGAGTGATGTGCCTATAGAGTAAGCTCCATTTGGAGTTATGGAATTGGGAGGAGCAAATGCAAGGGAAGGATTTTTTTTTAAAGAAGAAAAGAAAAAAGAAAAAGGGTGAAAAAACCTAGAATGGTGGCAATAAAAGACACAAGAATTTACAGATAAAGCCAGAAGATGCTGGCAGCCATCTATCAGTCTGCCTTGATGAAACAGGTATTGGAAATTAACTCAGGAACCCTATGAATTACATTCAATCCATGCTCTGGGCTAAGCACTTGTCAATTTCAGCTGCTATTGCAACCTATTACTTACAGACGATATGGCTGGCAAGCTAATGACACTGGATAGTAGTAAAGAATAGCAGAATAAACTGTATGCAGAGATGTTTGTCACTGACTGAGCATATCTTCCTATATCCCAATGTGAAACCTGAAAGGCCGAACTGCTGGTTCTTGAACGAGCACTTAACCTTATATCACATTATTTCATATAAGGAGAAAAGTATGTGCCTGAAGAATTATTCAGCAATCTGCTTGACCACTGAAAGCTTTTACCAAGATTTTCTGAGGATTGTGAAAAAGTGCTTTGATTAAACTTTTCTTGAACTTCCTCTTTCCCCTCCCACAGCAGTAATTCACTCTGAGACAGAGCTCTTGGAACTGACTTTTTTGAAGATACTGATAACAGGGAAGACAAACATGCTCTCCGTAATAGACTTCAGCCTCTGATATATATAATATACTTTCTTGCTGTGGATTGGGACTTCCCACCTGATTAACATTTGATTACCTGGCTTAAAAAATTAGGGACAAAAAAAAATTTCCAGAGAAGGTTAATTTAATTTTATGTCTTCAAATACATACATTAACAGTTGTACACTATAGTACTAGGAATTTATTTCATTAAAAATGTACTCATCTAATATATTGGAACTCCTTTATTGTATTTTTCAACAGATAAGCTTGTCTAACAGTGAAATATTTTAATAAGCAAGCAAATTCAGAGTAAATGTCAGCCAGTGTGATCCTGTGACTAACAGCTGCTAGTAGAGAAGGTGGGAGCCTACAGAGAGAGAATTAAAAGTACTGAAAAATCAACCAAGGCCAAATTAGAACAAATGTTTGTCAAGTAAAAAGGGCAGCTCTTCATCTGATGGAAGGGATTTAATTAGAAAAGTCACAGAGAGAATCTGTCTCGAAAGTACCAGTTCCATTTTCTTCAGATAAGCTAATGAACCTCATTGAACTTTGCAAAGAACTGCTGAACCAATAATACAAGGAAAAGAATCCAGAAAATCTTCTGCAACAACCCTTGGAAATGAGTAGACCAATTTATTTATGTGCTCTAGATCATAGGAGGAGAATATTATGACATACTTATCTACTGATTTATCTTCCATTTGAGTAGGCAATGGGCAAATAATTGATCAGAGGAAGAAATGATTTTTTAATATGTTTCCCTTTTACAACAGGTCATAAATTTAAAATTTAAATCACATGTTGTATGTGCTAAGTCACCTACATGGTACATTATCTACCCAGTTTGTTGTCTAATTCCATCAAGGTTTTTTTCCCCTAACAGCAGCCATAACAAAAACCTATTAAGGAACATAATATTTTGCATTAGACAAGGGCATCTTGAATGTATTAAAAGAACACAGTAAACAAAATTCTTTTAAACAATGACACTGCAATATTAAAAAACAGCCTCCAAGGAAGGTGGTTATGTAGAAATCTATAGTAGCTAGTAAATTGTGCTAAAAGAAAGAGAAGTTTATACTGTCCAAGAAGTTTATACTACAATCAGTTTTGTTTCTTTGGCATTTTGTCTTTGGTTTTTTTCTTTTTTTTTTAATTGGCTTACTTTTGCAGAATGACTATGTCTGACAGGACAGTGGCCATAGTTATCAGATCCTGAACAATCTGATGGCCATGTATATTATCAGATCATCTACAATCTGTGTGGGATTCTGATCTTATATGTTTACTAACCAGCTATCCTGCCCAGTCATAGCTTTATGCTGTAGCAGACAAATATTAACAACATAAATAACACAGGCTGGGTAAAAGCCTTTAATACAACCAGCTTATGATTATAACTGCAAATATAGAAGGCTTATCATGGGGCAATTTTCTTCAACAAAACAGTTATGTACTCAACTCTCAATGACTTTCAGTGGAAACTTAATGCATCAAAACCATGTGATTTTGAAAAATATCATCCCTCAGGTCTTGAAAGAAGGCTAGAGTTTTAGGCTGCTTACAGACATTGAAAGAAATGCACTTGCCTGGAAAAAGCAGCGTGTTAGTGTAGCCTAGTTCCGCAGCATCTGTTTAGATCAGGCACTTGGGTGGGGCTTTTTGGTGTTTTTTTTTTTCCTAATAGCTGATTCAATCAGCTATTTGATAAAAGCGCCAAAAAGCCCCACTAAAGGGCCTGATGTAACCAAAGTATGTGTGTGTATGTTTGTGTGTTTGTATAGCATAAGCTTTCATGAGCTGGTTAATCTATAAAGTGCAAAACTACCCTGTCTTCAGTTTTCTATAGACAGACTGGGAGTGGCACTGCATGATTTATACCTCCATTGTGTGATCCAGAAAGCCCAGAGGCATCTAGACATGCTAAACCTTCAAGGCACCCATTACTCATCTCCATTCACTTAGGGTTCACAAAACCAGGTTGGCAATATGAAGGGATGACATTCTGGTGTTGGGCTTTACCAAACATGTGATGGCACTGCTTACCTTTTGCCCACTAGCTTAGTGGCTAAAGCATTTGTCTATGATGTGGGAGACTTAAATTGCACTGTCCACCCTTTCTGTTGAAGTGGGGCCATCAGTAGATAAGAATGGAAAAAAAACTAGGGAGAGAGAAAGGGGAAGAAGGAACAAGCAACAGGCTGCTTCAGTAATATATTTGTTAGGGCAATTCTCCTGACAGAAGGGAGCCCTGGGCACTGGTCTCTGCTGCCAGGCTTATTTC
Organism: Gavialis gangeticus; assembly: GCF_001723915.1. Lineage (NCBI taxonomy): Eukaryota > Metazoa > Chordata > Crocodylia > Gavialidae > Gavialis > Gavialis gangeticus. Next base: position 78,091,710 of record NW_017729032.1, read on the forward strand.
TGTTTTTGAATCAATGACTATCAAGTATAAAAGTATAAACAGTCCTGGGAACAAGCAAAGGGGAATCTGCCTCTGTAGGGTAGTAAGGAAAACACTCTTTTGTGAGGGATAGTTTTGGGTACAATGCATTTGGCATTAGATGTTCTCCTAAGGATTTGGTTGGTGACAGACTTTGGACAGGCTGGGCAGAATTGCAGTTGCAAAGCATCCAGGAAAGTGGCAATTGTCGCATAATTGCGTGGTCAATTCAACTCTACTTTATAATTGATTTTCCTATGAATAGAAAGTTTGAGAAAATTTGGTTTTTGAGTCATCTGCACTGAATTCTGGCTTTCTGAAGCTTTGTCAGTAGAATGCCTTCTCTAAGGAAAGTAAAATGATTCACTTCTGAGAAATATATTAATATGTTTTTGCCCATTGGTGGTAGGCACAATGGTTGCTTGCTAGTTGTCTCCAGCCAGAAGGGTATGGGTTTGTCATACAGGTAATAGTGTAAGCATTCTCAGTGCTATTCAGCTTCAATACATATGAGTGGCCACCCAGACTCTGGTAGAATTGGCAGTGGTAAAGGACAACAGGACTCTACCAGCATCCAGGTTTGCTGTGGGGTGGTTTGTTTGTCTACAACAAATTGAAAGCACAAAGGATTCAAGCATGTTTTGTTAATAAGATAAGCCATGACCTGTGGCTATGTGATTTAATAGCCTGAGAAGGCCAGATACATGAAAGTCCTCCACTAATCTTAGCTATTAACCAAGTCTAACCTGTATTTACATGGGTATATGATATCAGAAATGGTTCTGTTTCCATACAGAGTTCAGATAATAGAATATTGTTTACAAACAGCCTACCAGTTGACTGGCCCATTACTTTTTGTGGAAGAGTTGAAAGTCCTATCAGTAAACTGCTTGTGTACATGTAAAGGATAATTAGCATTCTAGCTGGATGAAATTCAGTCTAAAACACTGAAGTTAACTGTAATCTAATTACTCTATCGACAATTGGCTTAAGTCAAATAATATTAACTAGTTAATGTAATTATTCCTATATTCTTATCTTTTAAATTAATATAGCTTCAAGAAACTATGTTTGTTCAGGTGTTGCAGTGGCTAACAATAAAAAGTTAATACTCGCTGTGCACAATTACATGGATGTATCTGAGATACATTATGTTGCATTTCACATAGGAGGTACATTTAGGAGATAGCACTACAATACATTGGTAAACACCAAAGTTTTAATTAAAATCACTTTATTTTATAGATGTCTGGCTTACAGAAGCTCAATACAATATTATAGAAATAAATGAGAGAGAAGGATGGACAAAAATATCCATACATTTATTATCATGAGAGTAACTTGAACACAAAGTACCAAGTAGTTGACCCAGAAAACCTGCATAAGTATTACTTGTACCTAAAAAAAGATTCCTAATTGGGTTATGGTTTTATAAGACCCTTTTTAAAGTTTTTTAATGTGTATGTATCCATGCTAACAGAACTATCAGACATTTTGTTTGACAGATTTTTCAACAGCAAAAGAAAAGACAGTCTTGCTGTTTACATTGTATTAGCTATTATTTTCATTTTCTGTTAAAATAATGTATTATATTTTTCTTTATAGTGAGGTATTATATTTTGATTATACGGAATGTGAGGAAAATTATTAAACCTATGGCTGGAGTGACAATTTTATTGCATATATTTCTCAATACTATACCTTTCTTTTATTTCAGTAATACTACACTATTTATGATGATGACCAGCTTACCTGTGTCCAGATACAGTTAATTTAGCTGATTTTTTGATATTTTCAATTATTTACAGTTACAGTTGGCTCCACTTATTTAAACCCAGTATGCCACTTCCTTTTCATTTTACATGCATGGCCACAGCTTGCAATGAGCCTTCAATAATTCTTTGTGCCTCTATGAAATATACCTATAATTTTCTTTTTCTTTTTATAAAAAATGGAAGTCAAACTCAAAGAATATAGTGTGTGATAAATTGATACATTTTTCATTACTACACAATGTGGACTATTTTCTCTACTATACATTTAGCTGTTTTGGCTTTGAACTTTTGCACTTCAATCAAAGTGTAATTTCAAACAAAACTGTTTCTTAACTTTTGTAGAAGGCTCAGCTAGGTTTTTTTTTCCAGTAGAACTAAATGCATAAGGAAAGGTACTAGCAAGAAGGCCTCACTGCCAGATTTAGTCCAAAATACTAATCATAATTACACAATTAATCCTATAAAGGTATGCACATATGAGTGCCCCATTTCTAAATGCTGTATACATTGATCGAACGCTAAATAGATTTGAGCAGCAGGTACAATAACCGCTGTTAAATTAAATGCAATTAAATTACAGTTTTACCATTATTATCCCTTTTCACTTAAAGTTTTCCCATTATTGCTACCACCAATGAAGTAAGCAGTAGGAATACTAACATAGACAAAAAACAGATTATTTTTACAGATGATAATTCCTACCCTGATATGGCTGCAAAGCTTAAATTATACAGTAGTAGACTCTAAATCATGTTTGTTATGTTTTACCAGTACCTCCTATTGGGCTTGCCATATGATTGCCTCATTATACATAGGACTCTCTTGTGTTTTCTTGATGCACAATTTCTCACCAACATTGTATTTCCTGAGTTGCATGTGCAAAGCTATTTGCAATAAAAAATGTGTGATGCTAAATCTTAGCAAAGCATTGTGAATGTCTTGCTTATTAGATGTCTTCATAAATCCACAGGACTAGCCTACAAAACTGTGCTTACATTCAATGAGTTTCATAGCTTGAAGAACCAAATTAGGCCATAACAAACTTCCTGATTTACCATTGTTATTTTTCAGGCTTTCTACTATACCACTATGTAGGTGCCTGAATCAGAATGTTCTTTTCTTTTTCTTTTTTACTTTTTCCAAATTGTTTCTCTGGTTCTTGAGTCCTATGAACTCTAATAGTAGAACTGAACTTGATTTTGAGATATTTTTCGATTCAGCTTTCTGTACACATGTAGATAAGAACAGGATGATTACTTCATCTTTCTTGTTATTCAGGGTTCTCTATTGCAACAGTATGGTCTGCATCTTTAAGGAGGAACTGTCAGCCTTGTTAAAAAAGACCAGCTGTGGGGCATTTAGGTAAGCAAAGAGTGTCTTACTGGGACTTTCAAAAACTCCCCAAAGAGTAAGCTGTGAAGAAAATTAATTGTTGCAAGAAGAAGCCAGGCTGCTGTGTGAGGGCTAGAGCAAAAGGGGCTCCCCCTCCTCAGAGTTGGGGAATGACAGAGGGATTTTTTGGATTTATTTAAAGATTGTACTTTGTTTTTGATTAGTCCCTGAACAATTCAGGGAGACAATTCTCAGATAAGGAAATGGCTATATTTCCCTAAATAAAATTAGAGAATGAAGGCATTTCATTGGCATCTCAGTTGTAGGATTCTTGCCTGCCGTATGGAAGGCTTGGGTTTGATTCCTGGCAAATGCAGCCATGGACACATATCTGGTTAGATCACTGTACTCAAAGCAGTCATTATTGGCTCAATATCTAGCTGGGAGCCAATATTAAGTGGGGCTCCCTAGAAATTTGTCTTGGGTAATTTGTAATGCTTAATATCTCATTTAATAATTTAAAGGATAGGACTGAGTACATACATATCAAATTTGCAGATGACACCAATATGGCTGGAATTGTAGTCATTCTGAAGGGTAAAATTAGGCTCCAGAATGACCCTTATAAACTTGAAAAATGAATCAAAATGAGGTAATTGAAATTTAGTAGAGACAAATGGACAGCCCTGCAATTAGGACATAACAATAACATTCAAAATATAGACTGGGCAATGATTAGGTAGGCTGGAGTATTGCAGAAAATGTCCTGGGGGGAATAGTGGACTATAATCTGAATATAAACCCACAGTGGGAGTGTCTATATGAGATGCCAACTCCGCAGTAACCTAATAACACTGTGCAGTAGTGTGCAGGGCAAAACCTGTGCTAATATACTACTCCACAGTAGTATTAGGCTACTGCACAGTCAATGCCACTAAAAAGCCATGTGCTGGCACTACCATGCAGTAATACCAGTTACTGCACATTGATTTAATACTTGGTTATCCAAGTACTAAACTTAATGCACAGTAACTACAGCATATTAATGAATATGTAAATGTTCCCAGTGTGGTCTAGTTGTAAAATAAAAACCAAAACATACCAGGTTGTATTAATACAACCATCGCCTGTCCATCAAGAGAGGTGATTCTTCTACCCTGACACTAGTGACGCTCAGCTGTCCAGGATAGGGCACTATGCTTCAGGAGAGATGTAAATAGACTGAAAAGATCCTAAAAAAGAGCAACATAAATTAATAGCAGTCTTGGAAAAATGGCTTGAAAGAAAGTATTGAAAGAACTAAGATTATTTAGTTTGGGAGAAGATTTAATGAAGCTCGATCTGAGAACAGTCTTCAAATTGGTGTACAAATTATAGAAGGGTAGCTATAAAAAGGTATTTTTATGTGGCTAAAAGGGAAAAGACAAGGAACAATGATCTTCAATTGTTGCAATTGATATTGGGTTGGATATTTATCAGTATGAGAGTGATTAAGCATTACAGCAGGTTACCTACAGAGGCCGTAGAATTTCCATCCTGGAACATTTTATGATCAATTTAGACAAATGCCTGCCTAGGCAGGGATGATAATAGCCTCAAGAAGAGGGTTGGAGGAGTTGGCCAATGAAATTCCTTCCATCCCTACTTTTCTATGACTCTAGGAAATTCTATAAAACATGTTCAGCAGTCCAATGGGGAGTAATTGTGATAGCAAACCACAACTCTCTCAATTCTCTACATTCTCCTTTTCCCCTTAAATGTCAGAGTTAAGGTTATGCCATATATGTAATTTGAGTAAAAATTACTGTTTTGGTAAAGATAAGAACAACGATAGAGAAAATATGAATTTGAAGGTATTATTTGTTAGACAAACTTCATGACATCCCCTCCACTGTTAAAAAAAGAGAAAAAATATCAGATAAAAGCAACAATTTACTGCAACCATGAGACTCTTAGAAGCAAGGCCTAAATATAACTAAAAAGCATGTCCCAGCAACTTGTATCGAGATAGCTGTCTTTTTATTTATTTTAAAGCATTACAGATGCACTCAAAAGACAAGTCATCAGTCAGCAGTGACAGCCAACATGAAAATGTATAAGAATAAATTGAGCTTTAATTTTTCTTGACTAAGTATAGACATCTATCATAACTAATGCACTTCTAATAGCACAGCATTTTTTTCCATGCAGTAATCTCATCTATTTTGTTATGTGCCTTAAACCTAATTAGAAAGCAACAATCCTAGCAGTTATAAGAAGAAAGGCAATATTTCTTTTGACCAATGTAGGTGAAATCTACTGCAATTAAAGTTATGGCAAAGTTTATGCAAGAACAGAGAGATCATATCTTTGCTAAATAGGCTGTGAAGTCCTCCTACTTTTGGTGCCTAATTACTGGTGTCATGCTTGTAACAGCGGCATCTGTGCACACTCAACACTCTAATGGGCAGCTCCTACAGGACTAATGAATTTTAATTGATGGTGTTTAGTGTGGCTTTTGGTTTCTCTCTCTTGTAGAGGAGGCTATGCCCTTCTGCTCTTCTGTCCCCAAGTGAGCTGCATCTCTGCTGGGGAGCTCATAGATACAGATGGTCAACAAAAGGTGAAGAATGCCAGAACTCTCTGGGCATCAGTGTCTTTTCAGTAAAGATAAAGCCTGAATTGCTAATCAGCTTCCCTTTTTCCACCCAAGCTGTTTAGTCTGTGGGCTTAATGCTAATCTCTTTTTGCGAAATGACACATTGCTTTTCAATTCAAAATACACATTCTAGGTTGACAAATCAGAGAAGGAGACTTCCTTCCAGCTTCATGATAGGTAATTTTAAATGTAATGTCCTTCATTTGTAGGGGGAGTGGGGGATGGACCATGATGACATTTAATCATTTTACCCACTTAAGGCATCTATTCTGCAAGAATGAAAAAGTACTAAACACAAAAGAATGGAATGACTGATCACATGTATTGTGGGTAAATGGAAATGATGCATCTGTATGAAATTGTTGTTAGTTCTAAAAATGTTTTAGCTTTTTATTCAGGAATGGAAGAGTCATACTTCATGCTAATGTTTCTTGAGAATATGCCCTTAATTCTGCTTTCATAAAAGGTGCAGTATATAAGAAATATGTAAGATAAAGTAATGCTTTCATTGTAGTGATCTTAATAATACTCAAATCTCTGTGCCTTGTTACAAAACAAAAGACTGTTTTTAATGGGGAAAAAACATTTGCAATTGCAATAGCAGCAGCACGTTGTCTTCCTGTATGAAAGCCCCGAATTCAGAAAACCAGAACTCTCTAAATTGTCAATATATCAGATGCCACATACATCACTGAAATGATACACTTGATATCTAGTTCACAGGGAGATAGGAAATTGGCCACCCCCTGCTGGCTAATTAACAAAGCAGTCTTGTCATTAGTTTTAAAGACAGCCACTTGCCTGCTCTCCTGCAAGGGAGCAATCACAAAGTTATAATGAGAATGTGTTAATTGTGAGTGATGTCTCAGAATTGCTATCATCTGTGGTCTTGTTTTATTAAAAAGCAGAAATGTACCTTGCCTTTAAACAGCAATCTTGTGTTTTCCTCAAAACATATAAAAGGAAAATTATTTTATTGGAATAAATCAGCCGGTTACTTATCACCCTTCTGCCACATATATTAACTGGACACAACTGCAGTCTTCAGAAGTAAGTCTCAAACAACCGTCATTTAGCATAACCATTTTCTACTGGACCTGAGATACACGGTACCCTAAAAAGTATTTAGAACTAGCAAAAACTGTAAGCAGAGAATACCATAGAAGTTAAAGATCTGGTCTTGATTCATCCTTGAAGAACTACGTTTAATCCAGTCTAAGAAGTGCAATTCACTCAAATATGTCCTTGAATAACTATATGACTACCATGAATTTATATTCAGTCCATGATCTTTTTTCTTGTTTTGAGATATGTTATATCATCAACAGGCAACGCAAAGATTTGCATCCATTTTAAATTTACCATTTTTTTCGACCAGAAGTAAAACTGGAGATGATACTATGAAACTATATAAGTGGCACTTGCTGGGGCAAGTAATGAAATATGTCATATTTTTCTTGTCTTCCATGAGCCTTCAATGTTTTGATGCTGTAGGAATGTATCAGGGTGGGGATAATATTTTACTGTCCACACAAGTGGTTCTTCCTTTTTTAGAGTCAGGGCATCCTTCCACCACTTTGAATGTGGTGGCACCCCTGGTTGGGAATCATTGTTGGTGCTGCCTCAACTTACCCTTGCTTCTCAACCAGGTGCTTCTGTTTCCAAATAAAACTGTTCTGTGTACCTCCTGCATAGAAAACCTGAGAAGGGTTGAGGCACATGTACATGCTACTGTTGCGTTAGGGTTCTCTGATCAGCCTAAATCAGGTGGGAGCTCCTGGTGCAGCAGCTTTTTCTGGTCCTGTGCCCCACCCCATGATCCTTCCAGAAACAGAGGCATGCTCATGGAA
>NW_017729032.1:78099419-78108515 GCF_001723915.1 Gavialis gangeticus
GAAACAGAGGCATGCTCATGGAATATGTGATGTAGGGCTGTGCAAAATTTCGCCAGCTGTTTCATTTCAACACTGTTTCAACTCATTTCAAGCTCAAAACAGTGAAATCAAAATGAAACAAAGGGCTTCAAAACAGCATTGAAACAAAACGAGGGCACTTGAAACATTTCAAAAGTTTCAAAACATTTTGAGTTTTGAAGCTGAAGCTGGGCTTGCCTACAGGAAAACAAAAAATAAGGACAGGGAGGGGGAAGAGGGCAGAAGGACACAGAGAGGGTGCACCTTAACATACGCTGAAGAAGCAGCTGCTGCAAGAGAGGAAAGAAAGGCTCTGTCACAGTTTGGCTTCCCAAGACACTGCTGGTGCTACTGTGCTGCTCCTCACTCAGTTATTATTTTACCTGTTGTTATTTAAAGTGGTAGACTGGTATGAGGCTGTAGGGGAGGAGGAGGCCTCATTGGGGCACACTACCATGTCATGTAGAAGCCCCAGTGCCAGTGAGGGTGGGCCTTAACACACCCACACGGTAACATGTATGTCACAAGTTTTGATTGTCAGCAGCTTGAGGTGTAGTTTCCCAGAACCCTCTGCACCTATCTCCTTGAAAACTGGCAGGGTTTATGGCCTCAGCTAGGGCTACCATCCCTGCAGTTTTCACCCCACTGCACCTTAATACACACACAGTAACACATCATGAGTTTTGCTTGTCAGCAGTTTCAGGTGCAGTTTCCCAGGACCCCCTGCACCTATCTCCTTGAAACTTGGCAGGCTTTGCGGCCTCTGCAGGGGCTACCATGCCTGATGTTTTTACCCCCCTGTGCCTTCACACTTACAAGTGCCTCCAGTTTTGCTTTCAAGACTTTGAGGTATAGTTTCCCAGAACCCCCTACACCTATCTCCTTGATGCTTGGTAAGCTTCATGTCCTCATAAGGAGTTGCCATCCCTGATGTTTTCATCCAAATATGCCAAAAAAGGACAAAGTTATAGTCAGTTTTGTGCTTCCCCATTATAGTCTATGGGTGAAATGTCAAAACAGTGTTGAAACTGCAAAACAGTTTCTATTAAATGAAACAGAACTCGAAACAAAATGCTGTCCCATTGAAACAGCAAAACAGAAGTCAAAATGAAACTGGGCTGTTTTGCACAGCCCTAGTGTGTGGGAGGTGGACTAAAAAGGACTACAGTCCCAGTCAGCTGTCTGCTTTGGGTTGATCAGAGAGCCCTAATGCAGCAGGCATACATGCAGGGCAGTTTTACTTGGCTGCTGTAGCATTTCACAACACTTTATTTCAGAACCTCTGATCCACACACTAAGAGGAATATCAGTCGCTTTGCTGACATCCAGTTTAGCAAAACACATAAACAGAATTCAAAGAAATTCAATTGTGCCTGGGCCAGTGGTGCAATGGCTAACACATCTAACTATGGATCAGAAGATTGTAGGTTTGATTCCTGCCTGGCTTGCGCTGCCTGTTTTAGCTCCAGGCAGGTGTCTCTTTTCTCACCTTCCCTGGAAATCCTCAAGAGGAGACTGGATAGGCACCTGGCTGGGGTCTTATGACCCCTCCCACCCCCAGTGCTCCTTCCTGCCCATGGCAAGGGGTCAGACTAGATGATCTGTCTAGGTCCCTTCTGACTCATTGATTCTATGATTCTATGACTATTCACTTAAAGTTGCACACATGCTTAAGTATATCTGAATAGATCCATTTTTCCACATCTGTAGTGCTTAACTAATACTGAACTAAGTATATGAAGAGTTATAGGCAGGGATCTGGGTTTTCCGTTTGCCATGGAAAAATGCAGATTTTCTCCTTTAAAAAAGAGAACTATGGGAACCTGCAGGTTGGCAGAGTTCCTAGAGAGCCTAGAGGGTGTGGGAGAAGGCTGATCATAGGCAGCCAGAACCACATGCGTGTGCACACATGCACATGGCAACCAAGTAGCATGGTGGAAAGCAGCTCCCACAGCTCCCCACAAGGCATGAGGTATGAAGGAGCATAGGCAAAGCTTCAGAAGGAAGGGGGTGGGGTGCATAGGCAATGCATTAGGGTGGCATGGAGGGGCATGTTCCCTCACAGATTTCTGTACCCACAGAGGGCAAGAGGCTGCAGGTAGACAGGACTGGCATGGGCAGGCACTGCCTACACAGCCCACTGGGAGGGACCCAGTGTGGGAAGGCAGAGTGGGATGGTGAGATTTGTTGCTGCAGCTACTGCTGCCCTACCAATGTGGCTGGGACCCCTGCACTGACCATGCCACCAGCAGCGCAAGCAGTAATGGTGGGGGACACTGTTCTATCTCCTCCTCCTGTCAGCTGCTTGTATGCCAAGTCATGGCTCTACCCTGTGCCATGATCCAGCTGCTGCTACTGCCCCCACAGCTGCTCTCCTCAGGATGCAGCTCTACCTCAGAGGAAAGGCAGGATGGGGGGCAGCATGGGCGGCCTGAGGGAAGCAGTAGTGGTACTTGGACCAGGGCTGGTGAAGGGGTCTCAGAGGCATCAGTGACAGCATCAAGTCTTGTCACTTCCCTCTGCCCTCTCGTGCCAGGTCCCACCCCTGGGTTATGGAGGGAGCTCATGCCCATGCCAGTCCAGCCAGGCTGCAGCCCTGTGCCTTGCTGTGAGCATATACATCTGGGGAGCACATGCACCCCCATACCATCCTATGCCCCATACTAATGGCATCACCTATGGTCAGGCACTCCCCTGCCCCACACCCCTCTCCCGCCCTACGTACACCCCCTTGCCTCACATACACACCTGCTTCACAACCCCTTACCTCACATCCCCCACCTCTCACACCCCCACGTACCATACACTCCCATCCTGCCTCTCATGACCTCCCTTCCACACATACCCCCCACCATACTGGGAGTTCGGGGCCTGGGGGTGGGGGACTGTGGGTCAGGAGTGAGGTGCACCACCAGGGTGGGGGGCTGTGACTTAGGAGTGAGGGGCACTGGCATATCAGGGCTGCTTAGTGCCACAAAACAGCAGGGGGATAGCTACAGCTGGACACATCCTGGTGAGCAAAGGGGACAGGAGGAACTCTTATTTTCTATGATAAAAAAAATAAACTCAAACACCAAAACATATAGGTATTTAGAATCTATTTTATTATACTGACTGAGGCATTAGTAGGCTTCCAAATTGCTTTAAAATTGTAAATATATCAATAAAACATTTATACCTGTATATATAGTGACATTTCATTTAAATCACAGAAAAATATGGATTCGGGGGTCTTAAATCAGAGAATTTGGGGGTTTAAAAAAAAGACAGCCAGGGTCCCTGTATTGGTATCACTGCATTTCACATATGATAGCACCTATCTGCAGGTTTAGAGCCTATATATGGTCTGAACATGGGACTAGGAAAATCTCAACATTACAACTGTGCTAGATTTACAGTAAACATAAGTAGCTATTTAACTTGTTTTAGTTCAGTTTCTTCATCTGTGAAGTGGGGAGAACAACATGTGCAGCAGGAAATTCTGAGGACTAGCTGGTCAGTAATATGTTCTGAACAAATAAAACATTGTACACAGCAAGCGTTAATCTTTTTGTTACCATTTCTACAGTGTTATAGGTAGGCTACATACAGCATTACTGTTCTCAGAGTCAATAGCCTACTCACACTAAACCATGCTTCTCTACTTAAATTATTATTTTTGATTAGAGCATAATTCAGTGTGCACCCCAGACAAAAGCAGTGTAGGAAAACTATTGTTCAAGACCCTAGGTCAGTTATTAACAAGTCTATCTCTCTGCTAAGGAAATATATTGCACTGATTTCCATACATGTGAAGAAAAAGTCTCAAAACTCTAATCAGTAGCACACTCTCTGCTCTTTTTGAAGTTGTACTCTTCCATACTTCAACAATGTTCCTAACATTAAGACCACAATTCATTGAAATTCAATATACAAGCAGTCAAATTGGTTGACTCCTGGGAACAATATTATAATGACCATGATGCAAATTATAAAAGCCTAGACAAAGCTGGGAAAAATAATTTTTTGAAATTACATATTAGGATTTTGCTATTTCTTTGGTTTTCAATGCTACAGTATTTTATGTTGTTTCAAACTTACATTGAAGATGGATTTCAAAATCATTTTCTATTTCATAAACTCAAAACACTGCATAGAAATGTTGCACAGCAACCATATTAAACTACATCAGCTCTGGAAAGCAGAAAGGAAAGGATATAAGCACACTCACTTTATTCAATAATAACTATCAATAGGCAGTAATGAGTTCCTTAAAACTGGTGCATCAAAGTTAGATACACAACCATCCAAAATGACATTTTAGAACTATAGATGCAGAAAGATAATTTGATCATGTTTATTTCCTCACATCAGGACTATACAATTCAATTGACACCTGATTGGGAACAAGAGCTATATAGTCCTTTCCAAATATTTAGGCAATTAACTAAAGTCTTAACGATTTTTCATTCTGTTGAAGCATGCATAGGACAAGATGTGTTAATACTCTCTGGCTGCTTTGGTCTGCTCTAGGGACACAAGGAAGCCATAAAATTGGTTTATTTTGCTGGGTACATCTGTACCAGAATGGTAAACATGCCCAATGTGTCCAATAGGATTTTATTTCTCTCTATAGTCAAAAAAGCAGGTTCACTGGCAAGACTTAGTGAACGTTCCAGACTATTTATAGGAAGTCCCTAGAAAGCTAATTCTAAGATTTATATTCTATGAATGAAACAAACATTGTGTGTGATCAAAATATTCTGAATTCCAAATGCTGAATACTCAGAACTGCTTAACCACTAATTACACACTGAGAATTCTCCATGGGAATTATCTACCAAAAAATCCCAACTAAAATTCTAGGATCTAAAGTTTCAAAAAGATGCAAACTCATCAAGAAAACCAGGTATTTATATACTGTTCCCCCAGGAATGGTGGTAATAGAAGAGGGCCACAGTTCTTGTGTGATGTAATCAGACCTTTTTCCTACCAAACAGTCTTAGTAATTGTATTCTGTAACAATGGCAGCCCATTTATCAAGTGAGTTAGGTTGCCAATATGTGTGCAGGTGAAAAGAAGTTACAAAGGTAAGGTCAATGAGCCAAGTGTACAAACAAAGACGGGGATACAACTTGCTACATCTCTAAATAGCAGGAGTACTGTAGAATGTGATAGGAAACTGAGCATACAAGATCTAAATTAAAAAAAAATGAAGGACTCATGTACAACAATTTATTACAGACACTTTTTAGTAAGACTACACAGACATAAGTATTCCAGGTTCTCAGTTTTACTTAAATTGAGGAAGTTATAAATATTTCTAAACACAGATGAAATGTGGCCCTTCTGGCCATTGTACTATCTGGGTCACAAAAAATACAGGGCTTTGTCACATAGATGTAGATGCCAGCCCAAAATGCCTGATAATCTCACTCAGCAGTCTCAACTAGCATACAGAACAAAAAGCAGGGATACAATGCAACTCTGCACCAGATGTACTACTGGGGAGACGGGTAGTGACCTAAATGATTCCCAGATTCTCTGAGATTTTCCTAGAAAGGAAGAAAATACTGAATAGTGGGATCCCTTCCACTATGCAGTGTCTACAGGTCAATTTAGCTCTTAGTCAGTGTTACCAAATGCTGCACCCATGGAACTTTAATTTTCACCTGATATGAAGGGCATTTGATTCAACTCATAGGTAGTACCCCAAAGCCCTTCTCAGCTCACATCCAGGACCTCTGCAACAAAAAGTAACTGAAATTTACATGTTACTTCAGCCACAGATCTGATCTCAATTCGATTGCCAGGTGTGGGAATGGGGAACTCAATTTCCCACGGTATCCACCATCTGGTACAATTCCTTTGGACAAAATTTCAAGGCTGATATTATGAAGCAAAATAAAGAACAAAGAAAAACATCTTTGCAAAAATAACAGGTGTAGCCTTTGTGCTAATAAATCTCTTACCTAAAAGTCCCTTAAGAGCCTCAGGATAATTTCTCAGAGCTAGTTCATAAATAGAGAAATGCAAAGCATTGCAGTTACTATTTTCATTTATAATATGGGTTGTCTTCTGACTCTGTACACCCCTGTTTCTAGAGCTGATTGAACCTCAATCTTCATATGTTAACCTTTCTTCACTGTTGCACAGGCAAGACTGAGCCATGGCAGGTACCAGGCAGCATTTCCATGGTCTCCATAGATTCACAAATTCATAGATTCATAGATGCTAGGGTCAAAAGGGACCTCAGCAGATCATCAGGTCCAACCCCCTGCCTAGGCAGCAAAGAGTGCTGAGGTCAGATGTCCCCAGGTGCCTATCCAGCCTTCTCTTAAAGACCCTCAAGGTAGGGGAGAGCACCACTTCCCTTGCAAGCCCATTCCAAAGTTTGACCACGCTTACCGTGAAGAAGTTTTTCCTGATATCTACCCTAAATCTGCTCTCTGTCAGTTTGTGACCATTGTTCCTCGTTACCCCAAGAGGCACCCTGGTGAACAGAACATCTCCAATCCCTTGCTGTGTCCCCCTAATGAATTTGTAGGCAGCCACAAGATCACCTCTTAGCCTTCTCTTGTGGAGGCTGAAGAGGTCCAGGTCCCGCAGTCTCTCCTCATAGGGCTTGTCCTGTAAGCCCCTAACCATACTAGTGGTCCTTCTCTGCCCTCTTGAGTCTATCAACATCCTTCTTGAAGTATGGCACCCAAACCTGGATGCAGTACTCCAACTGTGGTCTGACCAATGCCGCAAAGAGGAGAAGTACCACCTCCTTGGATCTACTTGTCATGCACCTGCTGATGCATGATAAAGTGCAGTTAGCTTTGCTGGTGATTTCATCACACTGGCAACTCATGCTCACCTTGGAGTCCACTATGACTCTGAAATCCCTTTCTGCTTCTGTGCTGCTGAGAGAGTCACTTCCCAGCCAGTAGGTGTGCTGGATATTTTTGAACCCTAGGTGCAGCACTCTGCACCTCCATGTTTCAGGAGAAGGCATAGCCTAAGGGATACATAAGATATATGCCATCTAATGTCTGCAACTGGGCTTCACTGGATAAAAGCATCCTAGCTGGCTGTTTTTGAGGCAGTAACAGCTACTGCTGCCTATATTTGAGGCAGCATTAGCTGCTTGTAGCAGCCTCATGGAAAGTAGGCTCTTTCCATGTTACACAGCTTTAAAAAACATTTTGGCAGACTCCCACCAAGATAGCTGATGCCAATAGTCTGTGCAGACCCTAGTGTACACCTGGCTCCAGAAGTTCATCCGTCCTCATAAGGTCTGAATTCTGAAACACATTCCTGTTATTTAGGGCAACAGACTCATTTACTTGAAACATTAAAAACAAACCAAAAAACAAAAACAAACCTACTCCAAAGGGCAGCTCCATGAACATTTCTGTTGAGCTAATATATTGATCTCCTTTTGTGAAAATGTACTTCGGTATGTTGTAAAACCTTGCTAATATTGTGTAATAAATAAAACTTTGGGGGGATTTAAGTGGATGATATTAGATCAGTATATCTGCAGCAGAGATATGAAATAGCTCAGGGCACTTGCTTCCTAAAGGAACATTAACTAGCCTCCATATGGTAGTCCACCGATCAATAGGCAGTTCAATCTCCAAAGCTTCATTCCAGCTCTCAGAAATATGATATTATTTAATTCACATTTTTTTTCACTGAAACTACAGGGCCAGAACCTCAGCTGGTGTAAACTGGCATAATCTTCAATGACTTTAGTGGAACTATGCCTAGGTATTCCAGCTGAGGTCTAGCCTATTGTATCTGCTTCGCAAGTTCCTTCGAAAACAACATATTCCAACCCAAAAGATTATTTTGAGACCAAGTTGCAGAACCTATAGAGGTCTGGAATAACTTCTCCAAATGATAGAAACTCTAGTTCTGTGTGCAATCCTTTTCATTCCATGCCTCAGCAAGAATTTTCTCTTTTTCTTTTTTTCTAATTTAAATCCCATCTTTCCTTCTCCCTTTCTATTCCTCTACCTCCTCAATCTTGTGTATTGTCTACCACATATTCTCCCCTCAGTTCATTGTCTTTCCTGACAACTCCGCTGTGAAAGCAGCTTCCCAAGGGGTAAGTTGCTTTATTTATTTATTTATTTGTTTGTTTATTGTTGGGTTGTTGAATCTTATAACATGTAACTCTAATGTAATATCATAACTGGTAATGGAACTAGTAGAAAATATGCGTAATTAATACAGACAAGATCATATCCATAACTTATGACACGGCATTTACACCTTTTACAGGGTACTTATTTCCCACATTGTATAGTAATGTTACTGGTATCAGAAGGGCTAAATACAGACATTCAAAAAGCCCAAGCCTGAATTAATTTAATCTTTGCAGGCGAATCTAACCTGCATAGACTGAAATGCGAAGCAAGTGAATAGACACTTTTGATTCCGGAAATGCAGCCACATGTCTGCAGTGGCACAGGTTAAAAGCCAGGGCATGCTAAAATAAGCCCTCCTTTCACTTTGACAGTGGGCAGAAGGCTGGGGGTGGGTGGGCATGCTAAGCTGGGTGGGCATGGCAAGGCCCCGGCAGACCACTGAGTATGATTGGGGTGGGGTTTAAACCCCCCAACCTGGCCTGCAGGGACCCAGGCCGGGGTGTGCCTGAAGGGAAAAGGGGGAAGCAGCCCCTGCCAGGTTTGTTCCTGAGTGGCAGAGCTAGCTGATAGAAAAGCTGGAAAACCCCAGCTGAGAGGGGAGGCAGGGGAGTTAATCTTCCTCCCTCCCTCCACTTCACATGAGGCTCTGCATGGACTGCCAGCTGGCTATGCCCCCCACCACCCAAGCAACAAGCAGAGTCAAAGAAAGCTGGCCAGACCCCAACTGGGGTCCCATGCTGGTAGGAGAGGGGAGGCAGGGAGGTTTAATCCTCCTCCCTTCCCCACCCCTGCTCCTGAGGCACTACTTAGGCTGCCAGCTGGCCATGTACCCTGGCACTTGAGCAGCAAGCGAGGAGAGGGGGGAAGCCAGCCAGATCTCAGCTGGGGTCCCATGCTGGTGGAAGAGGGGAGGCAGGGAGATTTAATCCCCCTCCCTCCCCTCTGTCTGAGCCTTCTG
>NW_017729032.1:78108864-78109429 GCF_001723915.1 Gavialis gangeticus
CTTGTTAGCCCCCAACTAGAAAGCAGAGAGACAGAGCCAACCCCTGCTTTGCTCAGGCAGACAGCAGAGCCCAGCCCAGAGATGCAAAGCATTCTGGGATGCTGGGGAACTGTATTTTGACTTGAACTAGGAAGGGGTCTGGGACAGAAGTTTCATAAACCAGTTTGTCCTAAATCAGCTAAGTCTGATACTACATTCAACCAGGGTTATCTTAAACTAGTTTTGGCCATTTTGAAACTGGTTTATGCGTGCTAAACTTCTGTTCTGTTACAGGTTTAAACCAGTGTCTGATCAGCAGGGATCCTGGTTTTCTCTAACTAAAAAATCCCCAATTTTTGGATTAAAAGAAGTAACCCAAAATCCACATTTTTCTGTGATTAAAATAAAATGACACTATATATATATATATATATATATATATATATATGTGGCGTTTAATTGTAATTATAGAAAAATGTGGATTTTGGGTTACTACTTTAATCCAAAAATTGGAAATTTTTTAAATCTGAGAAAACCAGGTTCCTTGATGATCACTTAAACCAGTTTATGTGTAACTTCTAGCCAA
>NW_017729032.1:78109541-78113749 GCF_001723915.1 Gavialis gangeticus
GTTTATGTGTAACTTCTAGCCAAGATGGTGAATAGCATGCCATAGCCTGAAATCTAGATAACTCCACTGAAACAAATATGTGATCTTTCCAATTGTTCAAATCATTAAGCAAGATTGTGATGCAGGTTATGCAGATGTACAAGAGCATAAGATGCAAAAAGGCACCCTTTCTTTGCTTCTACATGGCCTCCCTTAAAACTGGACCCATCCTATAGGAATATCTGCATATCTGCTACAGCACCCCACTCCCCTCTGCCCACATGACTTCTCCCCCTGCCCTGAGATGCACAGGAAGAAATCAGAATCTTGGATCCAGTCCCCAGTGCACCAGCCAAGACAGCTGATCCAGCACAAGGTTGGGAGTGATGAATAGTTGTACGCTGCTGGTATAAGAGCAGTAGCAAATGATTATCTTTACACCTGCCAGAGCAAGTTAGCAGTAGGGAGGGAATTGTGCCTTCCATATCCAGCCCTCTAGGGCTGGCATATCAACAAGTAGTCCCTTATTCAGGGCACAAACTTGGTCTAGGTTTTTCAGTCCAAAGTCAAGTAACAGAAGTAAAGTCAAATCAATCTTCTGACTTGGTACAGTGCCTGTATGCAGTTGATTTGCAATGAGCTCATACGGCCTGATTCACTGATTTCAGTGGATTTTCACCAGTTCATACTGCTCAAACCAATTGAAGCATCAGGCCCAGGGTGCTTAGCCTGACATGAAAGTAATTTCAGTCATTTCCAGAAGCCCATCTTATTTTCAAAAATTAGGCTTTTCTCTTGGCACACTCATTCTTAGAAGCACACTGCAAGAGCATGCTATTTAAAACCCTAACAAAACAATCAGTACAGACTGCAAGCAAAGTACACACCATTCAGAAGCCTGTTATTTTTTTCCTAACTGCATTAACTAACATAGCAGTGTTTCAGGGTTTGACTGAACAGCATCAGCAATGTTCAAAAGGTGGCTCCTTTGCACATGGGGGTAGGAGGGGAGGAAGGGCAGAAGGGAGAGGGATGGGAACAGCTGTTACCCCTGCGCACACATAGGGGAAGACAGACTAACTGTGTCTTTTTGACAATCTAAGCTTTAAAAAGACTTGAAGAGTAAGAAAGCAGAGACAAAAGGTGAAGAGATATGGCTATTAAGAAGCCTGCAAAAGTCTCACGCTTGCACAATTACGGGGAAGTGTTGCTGTGAATGAGATTTAATCAATAAAAAGAAGGGGAGAGAACAAACATGGGCTACATTTATTTCTGTCTCTCTGTTGATGCCTGCATGCATAAAGCAGTAGCTAGGTTGTTTCATGTGCCCAGCCACCTCTCACCAAATTGTAGTTATATACAAAAAAAAAGCACCAGAATGCATTTAATCCACTTTTGCCGAAGCAACTTTATTTAGAAAGCTGTTTACCTTTCTGCAGAGCCTCATTACCCATAAAAACAAAGAATGAAGTTGATTAATGTGCTCTAAGTGTGATGTTCAAATTGTAATTTTCATATACGTAAATGGATACTTCTGCTGTATTTTGTTTGATAATTTACAGAGTTAGCACTGTCCAAACCACTAATCAGTTTCTTTTTATGAAGACAGCTGCAGAAAGATTCTTTTGGAATGCTAATTTTCATTAGTGGCTTCACTCACCAAGAATGGGTGGGGAGGGGTGGCTTCTAAAATATAACCTCATCACTGTAAACTAGGGTTGAGCAGCCTTGGTTCAAGGGCTATTCAGTTGCTTTTTCACAGGGTAACTAAAGAAGAGAAACAGCAACAACAAAAGTCAAGTGGGTGGATTTAAAAGAGGAGAGTGAATAGGAATCAAGATTGAGGTAGTTTGTCTTTTCCCCATTTTTTGATATTATCAGCGTGCTGAGCTGGCAGGAAAAAAAGAGGAAGCTACATAAATGTACCGTTTTTCTAAAACCTGTGTGTTTCGCAGAACAGTGAAGTTAATCTAGATTAACTTTAACACTTCACTTTACTAGTCATTTTGTTCTAATGCTCACTTCATGCAAAAAAAATGTGTTACATTCATGTGTCATGTAATGGGAAGCTGAGTAGACAAGTGGATGAATGCCCTGGCTTATCACATATGAAAATTCAGGTTTAAATTATCATAATATCATGCTACATCGTGCTTTATAAAATTGCCTCAGTTTCTCACAGAAGTACTTGAGCTGGCTGAATGGCAGTATGAGTTTCAGTTAATTTGGAATTGTCATGCTTGGTTGCCAGTATTAATGTTTTATGCCAGTGTAAATGTTTAATAACCAATCAAAAGGTCTAAATATATTAATGTTCTGGCTCTGTGCATAGGTATGAGGAGATTAGACGAATTCTGCTGTACAAAGAAAATTGTTTAAAGGAAAACTGAATGTATTTTTGCTGTTGCAAGAAAGACTTTTTTCCTTAAAACACGTTTTACAAGACCAGTATGGACCCATTAGAGGTATCATCAATGCCCAAAGTTTAATATTTCAAGCACTAGAACAGAAACAGGACAGTGGTAAATAAAAGAAAGGCAAGTCTATGTACTTCTAAATATGTTTGTTTCAGCTTTGTTTCAAAAAATTCTGATGACACTTGTGATACTTTCAACTATGCATACCCCTTATTCACCCCATGCTCTAAGACTGAGCCCCAAGATGAATATTTTTCTCCATTACCACACAGAGCATGACTGCAGGTATCCCAGAACTCTATCTTTCAAAGTTTTTGTCTATTTCCCTTGTATCCATCCAATTCCTCCATTCATCCCATATCTCCTACATGTTGTCTGCATCAGTCTTCTCAGTTGAATATTGGCTGCATAAAGAAGTGTAGGCAGCCTGTGAGGGAGGCTCTATAACTATGGCACTTTGCATAAAGTGACACGAGATAGAGTGCCATTGAACCCAACAGGCATTTGTCTGTTGTGTTTGCCTGTTGGCTGGGGGCAGCTTGGAGTCCCCCACCACCACATGCCCCTTCCCCCAAACTGCCCCTGCTAGGGTCTTGGAGGGAGCTATGCTTGGCCCACAAGATCCCAGAAGAGGTAGCTGGGCCATGCTCACAAGGGGAGAGGGCTCCATTTCTCCCCCTGCCCCAGCTCCAGGCATAGCAGCCATGAGGCTGTTATTGTCAAAACGCTGGCATGGGGGTAGGGGAAAGGGAACCCAACCCCACTGCCTGGACCCAGCCCAGCTTTCCCCAAGACCCCAGTAGGAATAGCTGAGGGTGTATGCATGGCAGAGCTGGCAGGGGGTTAAATTTGTGCCCAATCAGTCATTTTAAAAGTTCTCTGAAGCCATGAACCTTTTTTGTGTTATGGCTACAGAGTGCTTTCAGGGGCCTCATTATGCAAAACCATGTAACTTCTGTACACACTCACGGATGCCTACTGCCCATGGCACAAAGCAGTGGTCCTCAATATTCACTACTTCATAGATAACAAAAATGAAGAAGAAATGTGCTTTAGGCAACACCATAATTTACTATCCCCATAAAGTAGAAGAAACATGCATCTGCGAAGCAAAATTTCATGTGGCCACAAGCAATATCAGAAGGTGTCACTGAATGCAAGCCATGTGTCACAGACCAATGATATACAACCACTGCAACAATACTTTGACTCAAGCAAGCATATTTGGGATTTTATTGTTGTTTTTGTTGGGAAGGAGTCATATTGATATGATTTAAATATAGCACATGGGATTTTCAGAGGCCTGAGGTAGTTATGCTATAGCCTCCTTTGAATACTTCAAACAACTGTACATTCACTGCAGGAAACAATCCTACATTGTATGGGATATGAACTAAATCATTTTAAAGTATTTTTTTTCTCTCTCTCTCCTATAATTCATAGTTTCATAGTTAGTAGGGTTGGAAGGGACCTGAGCAGATCATCAAGTCCAACCTCCTGCCATGGCAGGAAACAGTACTGATTGTCAAGCCTTGTCTTAAAGACCCCAAGGGTAGGAGCCAGCACCACTTTCCTTGGAAGTTGGTTCCAGATCCTAGCTGCCCTGACCATGAAGTAGCGCCTCCTGATGTCTAATCTCAATTTACCCGCTGCCAGCTTGTGACCATTATTTCTAGTCACTCCTGGTAGTGCTCAGGGAAGCAGGGACTCCCCCAATGCCTGCTGGTCCCCTCTGACTAGTTTGTAACAGGCCACTAGATCCCCCCTCGGCCTTCTCTTATGGAGGCTGAACAGGTTCAGGTCCCGTAGCTT
>NW_017729032.1:78118749-78128932 GCF_001723915.1 Gavialis gangeticus
ATGAGAAGGGAGTTCCCTAGCCTGTAGGTATGGTGCTGGTTCTTCCTCCCCAGGTGCATCACCTTGCACTTGTCTGTGTTGAATCCCATCCTATTCTCATCCGCCCACCCCTGTAACCTGTCAGAGGTCTGATTGTAGCCTATTCCATCCTTCTAACGTACCCACATCCCCCCACATCTTAGTGTCATCAACAAATTTGAACAGGGTGATTTTTCCCCCTCGTCCAAATTCACTGATTATACATATTGTTTAAATAAGTGATTCCATGAAAGAACAAAAGATTGAGGTTGCAGAAGTTGTGCTTTCCTGAGAGTAGTAGAAGATTATAATTTAGTGTTGAACTGAGAGGATATATACTAAAATAGCTGACAGAGAAGTCAAGAAAAGAGGATTTTGTTCAAATTAGGGGCATGTGAGGTGCAATAAATGTAACCGACAAGCTGAAGGAGGCATCTGAACATTGTTTAAGTTGACTACTAAAGTGTAAAAGTAGTACACTGTTTATGCAAAACTGCTTGTTTGAGACAAATGAAGTGTCAAAGCAACTATTCTTTAGGTGCATGGGAATGTCAGTCTTCATCCCAGAAATGTGGAAAAAAGTCTATGTTATAATGCATGTTATCTGAGATAAATATAGTAGATCCAGGTGAGTCTAAAGAAAAATCAGAAACAACAGATATTGCCATTATATGAAATTAGGCATTGAAAACAGGTATGGTTGAGACAGCATGTAAGAAGTTGTCTAATAGCATCAGGAAGATTTAGGAAGAGAGTGTCGTGTGTTATGAAGAGATTGTCAACTGATTTCTCCATATTTCTTCATGCTTCAGACATGCAAAAGAGCAGGAGGAAAAACATCTCTAGACTCCACTTATGAGATTTTTTTAAGAGCAAGTTATAGGCCAAAAAAGAGAACCAAAATATAGCAAAATAAAAGGGAAAAACTTCCATCTTTCATAATTATAATGCAAATACCCCTCAGCTTTTGGGAGCATTAACCTTATTTCTTGAATGCTGCAACTAGACGAAGATTACAGTTCCAACCCCCTCCTCCCTCATTTGTTTTACTTGACCTTGATACCTAGACTGGATTTAGGATCATCCACAATCTGAAAGTAATGAGTGCCCATCTTCTCCTTATGCTTCATGACTTTTACCAAGCTCATCACATAAATGTAGATTCTAATACATCTTCACAGCATAAGCATCATTTTTATTGAACAGATATTATTTTAGAAATCTACATTATTTGCAAGATTTATATATACTTCACAATATAATTGACAAATAAGGAATATAAAATAAATGAGGTGTGGCAAAATGAAGGTGGTTAATAGCCTAAGCCCCCAAAATATATTCCTTTGGTTTGATACATAGTACCTTTTTAATTCCCTGCTGCCCTCCCCCATTGCCCATTCCAGAACACACAGCTACATTTCAAATCTTGCTCATTTGAAACTAATAAGGTGTGGGCAAATGGATTTTAATTTGTCTCCTGCTGTATCACTAACTGAAATCTTATCTTTCGACCAAAAAGGCCCAGGGGTGCTTAGAAAGAAGAAAAGATGTGGTGTTACTTTATAGTCAGCTCTTCCTTTATTGATAACCAGATCCAACTATGCACATCTTTCTGTTACCCATCCCTTGTGATAACTAGAGTTGTAATTCTACCAGAGGTCACACTAATTCAGTGTTTTTACCTGTCAGTTGCTTTTTACCTTTGTATGTTTTTCACATTTGACATTTGCACAGGGAATATTTGTTCTCAATAAAAGTGACTGTATTTATGCTTGGTCTCTTAAGTGACTGTAGTACCCAGAGTAAGTACTGACTATATCACACAGATCTACTTCTACAAATCAGGACTAAAATATAAAGAATCCAATTATTCCTACCCCACAGCTCCTGAGCAAAAAGAGTACTTTTCTGCCAAAATTCCCCATATTCAGTTTTGTAATTAATTAAATATCAACCATGGGCCCACTGGACTCATTTCACTTATGACTTAAAGTTTTAATTTGGTCTTGAGTTCTTGGCCACATTTATTTCACATAACTGGGTGTGTCTACACGTTCATTAATGCACAGTGCCTGCTGTGCATTACATTTAGTACTTGTATAATCAAATACTAAATAAATGTGCAGCAGACTGCCATACTGCACATTAGTGTGATCACATGCTCTTTTTGTAGTAAACTAATACTACTGTGGATTAGTGTATTAGCATGGCTTTTGCCATGCGTGCTAATGTGCAGTAGAATTAGTCTACTGCACAGTAAGTGTCTTGTGTAGATGCACCCACTGATCCTTAAAACATAGATGAGGGAGTTCTTTTCTTTTCTTAGATTGTATTCAGTTTCACAGATGACCCCCCCTTCCTTCTCATGGGAAGAAAGCAACCCTTTTTTAAGGAACTGAGCATAAAAATAGCTCTAACTAATTTCTTCAACTCAGATTGTTCATGCTAATCTAACTCCTATTGTCCATGTATACTCATTTCCTGAATAAAAGTTTAAGTGCTATTTGAGAGGTGTTTTCCTACGGCATCCATAGCAGATGATGTGCAACAAAACTAAGATTCTTGAGAGAACAAGACAATGTGATACTTCCAAAGTAAGTCTTTCTTTTTTTTCTTCTTCTTCTTCTTTTTCCTTAATAGTTCATTTACCAGTCATCCATATTCCTTGTATGTACAAACTAATCTAGAACTCTAGTACTCATGGGCTGCACCGCATTATTATATATAAGAATGCTTTACTTTACCTAACAAGATGTTTATTATAGAGCCAGGAAGACTAAGGATATAATTTCTAGTATGAAAATGGTTGTTTTAAAAAGTACAGTGATCAACTTGCTTTCCACACCCACTGAGATTAGGGCAAGAAAAAAAAATGGCTTAATTTGCAACAAAGATGATTCAGGTTTGCTATTAGGAGAAACTCTAACTATAAGGCTAGTTAAAGCACTGAAATGAGTGACATAGTGAAGTTGTGCAATCTCTTTCTTCTAACATTTTTAGGAAAAGGTTAGACAAATAACTATGGTGAGGGGAAAGGGGAAGAAAGATCTTATGAGTTGTCTTCCAGCTGTAAATTTCTCTGATTCTATAACAACAACAGGTTCTTATCAGGCATTTTCTCCTGCTGATTTTTAAAGTCATACTGTTTGTTTTTAGAGATGTTGAAATATATTGGACCAATTAGTCCCAAAGTGATTTCACTCTCAACATTTTTTACCCAGAACTTACAAACTCTAAATGTGTTGATCACAGCATGAGTTCTGTACATGTGGGCCTGAAAGATTGAGCCCTGACTTATTTGCAAAGCTTTAATGATGGGTTTGTGTGAACAGGTAAAAAGCCATCTGTAAAAAGTGTCCATATACATTCCCAAAGAATCTATAATCAACCTCACAACATTATTACAGTAGTTTTAGGAAAGGAACTGAAAAAGAATCCAGATGGGAAGTTTATGGAGGCAGAATGCAATTATCTAAATTGGAATTTCTTCATGACCAGGGATTCTGGTTTTCTCTGATAAAAAAAGATCCTCAATTTTCGGTTTCAAAAAGTAACCCCAAATCCATATTTTTCCACAATTAAAATGAAACACCAGAAATACATATACATATACATATGTATATATGTGTATATATGTCTGTACATATATATATATGGAAAAATGTAGATTTGGGGGTACTTCTTGAAACCAAAAATTGGGGATTTTTTTTTAAATCAGAGAAAACCAGGATCCCTGTTCATGACACTGGCTGGCATCTCTATTCTTATGAAAAGAGCAACGGAATCTCTAATAGCCAAAATTGGTGTAAATGTTGGGTTTAATCTGCATCTACCAACAGAGTGCTCTCCAAAATCCTCCCAAGGCAATGACTCAAACCTGACTCAGGGGGAAGAGAGATACCTAGTGAAGCTCTGAAAGATCTGGACAAGTACTACATAATTACTCGGTGTCGACTGTAGGTGCTATAGGGTTTATGACCTTTCCGAGATCACATCTTTTCTTCTGCTATCAAGGGTAAGGAGTCATATATCACCCGTAGCCCCTCCCAGTTGGTACAATCTCACCTGCCATGACTTTGATGGTAAGTTTGTATGTTTTACAACAGGAGGATGGTCACAAAAAAACCCAAAACAACAAAGGCAGAAGAAAGGTGTCTATTGACTCAAAAACAAATGAAAAAATATGGGACTCCACCATCCCCTGCACCCCATCCTCATGCCACCTGACCCCCAGGATTTCTTTCAGGGTCTTTATAAAAATAAAATTGGTAGAAACCCCTCCCAAAAAAGTAAAGCCAGGCCTTACCACTTCTCACAGCTGTAAGGGAACTCAAAGTCAATGACATTACCTAGAGTCCACATACCACTCATTGCCGCCTGGCTGGCACTCTTTCTGGTTAGCCTCAGGTGAGCCCCTTGCCCATCCTAGGAGTTCATCCTCTCAGTATCCTGCTGTCTCTTGTGTTTTGGTGTTCCTCTGACCCCCGTTCACCCGCTCCAGGAAACTTGCACCTAGCCTTATTCTCAGCTGTCTCTGTCCCTCTGGGGAGTTCCTTGCCATGCCGCTTCTCCTTGAATCCCACTCTCTCCCCGGCTCCTCCCCAGGGCTTAAAATGAATTGCTCCAGGCTCCATCGGCCAATCCAGAGTGGCACTCACTCCAGAAAGGTGTTTCCTGGTTGTCCTTGCTCCCCGCAGTCTCCCAGTTTTTTTGGGTCAGTGCAGGGAAAAATATTTTCTCTGAGGGAAATCCCTTTCCCCACCTTCTGTCTCCCTCATACTCAGTCTCACTGATTCAAAGAAAACTGTCCACAACCCTTTTTATTCATGTTATTTAAACATTCATACATGAACCCTCAGGAACATTATGGAAAAGTTAGTGTCACAGATATTCCATAAACATAGTTTTGCAGGAGAGTTCTCACCAAATGTTCAGTTCACATCCTCCAGTTATCCAAACCAGGAGTTAGAAACAATTCCATGTGATTTAATAAACACATATCACAAATACTAAGACACCCAGTCAAGGCAAATATACTGATCTATGGTGAAATAAACTGATCAAATGAGTTTGAACAACCAGATTCTTTAAAATCAAAGTCTACTTGTAGATAATTTACATATAGGAAAAAAGACAAGATTCAACTTGCAAATGATTCATTATAAATAGTCTGCTCAGCTCTGATCATCTACTCAGTTAATTGTGTAGGTGATTATTTAAATATTTTTAAACTTATTTTTAAATTCACCCTTCCAGACCTCTAAGTTTTAGTAAAACATTTCAGAACAGGTTGGGTTTATACAATTATATTTCTTTTAACTAGTAAAATTCCTGATAAATCAACAAATTTAAGACTCTCTCCAACTCCAGCCACTCATCTCTACCAATAGAAAATCATCTGTAAAAGTTGGAGCTTTCTTAATTAGCCAGGAGAGCAGGTTCCAGATATAACAACCCACATCACCACCACCACCACCTCTAACACTGTTTCCTGAAACCCACTTTTGTTACCCTACATATCTTATCTTGAGAACCTGATCATGGCTGACACATTCAAGTAATCTGAGAGAATTCTCCTATGTTTGTTCTCCTGATAGAAAAGTGTACCTAGAGTCACAGCATGTACAGACATTCAATCTCAGAAGAAACTCTCCTTGAAGTCTTTTAACCCCAGTTGTTCCCAGGTTATTTTTCTCCTAGAGTGGTCATTTTTACTCTGGGAGGAAAAAAGCCTCATAATCTTTCATGATTTCTCCTGGGAGAGCTATAGCTCTCCCAGGAGAAACCACATGTCTGTATGAAGTCATAGTATCACACAGACAAAGCAGGAATTGGGTGAATTTTGCCTTCCTTCCTTGACTTTAACAGCTTGATTCTTCAGATACTGATGTCTACAATAGCACTTCCCTTGACTTCATTCCATACAGGATGAAGCCCCTTGTGCTTCATAAATAAGAAGGAACACTGTAAGTTACATCTACAAATATACTGGGGCTGGTAGTTTTTGCAACTGACAAAGTAATCATTTGTGTTCTGCACCAGAAGAAGTTTGAGTGGTTTTAAGATGCAGCTCCATGTAGAGCCCATTACAGTAATCCAGTCTTGATGAATGAAATCTAAGCATACATGCTCTCCTGGAGCTTTTTGTGAATTTCCTGTTCTGAAAATATTTAAATACAATGAAAGTATTAGAATATTAAATACACTTCCTTTTTGGCATTCAACAGGCATTGAAATAGGGAAGTCATGAGTGCATTACAGGGGCCTTATATTTTAAATAAGTAGTACAGTGTTTATGAACAAGCTGCACACCACCAATGACATATAACAAAGTGATTCTTTAATAGGCACTCTAAGTGCTTTGCATTCATAAAATGTAGACTGCTTTCTGTCTTACAGTCAGGATTTATGGATGGACTGCTGTTCTGTGCCCACTATACCACTTCTTTGCATTACACATACAGCTTACCTAAAAGATCAACACAGTTCTTACTTTGTGGAAATTCATCTAAAGTAAGCATGCAATTATATGAAATATTCTCCCTGTAACATAGTAAATCTTATTACTGGCTCTATGCTCAGAAATTACCCAGTTTCATTTTAATGACTTCCAGATGCCTTAGACCATACTGGGTTTTTCAGTTCATGAAAACAGAACTGGAATAACAATGCACTAGGGTGTTAATATGAAGAGTTTACTATTCCTGAAGACCATAGGTATTTTCCCCCAAACACCTGGAGTCAGACTTGAGAAAGCCTTTAAGATCTTACCTGGATCCCCTGGAAGACAAAAGATACATAATCCCTGGAAGATAAAGAGTCTAGAGAAAAAGAATTATTGTTTTAGGATTCTTCCTCAAGGATAGCAGTTAGCATTTCCATATATAAATGGTTAAGGTTTAGTAGCCATTGCAAATCATGCAAATCAATTGAAATCAGTGTTCTGCTAATTGGATCTCTAATAGATTTATATTATGCAAGGGTGTTTTAAGTAACCCCAGTCACAGATGTTGTTTTAAATGTAAACCAGAAAACTAAAAGAACAGGCAAATAAACTAGAAGAAGCCCATGAAAACTTAATGGAGGTTCGTTAAGTAGACTCTCCGAAAGATGGGTGAAGTGTCTGGAATTTAATTGATGTTTGATACTATTTATTTTGGATCTATCTTGTAAAATGCAGGATTTTCCTCCTTTATCTCCTAATTCAAACTTACAGGAAAATTAGGATAATATCTTCCTTACTCAAGTAAAAGTTCCATGCATACCTGACCTATAAACTCTACAGGTTCTTAGGAATTAATAAGATTGTTAATATGCTTGATGCCTTTAGTTTAATAAATAGATAAATTTAAGATGAATACCATCACTTTAAAGACCAACAGAAACACACTATGGGTGCCTCCCCACAAGCAGGAATGTGTGGTTTGTGGCGCCTCAAATTTGAGGCATGCGGAGCTCGTGATTCTATTCACCGTGCTGAATATTTGCAGCAGAATGGCAAAATTAGATACCAAGAAATCCAAGTATCTAAAAAACCTACAGCAGAAAAAAGCAGGGTGGCATACGTGACTGCAGCATACGCCACCCAAAACCAGAGTCTGGCAGCCATACTCTGGTGTGCCCAGAATACAACCCCCGCAGCCCGAGGAGGCCCCCAGGACTCTAGGTAAGGCTGCTGAGGCCAGCTCAGGTGCTTACCCCAGCCTCCCCTACCCCACCCAGGCAATTTGCCATATGCCAGAGCATGTGTGCAGGGGCATGCCCAGGGACAACTAGTAGCAGCACAAATATGTGCCACTGCTATTCATCCCCGGGGAAATACAGATTCCTGCTCATAGGAGCATGCCCCATAGTACTATAATCTTTGACTAAAGAGCGTGTTGTAAGATTTTAGATATATTGCAAAACATACAATTAATAAACAGATTAATCTTGATACATGCATGTCCATTTAATTTATAATAATATTATAAATATTTTATTATTAAGAAAATTCATGTAGAGGGCATAAAAATAGATTTTAAAGACAGATATATTTACACTTGACGCTTTAGTCTGACTCCATTCCTCTTGCAACTTTAGTCTGCCTACATTCTAATGAACTCTTGCTCTTATTTTAATTGATGGAGATTTATAATCACATGTTATATACAATATAATTGATAATATAATTGATGGAGATTTATAATCACATATTCTTCAGGTGACCACAGTATTTGATATAGCCCCCAAAATACTGTCTTTATTAAGGACTGTCAGCATTGTCAGAACTACAGAAGAGTACACTCCACAGATAATTTTATACTCTTTTTATTTCTGTTATTAGCTATGATTACGGTCCTGTTTGATGTGCTACCAGAGATAATCAAACAAAACTTTTTACTGGAAAGGATGTTGACTAGAAAAAAGAATAATAAGCAATCATTCTAGTAATGTTGGAGTGATCTTGTACTTGTGATGGTCCAGGAAATATATGAGAGGCAAGGATGATATATCTATTCCAAACATGCAGATGGTCCAATAAAACATATCAGCCACAAAAATCATTGCCACAAGGAATCATTATGAAATGTATCTTTCCTATTAGGTACATGGATACTGGAAAACTGATTCTAAAAGTTATGTTCCTGTTCCTCAATTTGATGAGACTAACTCAATCTATGTGACCAACCAAAACAGCTTGGATTATATCAGATATTCAAAACAATTTGCTTGAGAATAAGCCAAAACACAATCTGGAATCTTGCTTCAATTAACACATTTTAAATAAGAAAATCACACTGTGTTCCTGGACTATTCACAAACAGAAAGTGAGGTGTTAGTCAT
Source organism: Gavialis gangeticus (assembly GCF_001723915.1). NCBI lineage: Eukaryota > Metazoa > Chordata > Crocodylia > Gavialidae > Gavialis > Gavialis gangeticus. The sequence continues at coordinate 78,127,594 of NW_017729032.1, forward strand.
TAAATATTATTCACAATTAATTTCCAAATTATTATCCAACAGTAATTACTCATACTTATATCTACACACCATTATAATGACAATGAGAGAGCCATTATATGAGGAACTCTATAACACTATCTGTCTTCCCCAACAAAAAATGCAGCATAGCCTAAATACCCCAGAAAAGGAGAACTAGAGACTCCATAAGGTCCATTTGCTACTGCTATTAATTTGCACAAAATGCACATCAGATACTGCAGTGAGATCCATGAGCATAAAATCCTAAAAAAAAATAAAAGTGAATCATCTGGACTGATATGAATAGAATGATTGATCCTAGTCCCTAGGCCTCTGCATCAGTATAAGTCTCTCTACTGACTTCAACAAAACTTTGAGTCAGGCTCTGTCTAGCAAAACACTCACATTAAAATTTGAAACCCCTCCCCACCCCCAACAAACAATCACAAGAGAATGAATTACAGGCAACATTTCCAAAAACACCCAAGTGACTTAGATGCCTAAGTCTAAGACTTTTGAAGAAAAAATAAATTTAATTTGTTAGGGGTTAGATTTTGGAAATGTTGCTCTACACAACTAACTGAAATTGTACCATAAAGACTGAATGAGAATGGATACATATTTGACACAAAAGTTGACAGAATTGTGTTGAAGTCAACATAGTTGCAACAATTTCAACAGATGAAAATCTTCCTTTAAATACCTTTTCACTGTCACTGTTGCACAGAAACAGTGTGGGTGAGACATTTTAAATACATAGGGGGTAAAAAGAAGGTCCTGGGTAATGTGGGGCCCTTGCAGGACGCATTGGGAAATTTGGTCATCACACCAGACGATACAGCTAACATGTTTAATGATTTCTTTGCCTCCATCCTCCTAAGTAGGGACCAGAACAGCCACCTCCCTGCTGGGCCCCCCTCGGGCGCCAGTGGGGGCACACCCGGGCCAAGGGTTAGCGAGGATTTAGTTAGGGAGCTTCTGGAGGGGCTGGACATTTTCAAGTTAGCCGGTCCGGATGATCTCCACCCTAGAGTTCTAAAGGAACTGGCTGAGGTCATTGCCTGGCACGGCTTTACGAGCACTTGTGGTGCTCTGGAGAGGTACCGGAGGACTGGAAGAGGGCCAACGTGGTTCCCATCTTCAAAAAAGGGAGGAAGGAGGACCCGGGAAACTATAGGCCAGTTAGTCTTACCTCGATCCTAGGCAAGCTGTTCAAGAAAATTATTCTAGCATACATCCAGGAGGGGCCAGCAGGGGACTGCATGCTTAGGGGCAACCAACACGGGTTCATCAGTGGCAGGTCCTGTCAGACCAACCTGGTGGCCTTTTATGATCAGAT
>NW_017729032.1:78133932-78137392 GCF_001723915.1 Gavialis gangeticus
ACAAAGATTTTTGTGTTTTGATTAAATAGAATTAATATATTTAGTTCTTATTCATAAGTGTTTTTTTCCTGTAAAGCTCTTGATGATGGTCAATGTTACAGATGACAACAGGATTAATGGTTAATTGTTAATTTAATATGGTTGGTAAAACCTAATCACACTGCATGCATCTACATGTGCATATTTACTATGCAGTAACTGAAATTACTGCACAGTATGGGTATGTGTGCATGCCCATACTGCTCAGTAAATATGGCAACATATTCTGACTTGAGTGTAAATTTGATACTTGCATTATGCAGGTATCAAATTTATGCCTGATTAGTTACTGCACCATAATGTACATGTAGACGCCTTACTGCTCAGTAACACTGTAGGTGTGGACTGACTTGGGATTAACTTCAGTCCCAAATCAGTCCACATACAGCATTAATGCACTTTAATACCTGCATGTGTAGATGCTTGCCTTAACTTACTGCACCATAAATTTAAGCTAGAATAAATGCACATGTAGACACACCCACTGAAAACACAACTCCTTCTATCTTTATTTTAACTTTCAAGAACAATGCATGGCAAATGTATAGGTCAGATGACCAAAATCAGTAAACCCCAGAAACAAAAAGATAGACAAGAACACTTTTTTAATGCAGGAAATTTTTGTTCTCCATTTAATGCTGTTATTGGTTGAAGTGAGACTGAGTTGAGACAGTACGCTAAGAATATTAAGGAAGTATAGAAATCAGCCGTGGTATGCAACCTTTTTTCCCATGGGCCAGATGGGCAGTGCCTGGTCTGTCCATGGGCTGGTTCTAGAAGGAGGGCTGAATTTGGTGCAAGGGGCAGACATGGGGCGGGGCATGACCTGGCTCAAATCCAGCCATGCAGGGGAAAGTAATGTAGCTCAGCACTGGTCTGGCCTCATGGGTGAAGAAGACATGGTCCAGCCCCTCTTCTGGCTGCATGGGCTTGGGAATTTGGCAGTGGGGAAGTGGTGCCAATATTGATTGCCATTGCTCCCCACCACCACATTTCCTGACTCATGGGGAAGCACACAGGCCAGATGCCATGGCTCCGTGTGCTGGATTTGGCCCACAGGCAGGGAATTGAGCACCCCTGGAATACAGACATATTCAGCATGTCATTAAAATGATATTTTACATTTATTAACTACATTCTGTTGTAACAAGACCCATAAAGAGTATCATAGCAAAGAGGAAAAAAGAATAATAGCTGCCCTCATTTAGTAGCCATGCCCCTACTATGCAAGTCATAGGGGAAAGTAATTACAAATCATGATTTGAGGCTGTCCTCATTTTAAAAAATGCAAGGGCAAGTAATTCAATGTCTAGTTCAACTTCAATTATCTACATTATCCTGTGTCCCCCATGATAATCAGATAAAAGTGCTTGTACTTTGTTAGAAGTAACCGTTTTTAAGAATATACATAAATACTTACAGCAGAAAGACTACAGATCAGAGACGCTTTCATGCTCAACATTGCTGTACTGAGCACCAATATGAAAGATAGATTATATTTTATGTTTTAATTTGTATATGAGCAAAATTACTATTTTGAAAGCATTTTTTAATTATTTTACTCAGAGACATGAGCTCCATTCTGTATTACAATACCATATCAGTCTTTAGTCACATGGCGATACTAAAATTGCAATTCAATGCTACCCGGAGGTAGAAGGCAAGCTATGACAGCACTTGAACACATTGTATTCCTTGTAGCAACATGCTGGTCTTGCCCTTTCAGGGCTGTGTAGAGCCGTAGTCTTGTGAGTCTCAATTTACTTTGATAGAAAGTCTCTCAAATCATATTTGTTTATCAAATTATAGCTGTTATTGCTCTTATGGCCCTGATCTGATTTATAATTTGGATGGAGAGCTCCAAAACTTTTAGTATTATCTATTATACTTAGTAAAAAGCTCATTAGAATGTCCCTGCTTAATTAAAGAAACCCCCGCCCCAATATAAACATCACTTCCCAAAAGTTACATATTAGTAAATGGACAAGAATTAGCTGAAATTATGTTTATAAAACATAAAAATAAAACAATAGGGGGCTAATTTCAAATTCCCTGAACAGATCTGTTTGTGCAGGATTGGATTGCTTAATTCAAGGAGAAAATTATCCATACCATTTTAAACTGTTACAACACTGGGACATCAAAACATACTGATCAATGCAACTTTGTCAGCCTAAGTAGATGGCTTGGAGGATGGGCTTAATTTCTAAAGAATTCAGATAGAGATTAATGGATTATGTACATGGTTTGACTGAGAATGTTCAAAAGGCTACTGTGATAGCTGGCTTTCTAAGGCTGCTTGCAGATGTTTAAAAAAAAGTGGTTTACTGGCAGCATGTTATTTGGACCTAGCTCTGTGGCATCTGTATAGATCGGGCACTTCACCAGAGTTTTGTGGTGCTTTTATCTAAAGCTGAGTCAATCAGCTATATTAGATAAAAGTGCCAAAAAAAGCCCCATTAAAGTGCCCAACCTCTGCAGACTCCAGAAAACCAGGTGCAACCAATGTGCTGCCTCCTCTAGGTGTGCACCAAGTTTAAAGCGAAGCACTGGGTTTCCCCACTCCCCGCTCTACAAGCAGCCTTAGGTAGCATCTTGGAATACAATGTTGCCATACATAACCTGTTCTGGATGAAGCTCACCAGGCAACATATATCTAAATTATTATGTTCAAAACAAAGGATATTTCTGTACATACATATCCCACAAGAAATCTGTGATCAATTGAAACAAGTAGACAAAACCAAAAGATGCATTATGATGGCCCTGCAAGAGTGCATCCCAGGTTAAGCACATCTCTATTCATGTCTGAAGTAACTCAGAAAGAAAATTAAAAGAAGTAGAGTATATATATTTGAAACACTTTATTCTAATGTTCTGAAATGTAGTCGATGATATTGGATAGAAACAAGAGAAATAAAGAAGAAAGAATACAAAACTACAGGAATTATAGAAGAGGGTACAAGACAGAGGGTGTCTATATGTATTCTCTGGAGTGTCAGGGGACATTTTAATTAGAGCAGCTCCTGGATGAGTTCATTTGATGAGGTTTAGTTAAAAGCTCCCCCCACTGCCATTTTGATATGTGAGATGCTTAATACATGTGATGCTGCAGCATACTGGAGCATTCTGATTAAAATGCTCCAGCAGACTTGATTGAGTCTGCTCCAACATGTTCTCATTAGAATATGTCAGAGCAGGTATATAGGCACCCTAAGAGCCTACAATGGTAGTAGCATCCAAGTCACCGGGTGATTAAAAATAACAACCCAACAGGAGAAAAGATCAAGAGGAGGAGTTGTGCATAACCTAAAAGTCCTGGTACATGTTACATTTAGGATACTATTAAGGTGTACTAGTGCCATAAATAGCACCCTGCCCACATGTTAAAGCCAATTTACAGTAAACAAGCCACAAAGAC